>NW_024609836.1:3988097-4520305 GCF_016920785.2 Ixodes scapularis
GGTGCAAGCGAGCTGGACAAGAATGGACCAGGCGGATTTTTTCGGTCGCTCACCAGTCACCTAGCTGTGTTTGGAGATTTATGTTTGTCCTTTGTCCCTCTTGTTCCCCTTCTCCAGAGATTACTTTCGTCAATCAGTCTTGTGTGTTTTTGCACTGAAGAAAATCTCAAGGCTGGATAATTTGCTCCTGTCGATGGATGAACAAAGTTGCTTGAGGTCCAAGAGAGCTGCATAACTTCTTGGCTTGGCTTTTGATCTTACTTAAGGTGATATATTGGTGGCATTGGAAGACGGACTCAATGGCCGTTAAGGCATTTTCAGAGGCTCGCTGTGAAACCTGCCTGACCAAGGAGAGTAGCTCAGGTGCCGACTTGCGGGGTTCAACCGCGAACTTAGGGCCGAGGCTGATCATCTGCTCCACGCTTGGTGGAAGATTGATATCGCTGATAACATGCAGAGGTTGGCTTTGGTGTCGTGTCTTTCGAGGAGTGAGGGATCTGAGATGCTTCAAAGTGAGTCGCCACAGATATTCGGTCAGTGAGGTTGGAGTACTCACGCCATGCTCTTTTTCCCCAGGGCGGACTTAAATTGTTGCACAACTGTACGAACAAGCTGATCCGGTTTAGTCTTGTCTGCCGGTGCCACTGAGCTTGTAAAATCTTGCATAACCTTCTGCCGTGGCCTACTGATGAGGCAAAGCCTCCAAACAGTATCTTGACTTCCGGAGGTAGAAGATGAACCAGGAGGCAATAACTGAACGTCCGCGCTTGGCACATGCTAATGGCAATGAGGGTCACAAGGACGCCGGGGTCCAAATGAAGATGCAGAACGGGGCCCGATGTACCAGAAATGAAATTGGTCAGAACTTGGTCAGCAGAGCAACCTGCTGCAGAGCACACGCTCGTTATGTCAACGGTGCTAGGTCTTCAAGACTTGAGGAGCGGCAGGTTGCTCTTAGAACTGATGTCAAAACTGCTATTCATAAACAAGTGCTTCTAGATAACACTATCGCTTCCCTCGATAGAAGAGTTGCTACTATTGAAGGCGAGATTTCATCCGTCACCTCGATCAAAAAAAAGGTTGCCGATTTGAGCAGGATCGTTAATGACCAGGCAGCCGCTACGTCTTCCTTGGTATCTCGTCTGGATGACACTGAAAATCGCTCACGGTGGTGTAAACTTATATTTTATGGTTTACCAGGTACTGCGGGTGAAACCTGGTTAAACTCGGAACGTAAGGCTGTTAGTCGTGTTAATGAACATCTCGGCATTACTTTTGATGACTCCCACTTTGAGCGCGCCCATAGGATAGGTACGTTCAATGCAAATAAGAGTAGGCTGCTTATTGCAAAAACGGTTAAAGTACAGGCAAGCTGGTGGATATTTACCATGTTGGAACTTAACCCGAGACTGGGGTAGAAAGAGAAACTTAAAAGTAGAAGGGACAGAGACAAGTGAAGAAGAGAACGTCTCTTCTTTACTTGTCTCTGTCCCTTCTACTGCTTATTGTAGAAGGGACAGAGACAAGTGAAGAAGAGACGTTCTCTTCTTCACTTGTCTCTGTCCCTTCTACTGCTTATTGTCATGTTTTTTTATTTAAAAAGAAAAATCAATTCCTTCGGAGCGCATTTAAATTTAAGGGCTCACCGTTTTCCCTGTGTGAAGACTTTTTTGTGACGATGCGAGCAGCCCCTACCCGGCTCCTTGCGTTTGCGAAATTCCGATCGCAACCGTACAAATTACGCTATGAAAAGCTGCACATTGGTGATAGGACTTTAATTTACGACCCCGAAACTACATCTGTTAAAGGGACCATGAAGGGAATTTAATTTTTTTTAAAAAGGAGGTGTTTTCGGAAGCATTGGGGTCCTGGCATGCCACACAATTTTTTCTAGAACGTTGTGACTCCTATTTCTGCACCTGCAAATAAATTTATGAAACCGAAACAAACATTCAGATTTCTTCCCTTTCTCGCGTCTGAAAAGAGACGTGACGTCAGGGAGCACTGTCTGCATCGGTAGGATTTAGTGCACACTCAGTGTGGTTCCCGTGGTTCGCTCTAGTGCACCGCGGTCTGTGAAGAAAGCCTGGAAGAAATGGACGACAACGCCGCGCTCGCAAACGAGTTTGAGCTCCCGTTCAGCGACCTCACGCCGACTGAACGGGAGATGCTGCTAAGGACGCAGAACTGGATTGGCGCTTTACGAGGGCGCCCCAGACCTACCACCAACTCCTCGGTCGCCGCCTAAGAGCGACTCCCCGCCCCAATTTTACCCAGACTCCGGCTGACGTGAAGGTGCTGCTCAAAGTCTTCTGGTCGGAAATGCAAAGAAACAAATCCTGACACCGCTGTCCACAGCTATACGCAAGAAGACGGCACGCAACCAAATGCTGCGCATTGCTGCATCGGTCGGCAGTTTATGCAAACTAACGTCGCCCGATCGACTGCACGCCTTTAGCCGACCTTTCGCGCAACCTACTACTGCACATAAACGCGGCATGATTGGTGAGACACCAGTTCGCGAAGCGAACAGGAGACGACGCACGAAACCAAAACCAAAAGTCCGCCGCCCCCAGCGCTCGTACCTTTTTCTTTTTTTGTCCATGGTTGCTCGATGCTTTTTACGCGCTCGAGGTAGCAGTGCGGGATGCGTTCGACCAGTGACAAACGGAGTTAGGGATCGCTTCAGATTATGCTTTTATACACGGTATGAAACCTATTAATTCCCAACTACAACTTCAAAAGATTATCCAACGTTCAAATAAAAAATTTTCATCACATCTCACCACCGAAATCGAAACCAAGAGCGCGTCTATCGTTTGAACCAATCGCCAGACCAGGTGCCTGTTGTCGTCACGCTTCGGCGCACTTTAGTTCACTTTTCTGCCGCCGCCTCGGTGGGGTCTCATGCATCGTTCCCGGCGCTATTATTACCGCGCCTGTTTGCTCGATTGGTGCGGCGCCCAAACTTCTGTTCGGGCTAGAACTTGGTCAACAGTATCTGAGACGTGCCTGACATCCATTTCAATCGTCGAATAAAACTTCGAAACTGCCTTCATGGTCCCTTTAAAGACCTTACTAGTTAGGATTGCGCGGGTAGTGCTAGTTCGGCTGACTCTTTAACGACGAACATCACTGAATTTGTGTTTTTCATAAAAAATACTGCAAGTGCTCGCGTCCCTTGCTCTGTAACAGCAAAATCCACGATCATCAGTGTCCTTTATGCAAATGGTAGAAGTATTCTGCCAAAGCAAGATTATTTGTGTTCTTTAATCATCTCAAGTGAAGCAAGTCTTATTTTGATATCGGAAATATGGCTTTCTCCTGATATAATTGACCGTGAAATTATAAACTATAATCATGACTTTAACATTTATCATTGTGACAGGACAGGCCTGCGTGGCGGTGGTGTCCTTATCAGTGTTGAGAAAGACATTCCAAGCCAGCTTATCTCAGTATCAAGTGTGCTGAAATCCGTTTTGGTGTGTTTAGCGTTTCCCTTTAAAAGAATATTGATAGGAGTTTACTATCGCCACCCTGACGCACGGCCGTCTTTTACCGATTGCTTACAAGAGGACTTATCGGTCTTGTATTCCTCCTATCCTAATTGCCCCAAGGTTATCGTCGGGGATTTTAACTTCCCCAGTACACATTGGAGCGGTACTTCGCCAAGTGCTGTTGGAGGCAGGCGCCCGTGTATTTCTAGATGTGTGCTCAATGTGTAACCTCGCTCAGCTGGTACATTTCGCGACTACAGTTGTAGGCAATTGTTTCTGATATTCCTGCATTGGTTCGTTCAATCTTCTGCCTAGAAGGGTTAAGCGAACACAAAACATTACACTGTTTTCTCGATGTTCAACCCACAAGTGTGCGAGTGTTGTCAGAACAAATACGTTTGTAAAAAAAGGCCGATTTTGATTCAATTGTGGCGTCTCTATCAGATTACTTTCCAATCTTTAATGAGAATTTTGATTCGAAAAATGTTAATGACAATTGGTGTTTATTTCGTGAAAAGTTGCAAGACCTTCTAAAGGTCTACGTTCCTTACGCTGTGATGAAATATAATGTCTCGAGCCCATGGTTTACTCGTTCGCCCCGTTTTCTTTTTAATCGAAAGATACGACTCTTTCGTACAACCAGATCTGTCAACGCGCCTGAATCTTGGTTTCGATACAATGATTGCGCCAGTAAGCATAAAATTGAGCTACGTGAGCGTAAACATATGTTCCTTTTTGGTGCACTAGTAGTGTATTATGATACACGATCGAGCCGGAAGTAAACAAGGGGGCTGTTTATTAAGGGGGCGGAGTCAGCCTCGACCAATCACAGAGCCGCAGGGCGGGCCTCTTCCCTCTCTCCCATCCCAGGGACCAATTACAGGGCATGGGTGTTGGCCAGAGTAGTAGTAAAGTGTAAACGATCATCCCAATAATCAATCAATACGAAAACATATGTTTCCGATATCGACATGTTCCCGATATGTTTCCGATATCGGGGTGTCCGGCTTCTGACATCGATACTATCTATGGAATTGATATGCCGGTCATCAAACCTATCTATTGGGATATCTAATTGGCTAACTGCGTGTTTCCGATATCGATGTGTTTCCGATATCGGGGTGTCCGGTTTCTGACATCGATACTATCTGCAATCGATATGCGGGTGTCTATTTCTCACATCGATCCTATCTAATCGGATATCTAAATGGCTAACTGCACGCCCGCCGCTGGGTCTGACGTAGGAGTCGCGACCGGCCATTAGCCAATCCTATCCTAACCAACTGCATGGCACAGATCGTCTATCGGCCGATTATCGATCGATAATAAATTTATTGATTGATTATCGATTATCGAAAATCAAAAACTTTTTAGATATCAGAAACGGATGTTTCTGATATCTAAAAAAACGGATGTTTCTGATATCTAAAAAAGTTTTTGATTTTCGATAATCGATAATCAATCAATCAATTTATTATCGATCGATCATCGGCCGATAGACGATCAGTGCCATGCAGTTGTCATGTGCCAACTTTTAATTACTCCGAAAAAGGCTTTTAAAATACTTTCGGCTGGGCCGGTTTCGAATCAGCGACCTTTCGTTCAGTAGCCCGACGCGGCACCTCTGCGCCACAAAGGGAAGTGAATATTTCATACTTAGACTTTGTGTGCAATCGTGGGTAGTGCTAGGGTTCGCCGCTCTGTTACGCTCTGTCAAGTTCAGTTTATAGTTGGTGATGCCTCCACAAGGTGGCGCTTGAGGTCGCCATCGCCACACCAATCAGCGTACTCCCCGCCTACCTTGTTGACTCGTGGGAAAGTGTGGGGACACGCCGCTGGATGGCGCCGTGTGCAGTGTGGTTGGTGATATTCCCACAAGATGTCGCGAGTCGTGCGGCTGATCTTATCGGTGACCTTCAATCTGTTGACAGGTTCGTAAGGCGTCGTATGACCCAGGCAACGAACTCTCTATGTCATTCGTGTGGTGAAGATCGAGCTGTCGAGATGTTTGCGAGCGGACGTCTGACTAGTTGCACGGGAGAACACACTCGCTGGAGCGAGATAGAAGTCTGCACTGGAGACTGTAAGACAAACTGTTGTGTGTCGGCCAGAAGCGAGGAACAAGCAGGTTTCCAAAGGCGAAAGGACAGGTTTATTCCACCATGCTCATGGATGGGGGGGTAACTGAGCAAAAGAAGGCGGTAGCCAGCGGAGCACCGCTTTTTATCATTTAGTGGCGCGTGCGCCGTACTACGATATTCTGTTATCGGCGGCGCGCGCCCAGACATGACATTTCCTCCCTCTTTATTTTGACACGCTCAAAAAGGTTAAGATCCGGCTTGAAATCTTTCGGGAGGTTTCCGGGTTTTTGCCGGATACCGTCGGGCAGCAGGCGCTTGTGCTGCTTCGGCTGGGACAGTTCCGCCAGTAGGTGACGAGGACGATGGTTGGGTTGCGTTGTCGCTCGGTTGAACCAACAGGAACTCTGTGCCTTCCTGGTCAGCGTCCTCGTCGGCAAGGCTTGGAGTTCTTAGCAGCTGGTCCTTGTGCCGACGCCAGGTGAAGCTGCCTGTGGAGGTGGTGGCGCGTACTTGATAGGAAACAGGGCCATGCTGCGCAAGAATCACTCCAGGCACCCACTTGGGTTTGCCACAGTAGTTACGGATGAGCACATGATCACCAACGGCAAAGTCACGATCGTGCCCACGCCGGCTTGCAGTTTGCATGAACTGTTTGTGGGCTACCCTTTCCCCCACAGAAGGCTTTACAACGTCTAGGCGACTGCGCAAACGTTGTCCCAAAAACAAATTGGCGGGTGACTCGTTCGTTGTGGCGTGAGCCGTGTTGCGGTAGCTCTGCAGAAACATCTGCAACTTCACATGCAAAGGCGCACTCTCTTTGTTTTTACGGATGGCGTTCTTGAGGGTCTGTACAAAGCGTTCGGCTAAACCATTTGAACTTGGATGGTAGGGAGCTGTCAGGACGTGACGAGAGCCAATTTCCTGTGTGAACTGTTTAAACTCCCGTGACGTGAACTGAGGACCATTGTCTGACACGATAGTTTCAGGGTTGCCAAAACGAGAAAAAAGTTCTCTCAAAGTGTTAACTGTGCTCTCCGTCGTGGTTGAGCGCATCATGAATACTTCTGGCCACTTGGAGTGGGCATCTACCACAACAAGGAACATAGACTGAAGAAAAGGTCCAGCAAAGTCTATGTGAACACGTTGCCACGGCGTTGTGGGCCATGACCACGGGTGCAGGGGTGCCTTGGCAGGCGCACTACGCTGCTCTTGATAACTTATGCAGTTTTTTACGCTGCGCTCCAGGTCCGCCTCGATGCCCGGCCACCAAACGTAACTGCGCGCGAGCTCCTTGCTGCGCACAATACCCGGATGGCCCTCGTGAAGTTCATCCAGCAGCAGGGATTGCAGTTTTCCTGGGACGACAACTCGCATTCCGTGCATGATGCAGCCCTAATGAATGGTCAACTCGTTGCGTCTGTCGAAGAAAGGCTTTAGTTTCTTGTCAGAGACAGACACGGGCCAACCTGCGCTTGTGAATTCTTTCACTTGGCACAAAACTGGATCTCGCGCTGTTGCACGTGCTATATCACTACTAGATACCGGCAGTGATTGCAATCGCAATGAGTAGAATGATTCCTCGTTTTCTTTAGTCTCGTTTCCAACAGTCGGTAGTGGAAGACGCGAGCAAAAATCTGCTTCGGCATTCTCACTTGATCTCTTGAAGATACGATCGTAGGTGTAGGCCGACAATGCAACTGCCCAACGCTGCAATCGCGCAGCGGCAATGGTTGGAATTCCAGTTTTCGAACCTAAAATGGTCTGGAGTGGTTTGTGGTCCGTGACCAAAGTGAAGAGCCGACCATAAAGATACGAGTGGAATTTCTTAACTCCAAAAATAATGGCTAGTGCCTCTTTTTCGAGCTGACTGTACCCTTTTTCAGCGTTCGATAGCGTACGCGAAGCGTAAGCGATGGGTTTAGCGCTGCAATCTGAGTAAACGTGAAAAATTACAGTACCTACCCCGTACTGAGAGGCGTCACACGCTAGCTTTAGCGGTTTGTCGGGGTCGTAGTGTGCCAAGGTGGGAGGCGACGCCAGCTCGGCCTTGATGGTGTTGAAGGCTTCCTGGCAAAGCTGGTCCCAACACCATGGCTCGTCCTTGCGCAACAATCTGTAAAACGGTTGGGCTGTCGTTGCAAGACGGGGCACGAACTTGGCGTAGTAATTGACGACACCCGAAAAAGACTGGAGCTGCTGCTTTGTCTTGGGCTCGGGAGCCTGGAGCACCGCCTCCACCTTGTCAGACGACGTCGAGATGCCGTCAGCGCTGATCCTGTGACCTAGATAGCGAAGTTCGGGCTGAAAAAACGAACATTTTTCTTTCTTGACTCGAACCCCTCGTTCAAGCAGACGCTTCAACGCTGCTTCAAGGTTGGCCATGTGTTCTTCCGTAGTTTTGCCCGTGACTAAAATGTCATCTAGATAACAACAAACGCCGCTCAAACCTTTCAGCATGGTGTCCATTATTCTTTGAGAAATTCCGGGTGCTGACGAGATTCCAAAAGGAAGTCTGTTTACAATGAACAGCCCCTTGTGCGTGTCCAGCGTGAGGTAGCGTTTTGACGACTCTGACATCACCACCTGCTGATGAGCTCGGTTAAGATCTATCTTCGAAAAGAGTTCGCCTCCTGATAGAGCCGCGAATAGATCATCAACTTTTAGAAGTGGATAACGGTCAATATCAAGACAAGGGTTGACAGTGGTCTTATAATCGCCGCAAAGACGAATGCCCCCGTCCTTTTTGATAACCGGCACGACAGGCGTGGCGTATTCTGCTGTAGTCACCGGAGTGATAATGCCCATCTTTTCCATTTTTGACAACTCCGCCTCAACAGCCGTTTGCAACGCGAACGGAACGTTTTTCGCTTTTAGAAATTTCGGTTTCTCGTTCGGTTTGAAGAAAAGTTCTGCTCGTTCTTCAGTTATAGTTCCGAGCTCATCGTTGAACAGTGGCTCGTACTTTGACAGCAAAGAGTCAAGCTTCTGTTTTATACGTTTAGAAGCAAAAACGTCTGACCTTGAGATGTGATTCAGCTCCCAGATCTTGTTCTAGTCGAGTCGTATCGTTCGAAGCCACTCCCGGCCCAGTAGTGGCGGCCCGGCTCCATCGACGACGTACAGTGGCAGCTGTACTGACGCCTCACCATGTTGCACATTGACTGTCGCAACGCCTTGAAGTCGAACCAGGGCCCCCGTGTAGGTGCGAAGCCTGACTACAGTTGGCGTCAGTTTCACAGACGGAAAAGACTGGTGAAACTGTTTAGCAGACATTACAGTTACCGCTGCTCCTGTGTCTAGTTCCATTTCAACCGCAGATCCGTTGATCACCATCTGCACCGTCACTGGGGTAAGGCTGGGCGAGGACACGCCATGTACGATGGCGAGTCTTTCTTCAACTTCCAACGTTTTTACCCTTTTTCCTGGCGGACGTTTCTTGCCCCCTACGTCAGCCCCGCTTCGACAAACCCTTTGGATGTAACCTTTCTTGCCGCACTTGTGGCATACGCTCTGCCGATGAGGGCACTCTTGACTGCGGTGCCGTGACGACCCGCAGCGATAGCAGCTGTCCCTCTGCTTCTCATTCCCTGCTTGCATCTTGTGCACGTCAGTGACGTTTGAGTTGCCGACGCGAGCCTTAGCCGCGCTTTGCTTCGCAGCTTCCATGGCTTGGGCGCGTTCCACTGCTTTCTGGAACGTTAGCTTGCTGTCTTCCGTGAACAGCGCGCGCTGTATGTCCTCCCTTAATAATCCGCACACGAAGCGGTCGCTGAGTGACTCGTCCAAAACGCTTCCATAGTCGCACGTTTGCGACAGTTTTTGAAGTTCGGCGACGTACTCGGAAATAGACTCGCCTTCATGTTGCGCTCTCCGGTGAAACTTGGCTCGCTCACCGATGATGGACGACTTGGGTGACAGGTGGTCGCCGAGGGCCTTCTTGAGGTACTCGAAGCTCTTCGTTGAAGGCAGCTCCGGAGCAGTCAGGGACTTCAGTAGCGCGTAGGTCTTCGGACCGATGATGCTGAGGAAGGCGTGAACTTTGTCGCTCTCTGGAACTCCGTTCACGATCAGGAACGACGTTAACCTTTCGTCGTAAGAAGCCCAGTCGCTGGAAGACTCGTCGAACGGTTCCAGATAACCAGTTCGACCGGCGAAGTGCGTCCCGGTTTCTTCGCTCATGATGGCTGTCGATGCTACGTCCGCCCCTGCGGAAACACCTGCTTTTCTCGGCCGACGGTCCTTATCCCATCCTCGTCGCCAGTTGTTGTGTGTCGGCCAGAAGCGAGGAACAAGCAGGTTTCCAAAGGTGAAAGGACAGGTTTATTCCACCATGCTCATGAAGGGGGGTAACTGAGCAAAAGAAGGCGGTAGCCAGCGGAGCACCGCTTTTTATCATTTAGTGGCGCATGCGCCGTACTACGATATTTTGTTATCGGCGGCACGCGCCCAGACATGACACAAACAACGACTTCTTTGTGACTGCACTGGAACTGCTCATCGACCTGATTTTGTTCGGAAAGTTCCCTCCCTACGAAGTGGACCCAGTTGTGTTCCGTGTAGTGTCCCGCGTGTACGAGCACTACGAGGGAAAGGACAAGGAGTGGCCATCACACGAGGGTCCTTTCACATTCTTGTCGGGATGGGTGAGCAAGGTGATGTCAAAAGTGAGCGAAGCGGAAACCACGGACGTGGTGGAGTTCCTCTCGGACACGGTGCATACCATCAAGCGGTCAGTGCGGTGCAAGTATCACATCGAAGCAACCTACGTGCATCGGCTGGCCGCAGATGTGTTTCGATACAGGCTGGTCACTGCGGATAGTGTGGACTCGTGGAAATAAATTACCATCTTAATTTATTTGTCTTTCATTTTGTCCGATAGAAAAGATCGGGCATCGCTGTCGGTCCGGTCAGTCTGGTGTTGACCGAGTGCACGATCGGTCTTTAGAATGAGCGATCAATTTTATGTGAACCTTTTCTCCAATGCCTCCAGTGAAATATTTCACGATAATACTTTAAGTAAGTTTAAGGTACAGCTGTCCCAACCTATCTTTTTAAATGAGTCGTATGAGGTCGCCCTAGAGGAATTAAATTTTTCATTTAGCATCAAGAATGTGACGAGGCCATCTAACGAGATCTATTTGGTCAGACCAACGGACGCTGGGCAAGTGGAATCCAGCAAAAAGATTCGAATCCCTGCAAAACAAGACGTCCTCTCGTTGTTGAGAAGTGGGCTGAGAGAATTGTTCGGCCCAAAGCGAGCCTCGATCGAAAAGAAAGCTTTTATTCCATAACCTTCCAGAGAAACAACGCTTTGCACATCTCGTCTCTCTTAGCCAAAAAACTTGGCTTTTCAGAGCAAATATTTGGTATAGGTCAGTCTATGGAAGGCCGCCCCGTAGAGGAATTGACGTTCGATAAAGAGGTTGAGATAGAGCTGACAAGAGTTAAATACGTCATAACACAGGACCGTATTGAGATCCTCGAGGGCTTCTACGAATCGGCAGAACACCTCATTGATGCGATAAACAGTGCGTACCAATCTACACTCAAACTCAATCCCTCAAAAATGCTGCTTCGTCATAGCCCCTACATAAAACTCGTAGCGTTGCAGTTGCATCACAATGGATATATATTGATCAATCAGCACTTGTCACACATGCTCGGATTTGGTGAAAAGACCGTGGTAGATCGTGAAGTCATATTATATCCAAATAATTACATTTTTACGTATTGCAATATCATAGAAGCGGAACACGTTGGTGATGTGAAAGCCCCTCTTTTGAGAGTCGTACTTTTCGTGGTGACCAAGCGAAATGAGATGATATCGTATTCATTCAATTTGTTAGAGGGTGATCGTAAAGGAAGTCAACACCATTTGTCTGGAGCTCGTTGGTGAGAAAGGAACTTACTTTCCATTTCTAGACGGATCCGGCCGTGTCGCAGCAACCCTGAATTTTAGAAAATGCACGTGAAGTCTGCACCATGCGGTGTGGACCATTTTTCCGGTTCCGGGGAGAAACATTTGCCGCATTTTGTGTCCGGGCCTTTGTTCCAAGTGGGGAGCGGTCTACTGTACGACATATATCAAAGAATATCGCCGGTGTTTACAAAAAGAGTAGCTCCGTACATCGGTCGAAAACTCGTGGCCATCGGCAGAGACGTAGCACAGCGCGTCAGACAAGGTTCCTCACTTCGGGATGCCCACAAAAAGGAATTGGCAAGGCGTATCGAAACACGAGGGACGAGCTTCTGCAAAAGCTCTCCGGTGCAGGTCATAAAAGAAAGAAGACCGAGAAACCTTCCTCAGTCTGCCCACGAGAAAAGAGACGGAAAAGTCTAGACTTTTTTGACACCTAGAGAATGTCGAGCGGTATCGTTACCCTCCACGAACGATCCTGTTTGTGTACAACCGGCGCACAAGAACTTTTCTCGCTGCCGCCTACTTCGTTTGCCCTGGAAAAATCGGAATATCTTGAGTTCTTTCCCGTCGCTAGTGCAACCTCCACGTCCGTTTTGGAATTCACGTCCCTTCTTTGGGTCCACACTTTTACGATTTGAAATCGAGCTTCCTTCACATTCAATCTAAAATCGTTCGAGCTAATGGCGATCCTGCGAGCACTGTTGCACTTGACGGGTCGCTTACGAACGATAAAGTGATTCCGGTTCAGTCCTTTGGAAGCTCCCTCTTTCAATAACTACACGTTTATCTGAATCAAACTCTCGTCAGCCAGTACGAAAACTATGCCTATCGTTCATATCTTGATATTCTGCTTAATGCAAACCAGGTAAGTAGAGATCGCTCTTTTTCTGCGGTGCTCTACGAAAAAGACCCAGTCAATACATCGGAAAAGCTAGAAATTCCGCCGGATGCCAAGGGACTTGCCGCTCGCTTCAAGCGTGCCGAGGGATCTACCCTTTGCGACCTGTTCTGTCCGATATTCAGCGACATTTGCCAGCAAGAAAAGCTCATACTTAATGGCGTGGACATCCGCATCGTGCTGCGACAAAATACCGAAGATTTCAGACTCTTGGCTGCTTCGACGATTCAACAAAAGCACATTGTTCAGATTCCTCGCGTCGTTCTGTACATTCGACGAGTCCAAGTTGCCCCGACAGTTCTTGTCGGAATCGAAAGGCGACTGCAATCTACTCACGCATCATACCTGTTACGTGAAGTGGGGATCAAAACCAGAACCGCTTCTCCTGGTGTGTCACATATCGTTCTCGACGACCTCTATCCTCATCGGGTTCCATCTAAGCTCGTCATCGCGTTCGTAAAGAGTGAATCGTTTCAGGGAAGTCGCGAACACGACCCCTTCAAATTTGAACACTTCAATCTGAAAACGGCCGTACTAGACGTTGGTGGGTCTCAGCAGACGGAAAATTTTGATTTTAATCAGGATCTTTATATGAAGGCCTATATGAACTTCCTGCATCGACTCAATCGAAAAGACGTTCCGTTCTCTAAAGGTGCCTTCTCAAAAGACTCTTTTCTTCTCTACTACACTTTGACTCCCGACAGGGAAGAGCAGAGTTTATGTCCGATCCTTACAGCCAATGTGAGACTCACCCTGACTTTCATACAAGACCTAAATAAGGCAGTCACGATCCTGTTCATGTCAGAAACACCACGCGTTTTGGAAATTGACAAGTAGAGACGGGTCAGGATCGCTAATTGAAGAAATGGAAGAACACGAATTTTATTCGATGTTTGCAGGCAACCAGTGTACGTGACCCTGGTTTCGCGGTACTTTTTCTTGCGACGAGATTGGCCAGGAGAGGGCAAGTCAGGGTCTTTACGTACTTAACACGGCACCGAGATCATCTTCCGGCGAACACTGGGTTATTTTTTTTATATCTCCAAAGGACAATTCGATTAGTTATTTTGACAGTTTTGGTATGATTCCAATACACGAAGAATTTTACGACTTTATCGGAAATGTTTCCAGCTTCTTCTTCAACAAAAAGAGAATTCAAGGATTCAAGTCAAATACGTGTGAACTTTACTGTCTATACGTCGGAGCTCTCCTGTGTTGTGGTGTACCACTCCGCGAATGCACCAAGACGTTCTCGCCAACCGATCATCGATGGAACGATCGCTTGATATCTGTACTTGTGCGGAAACAATTTCCATCTCCAAAGTTAGAGCTATCCTGCTGCAGCGTTTTGTAATCTCATTTCAGTCGAAATAAAAACAAACACAAAAAGTAAAGCATGAATCGTTTTATTGCATGCATTCATACGCATTGAAAACGCTATACATAAAAAACAGACATGAATACACACTTACAATATAACATATTATAAGAATACATTAACATAATACCATTTTATCGTGGGGACGGAGATTTCAAGGAGTTAAGCTTGTCCAGGAGGTTCTCCATCATTGGGTCGGCGGTGGCGGCAGTGGGCTCCTGTAATAAAAATGTACATTAAAAACAAAATAAACGTGTTTCAAATATTTTTCCCCTCACCTCACGTGTAGTGGCACGCTCTGAAGAAACGGTGAACGTCCGTCAGTTTTATAGCAACCTGTTTACGAAACAATTGGCACCGCGAGATATGTCTGGAAGTGACAGCCTCCGCAATCGCGAATTTGACACCGTGCATCGTATTAGGTTTCTGTAGTTTCCGCTCTTCGCTTTAAGGCAATCTGTTTACGATCTGACGAACGGCTGCGCGTGTTAAGTGGGAATTCGACACCAGGGTCGGTTGCTTCTGAGATTATGGTTATGATAACCCAGCGCGAGGAAGCTGGCGGGTCGTCTCATCGTGTATTTTTGTAAGGAAAGTGGTAAATGTATCCGGGGTATATAGAAAGGTGTAGATACACTGCCTTTCACATTTGCAAACCGGCCGTCATGACGGTCGTTCTCAATAGGTTCCAATTTGAGACGCCCGCGTCTGTAACAATGATTGGTTCTTCGAAATCAGGCAAAGGCACGTATATTCGTAAATTGTTGCATTATAGACAGGAAATGTTTGATAAGAAGTTGGACGTCATTTTCTACGTGTACGTTTACGAGCAACCGTGTTTTAAAGATCACCCGGACGTTGTGTTCACTAAGGACATTCCACAAAATTTGGATCCCGAAACAAACTCGCTAATTATTGTCGACGACTTTTTCTCGAATAGGACAAAACTGAAAGAGATATGCGAGTATTTGATAGGCGCTGCTCACCACTATAACGCCTCCGTCATTTCCATTACTCAGAACATGTTTCACCAAGATTCATACTTTCGAACAATCAGCTTAAATTCTACGGCTCTAATGATATTCCGATCGGTGAGGGTTGTCGATCAACTCCAGGTACTATCTCGACAGCTCTTTGGAGGGAAGAGAGGGCATGTCCTTCCGCGTATATATTCGGACGCGTGTAAAACACCATTCAGTTACATCCTGATCGACCTTTCGCAAACTTGCCCCGATAATTTCCGCGTGAGAACAAGGATCTTGCCGGACGAGGGACCAGAAGTCGTCTACGACACTTCCTCATGAATCTTTTGAAGGGACATGCACGGTTTTTGCACCTCTTGTCCAAAGCTAAATCGTCTAGACAAAGAGAAGTCCTTCTTCGTGACGTCAAAAAGAGACATCTAAATATCATTCGCGAAATTTGCTTAAACCTTTGCACAGGAAACGTTCCACTCACACCAATTATAAAAAGGAAGGTAAAGAGGTTTGTACCCCTCATAAGATCATTGGGAAACCGAAAGAAAGGTCACGAGAATATAAAAAGGGTATTGATACAGAGAGGAGGCTTTTTACCTTTGACCCTTCCGGCTTTCTTGGGTCTGTTATCTACGCTCGGAGGAAGAGCTATCGCCAAGGCCATCGGAGTGTGAAAATGGAGAAATACCATCTCATACCTTACAAAGAAGAGCATATTCCTGATATTTTAAGAAAAGACGGGGAAGTGGATGATGTCAAACTGAAAAAAATCATTCAGACGCTTCATAAAAGTTTACGTCCGTACAATCCGGATATTAACAACGTCATGCATCAGGAAACGATTCCCTTTACGAGAGAACAAATGTCGCAGACGAATGATGTCACGGAAGATCGCGACATCGATGCAGTCGTCGATATTTTGAGCAAAACCTATAGGAAAAAAGGTCGATCACTTCTAAATTTGTTAAAACCGGTGACTGCATGGGACCCACACACCTTAGAGATTATAATTGACGAGAAGCCTCTCCATGAGTCAAATATCATTGATATGGTTTCTTATCTAATTTCGCGAGCGAAACAGATGCCAGTTCCCATTCATTTCGAACGTGTCGCGATGCTATTGGTCAGACAAAATCTGCCGACGAGCATCGTAAACTACGATCGCTTTAAAGGAAGAGTGGTCAAAGCAGGATCGACCAGTCGACCAGGATCCTCCTCTCCGAACATTTCGCCGAAGCGTTCCTCGGAGCAGCAAGAATCATCATCATCGCAGCACTCACCTTCGACCTTCGCTGTTGCTGCTGCAGATGCCTGTGCTGATCCTGCTCCGCTGACATCTAAACGAGTGCTCGATAAGGCATGGAAGATATGTTAGACGAAGATTACTTCAACGACGAGCTAATTTTTTTCTCATTTCCTCCGCGTCAAAGAAAGAAGGTTCAGGGGCTCTTGGAGAGCTTTTCGTCGGTGATTGCCTACACCCCCCGTGGAAAGTTGGTTGTTCACGGAAAGAGGATCGAGGAATCCAACATAATCGATCTACTAAGCTACGAGCTCTACAATAGACACCCTTCCTGGGTGAGAGGTGCAGTTTCCGCCGTAATTAATAACTTCCTGGACCTGTCAGCCTTTCGCGCTCAGTCTTACCGGCGGAAGTCGAGATGCCGTCGTCAGAGAAGGAAAGGAAAGCGGTCTACTACAGAGCAGCCCATCCCGCATCCTTCGGTGGAGTCAATAGACTTGCCAGACACACGTGACGAAGAACGGCGGAAAAGTTTTTAGAGGGATCCGACGCTTACACCTTGTTTAGGGAAACCAAACGCCCTCGTCTATACCGCAAAACGCTGTCCCTGGGACTTCGAGACGTCTATCAGGCGGACCTTGTGGAAATCCAAAAAATTGCCAAATTTAATGATGGAAAAAGATACATTTTTTTGTGATCGATACGTTTTCTCGATTTCTCTCCACCGTTCCGATCGCTCGAAAGGCGGGAGAAGAGGTCGTGAGAGCGCTTAAAATCGTCTTTCGTAGGATGAAGAAAAGTAGGCTTCTATGCACGAACCACGGCCGTGAGTTTTACGGGAAATTAGTCGTGTCATATATGAATAAGAAGGGAGTTAAATTGTATTCTGTGTTTTCAAAGCAAAAGGCTTCCATAGTAGAACGCGTGCAAAAAACTATTATGAGTCGGATCTATAAATACTTTGAGTATGCAAGAACGAGGCGGTTAATAGAGATCCTTCCCAAAATTGTAAAATCCTACAACCACAGCTACCACCGAACGCTGGGTGCTCGACCCATCGACGTCACCGAAGAGAATCAGACAGATTTCTTTCTTCATCTTTTCCCTCCTCCGCCGGGAGCACCCAAGAAACCGAAATTTCGGATAGGGGACCATGCCCGCATATCCAAAGAACGACACCTTCTTTTAAAAAAGTACAGTCCTTCACAGATGAGGTATTTATCGTCGACAAAATTCGACTAGGTATTCCCACAACATATTACCTCATCGACATGGTGAGAAAAGAGCTCGTTCTCGGTTCCTTCTACAAAGCTGAGTTGCAACGTGTTTCCAACCCTGAAAACAGGGCCTGGATCATCGAGAAGATTTTGAGAAAACGACGTGCGCCTGATCTCCAATACCTCGTGAAATGGAGAGGCTATGATTCCTCTCACAATAGTTGGGTTAGGGCAGGTGATTTTGAAAAATAAACCAAATAAAAAAAAATATGTATACGAGGTTGTTCTTCACGCTGCAATGAGTCTTTTCAATAGACTCTGCAGATTTGTTTGAGACACACACACACGTAGAGTGTTTTATTACTCTCTATTCAAAAAGTCCAAGAGACGCAATGTTCCCTCGTGATCTAAATTTATCCCATACATCGAGGGTTTACCACCGAACACTCGTCTAATTTGATACACGTTGAATGGACATCGATGAAGATACATCGACTCACTTATATTGCAAGTGTCTTCGCACTGTAGGTCATGTTTCCGCAAGACACGAACGTCGGCCTCGTGAAGACATCGTTTTAGGTTGCGAGTCTGATTTTTGTCCAAGTTTACGCCAATTTTCTCGGGATATTACACTTTCATCCAGGCACGTATTGCCAAAACAGCGTCTGAACATCAATGCACCTTGATGTCTTCCGTCAAACTTGTCTCGAGTGTGCAGTGGCCGTAAGGGTTTGGTTGAGACGTGGCAAGTCCAAAGACAATAATGTAGATGATTGGCAGGGAAAGCACGATGGCAGCTATTTGATGCATGACGATCGGTCGTGTCACTTCCATAACTAATGTGCGGAGTCTTTATGGAGAAGATAATATAAAGAGAGAAATGGCCTTAGGCTGATTGGTGTGGCGACACCGCACAAATGACGCGATTAGCCGCACGACTCGCGACATCTTGTGGGAATATCACCAACCACACTGCACATGGCGCCATCCAGCGGCGTGTCCCCACACTTTCCCACGAGTCAACGAGGTAGGCGGGGAGTACGCTGATTGGTGTGGCGACGGCGACCTCAAGCGCCACCTTGTGGAAGCATCACCAACTATAAACTGAACTTGACAGAGCGTAACAGAGCGGCGAACCCTAGCACTACTCACGATTGCACACAAATTCTAAGTATGAAATATTCACTTTCCTTTGTGGCGCAGAGGTACCGCGTCGGGCTACTGAACGAAAGGTCGCTGGTTCGAAACCGGCCGAGCCGAGAGTATTTTAAGCCTTATTCGGAGTAATCAAAAGTGTCACGTGGTTGTCATGTCACGTGGTTGCCTTATTCGGAGTAATCAAAAGTGTCACGTGGTTGTCATGTGACAACTGCGTGCATCCACCAATGTCAACTACCGGTCGATAATCGATCATCGATTGATAATAAATTTATTGATCAATTATCTATTGTTGAAAATGAAAATTTTTTCCAGATATCAGGAGCATCCGTTTCTGATATCTGAATAGGTTAGGATAGGATTGGCTAATGGCTGGTAGCGACTCCTACGTCAGACTGCGGGGTTAGCCATTTAGATATCCGAATAGGTAGGATCGATGTGAGAAATAGACACCCGCATAACCCGCATATCGATTCCATAGATAGTATCGATGTCAGAAACCGGACACCCCGATATCGGAAACCTATCGGGAAACCTATGTCGATATCGGAAGCACATGTTTTCGTATTGATTGATTATCGGGCTGATCGTGTACACTTTGCTACTACTCTGGCCAACACCCATGCCCTGTCATTGGTCCCTGGGATGGGAGAGAGGGAAGAGGCCCCGCCCTGCGCTCTGTGATTGGTCGAGGCTGACCCCGCCACCTTAATAAACAAAGGGCGCGGGCCAGCCCCCTTGTTTACTTCCGGTTCAATCGTGTATCATAATACACTACTTGCACTGCCTAGTATTTTACAAAGTAACCCTCGGCAATTCAGGTCTGTTGTGAATCCTAAACCGCATTCTTTTTTTAAGCTGAATAACGACTCTGGCACTCTCATTCCGGATAGCGAGTGTGCCTCCCTTTTTAATAATGTTTTTGAAGTGTTTTTACTGATCCTACTTATGTAAATCATGCCTCCCTCGTCTCATGTGAGTACTTCCCAATGAACCCAATTATAGTCGATTTTATCGGAATTGTTAAAATCATTGTTTCTTTGAAAATATCCTCGTCCTATGGTTTTGATAATATAAATTCTAAAGTACTTCGTCGCACAAAGCTGACATCTGCCCTTTTTCTCACAAGAATATTCCAACAATCGCTGGAGACGGCGGAGGTACCTGATGATTGGAAATTCGGCAAGGTCGTCCCGGTTCACAAAGGCGGCGCTAAAACACGCGCTCTCAACTATAGGTCGGTTTTCCTAATTTGTATATCTCTTAAAATTCTGGAGCATATCATCGCCAAACATCTTCATACCTTCCTATATTGAAACAACTTTTTCTGCAGCTCTCAACATGGTTTTCGCAAGTCCCTACCCTCTGAGACTCAGCTTACCTGCCTTACTAGCGACCTCCTTTAGAACATGGACTCCGGTTATCCTACTTTTTTTATTTATCTAACAATACTGCAGGCCCCGCTAGGGCCCCGGCAGGGGTGGACGTGTAATACATAGTACAGGACATAATGAAAGAGGGAAAACTTCAATACAATGAAACAGCACTCTACACCAAAAAATACCAACAAAAAAAATCAAATCAAACCGTGAGGTTTGTAGACCGCGTAGATGTTCAAGGAAGTCATCCGGCGATGAGCTGTCAACGATCTCTTTAGGAAGTCCATTCCAATCAGTTATTGTTTTTGAAAAAAATGAGTTTTTGAAAGTGTTATTGTTACTGCGATATGGTTCCAGTAATCTACCGTGATTCAATCGCGTGTCACGACGTAAAACAGGTGTTAGGGTGGGGGGAAACGTTAACCTTCAGGTGGCCATGGTAAAGTAAGTATAACAACTTGAGTGTCAAGTGTTTTCGACGTAAATGAAGATAATCTAATTGAAGTGTGTCTAACATTTGTGATGGACTGTCTAATCGCCGGAATTTATTGCTAATAAATCTTGCTGGTAGTTTTTGTATTTTTTCTAGTTATTCGGTGTTCCTTTGTGTGTATGAGTCCCAAAGCACGCACGCGTACTCTAAACGTAGCCTAACTAATGTTCTATAAGCGCTAAGTTTAACAGAGGGCGGGGCTAGCGGTAGCTTTTTTCTTAGAGACCACAGAGTTTTGAGTGCAGTGGAGCACACATTGGAAATGTAAGCGTCCCAACTCAAGTTTTTAGTAGTTGTCACACCGAGGTATTTTACTTGCGTTGATTCCCCAAGCCTAACGCTACCAATTGAGTAAGGAAATGTTTTTACTGTCATTTTGTTTGTCACTCGGACCACTGTACATTTATTCAAATTTAAAGGCATTTGCCACTCCTCGCACCACTGAAATATGTTTTGAAGAGTTCCGTTCAGTTTAATTTGATCTTCAATGGATTCTATTTCTTTATAGACCACACAATCATCAACCCCTTCACCCGCACTTTCAGCAATGTCATTATTTATAAATAAGAAATAAAATTAATAAAATGGGTCCGAGAACTTACCCTTGCGGGACGCCCGATGTGACCGGCAAGGGACCTGAAGAGTAATGGTTAATTTCTACAAATTGGGAGCGATTCGTAGGATATGAATGAATGAATTCTACGAAGCTGCTTCTCATTCCTATTGCGTAGAGTTTTTGTACGAGTTTGTTATGCGGTACTTTATCAAACGCCTTTGCGAAATCTAAACCAAAATGGTGTCAAGCTGCTTTTTTTTATTAATTGCTAGCGCGAAATCGCGAAATACTGTAACCAGTTGGGTGACTGCCAAAAGCCCATGCCGAAGCCATGCTGTGCACTGGTGAGCAAATTATTGGTTTGCAGATAGTCCGTAATATGTTGCTAATAATATGCTCGAGCATTTTACAGCTAATGGTAGTAAGAAATATTGGCCTGCAATTCCACACACTCTGTGCATCACCACTTTGCAAAACCGGCAAACGCGTGCACAACGCCACTCTGAAGGAATGTTCCTTCGTCGCAATGACAGGTCAAAAATAATGCACAAGTAACGGGACATTCATTCGGTATAGCACGTACAAAATGCCGACGGTACATTATCTGATTCACTTGCTTTATTAATATCCAGATTAAGCAAAAGGTTAAAGATACCCTCCTGACTGAAACAGAGCTCCCCCATCATCGAGCGTGACTCACTTGCTTCATTGTCTGCCGTTGGCCTATGAACACTAAAAACAAACTGAAAGTACTGATTAAACACTACCACAATCTTTTAGGGGTCAGTTACTTGGCAGCGGCTAACAGATAAACACTCAACTTCTTTTTTCTTTGTCCCAGATAAGAACTTCCAGAACTTACTGGGCGCTTCTTTAGGAACGTTGCCGAGAGTGCCCCCAAAAAATGTATCCTTCGCAATCCTATTTTTTCTTTTGATTCTAGCTGCATGTTGGAAGTATCTGAACGCTCCTGAGGGTGGTTCCGCCTTTTCCGCTGAAGCCTACATTTTACTTGTATTATTTCCCTCGTTATCCATGGACTATTTCGTCGTGATTTTTTTATTTTGTCGGGGATGAACCTGTTGGTGCAGTGATTACAAATATTTTTGAATGTGGTCCACAAGGTGTCAACCTCGCATTCCTGGCTAAAATAATCAAAATGAGTTTCCAAATAGTCCAATATACTAACATCATGGCGGTGTTGTAATTTTGGATCACACATTTTGTGTTGCATTCTCATGACTGCTTTTTACGAAGTTTGACGTGAAATACAGCAATCTATGGTCCGACAGTCCGTTTTGCACATCAACAGTGTATTTATTTATTTATTTATTTCAGTACCTTCAAGGCCCAGGGGGCGTTACAGAAGGGAGTGGTGGAAAACATAAAAACAAACAACAGGTAGTAAATTCAGAAATTGAACAGAGAATGAAAAATGCAGACAATGCCGGTTATTAAGAAAGTACATAACACTCAATGGCGGATCTGAAAGTGAAATCGTCGGTAGTCATTGCGATGGAGGCGGACAGGTGGTTCCATTCGTTACTAGTCCTTGGGATAAATGAATCGAAAAACAAGTTAGCGCCACAATGTGGCACGCCTACTTTGTTATGGTGGTCCGAACGAGATGAGACGTATGATGGTGCTGAAAAAGGTTCGGTTTTGAGGTGCGGGTTATAATGATATATTTTATGAAATAGCGTGAGTCGCAATATTTTTCTGCGCAGAGAGAGGTTCGGAAGGTTCAAGGTTGCCTTCATAGAGGATACACTAGATGAACGGGAGTAGTTTGACAAGACAAAACGCGCGCTGCGATTCTGTATCGATTCTAAGTTATTAGTAAGAAATTCCAGGCCTGGGTCCCACACCGATGATGCGTACTCCAGTTTAGAGCGGACGAGGGTTTTGTAGAGGAGAAGCTTTAAAGATGATGGTTCCATGGAAAAGTTACGACGCAAATATTCAAAAATGCGGTTAGCGTTATTTACATGTTTAACATGTATTTGCCAAGACAGATTAGCTGTTATGTGAACCCCTAGGTATTTGTATGACGTTACTTGTTCAAGTGCACCGCCTGAAATTTGATAATCGTAAATGTTGCCACAAACGGTCTGACGCGTAATTCTCACTACTTTACACTTGTTAGTATTCAGACGCATTTTCCTGCTATAACACCGATTAGAGATTTTGTTAAGGTCAGACTGAAGCACATAAGGTCAGACTGAAGCACATATACTAGTAGAAATGACTCGAAAAATGACGCAGTCGTCAGCAAACAACTTGATGGATGAGCCGATAGAGTTAGGAAGGTCATTAATGCAAATGAGAAGGAGAAGAGGGCCAAGCACAGACCGTTGCGGCACACCTGAAGTGACGGGGAACGAGGATGATTTGAAGTTGTTAGCAACTACAAATTGGGTTCTGTTAGACAAGAAACTTTCAGTACATGCGAGAATGTTAGGGTCAATATTTAATCTGCTTAATCTGCGGCAAGTTAAAATCGCCGGCTACAATTAGCCGCACACGATCATTACGAAAACCAACCAAGTAGTCGCTGAGATCTTCTATACTTTTTATACTGGCATTAGGGGGTCTGTAAACAACACCCACGACTACACTGTTTCCATAAAAGTAAATCATAGACCACAAACACGCGTGGTTGGGTATGCCTGGCAGCAAAAATGCTTTTATATCAGCTTTTAAGACAATAGCAACACCACACCCTCGAGACGGCCTGTCGTTTCGATATATTTTACGAGTTGGCGGAATTATTTCACTATCATCTTTCCTGAATGCAACCAAGTTTCACTTATCAGCGTTACGTGAGGGTCTAGGTCAAGTTGCATGGTTTCAAAATCTGTTAGTTTATTGTTAATACTCCGTGCGTTAAAAGACACAAGGCGAAACACTTCTCTTGATTGGCGTCATGGCTGGTCGGGCACAGCCGCGCTTTTTGTAGAAAGTAGAACGCGTGTCTGTTTGATATCATCCCAAGAGTAAATATCCCCATTTATATGAAGCCTGTCGCGTACTAAAAAGTGAAAGCCGTTTACAACTCCCTGTAACGCCGAATTGGAGCGCAGCTCTTGAGGAGGAGGAGGGAAGGGTACTGAGGTGAAGATATATCCTTGCTCCCTCCTCCTCCTTCTCCTCCTCCTCCCCTCATTCTTTAATATGCTCCGGGGGGTCACCTGACCTCGGGGGGGAGGGGGTCACGTTACCTCGGGGGGTGGAGGTGGGGGGTCACGTTACCTCGGGGGGGGGGGGGTGGAGGGGGGTCACGTGACCTCGGGGAGGGGGGCCACGTGACGGGGAGTCAAGTGACCTTGGGGGGTCACGTGACCTGGCGGTCACCTTGGGGTCACGTGACCTTGAGGTGACCTTGGGAGGGGTCACGTGACCTTGGGGTAACCTGGGGGTCACGTGACCTTGGGGTGACCTCGGTTACGCCGACGGCGACGCCAACGGCAACGGCGACGCCGCTCAAGCCGGCAACGGGCGACTAAAGCGCGATCCAAACCAACGCTTCTTTTTGCGCCTGTAGGTCGTGCGGCTGCGGATGTGACGCATTTCGTGGCGTTTTTGCTGTTTCCGGGCGCGCTTTCTGAGTCAGAACCGTGCGCTTTGGTTTGGACGGGCAAAACTTCGGGCGAGCGCGCACGCGCGCACGCAGGCACGAGCGCACAAGCAAGGTGCAACTGCGACAGACTGGCCGGCCAGACGGCGAGAGAAAGAGAGAGAGAGAGAGATCGCGTTGTCACGTTGGAAGAGAATAAAAGGGGGGGGAGGAGAGGGCAGCCAGACGGCGAGAAACGCGGAGCCGGAACTAGCTTGCCCTCCACCGATTGGCCGGGACACAGGAGCGCCCTACTGCGTCACCGCGCGTTTTTGTGCGCGTTGAGAAAGAAGTTGAAATCAACCAACTTTCTTGTGCGCGCCCGGAAGGAGCGAAGAAGCGGCGCGACGTCGCGAAAATACGTCACATCCGCAGCCGCACGACCTACAGGCGCAAAAAGAAGCGTTGGTTTGGATCGCGCTTAAGAGCTGCGCTCTAAAAATCCTTATCGCCATTTGTATTGTTAGGCATTGCGCTCTCCCATGGCAACTTCTTTGCCGGCTACAACAATACAAATGGCGATAAGGATTTTTAGAGCTGCGCTCTAAAAATCCTTACCGCCATTTGTATTGTTAGGCATTGCGCTCTCCCATGGCAACTTCCTTGTTCTCAGCGTTTCTTTTGAAAAGTCCTGCTGAACAGAAATCTTGCTCCCTTTCAAGCGATTAGTATTCATGATAAAAATAGCGCAAACTTGACAAGGACAACAAAGAAGGCACACGTACAACAGGACTGGCGCTTACTTCCAACTAAGTTTATTTCATCATCAACCAAGCAATGTATACCATCACCAGCGAGCATAAAAAACCCCAAAACACAAAAAAATATATACTTTAAGATTATATGCCTATTATTATGATTACTATTCTTCAGCACCGTCATCTTTTCTTCGTAGTCCTCGAAGTGAAAAATTACCGGCCTTATCTTTGATTCTTCTTTTCGACCAAGCCGATGCATCCGGTCAACAGTGTGAACTCTAACTCCCAACTTAGACTGGAAGATTTCAGTAAGGTCGTGGTTTTTAAGCGATTCCACTGGTTCTCCAGATGGTTCATTAAGCCCAAAAATAACAAGATTATTCCTTCTTGACCGGTCTTCTAAGTCAACAAGCCTATTTTCCTGTAATTTGATTGAACGCTCCAGTTCACCGATTACCTGCAGGAAGGGAAGCGGTTTGGGCGTCTCTTCCGTGCAACGAAATCACATCCTTTTCAACCTTATCCAGTCTAATCAATACGTCCTTTATGAAGATATCCAAACTCCCTTGTTTCTCCCCGATTTCCTTAACGTTATTTCGTATCTCCGTTTGACCAGCCAGAAGCTGATTAAGTTTTTCTTCAGTAGCGGGACCAGGGTTCGGCTCTTCATCCCCCGACAAAAGCAAGAGCGATAAAAACAAGTCTTTACAAAATGCGGAAACTTTTCTTACAAGGTGTCGTGGACTTGGTGACGGGAGCAAACAACGATCATCACTACGATAACATTTTACAGGGTACTGGTGACGAACCTGAAGTATGAAGAAAACACGCGCGTTTAGCGTCCCTGCCATGACGAAGTCACCAAGTCCACTGGAGTGCACAAGTTCGTTGCGCCAATTTATAGGCGATGTAGTTGAAGGGACACTCCGATGAATGGTGGCGTCCTCGAAGCTGTACTCTGGGGGGCGTTGTCCGTGACTTGTCACATCATCGCTGACGGTATCTTCTATCAGCACCGGGTTGTTGTAGTCGTTCGCGGTGTCGCTTACCACACGCCACAGAAAAACCTGAAGTATGAAGAAAAGACGCGTGTTTAGCGTCCCTGCCATGGCGAAGACAGCAAGTCCACTGTGTTTCTCGATTTTGCTGTGTTTCTCGATTTTGCCAAAGCCTATAATAAAGTCCCGCATAACCTTTTATCGACAAACACGCTGTGTTTCTCGATTTTTCCAAAGCCTATAATAATGTCCCACACAACGTTTTATTTTATAAATTATCTACGTTAAGCATTGACCCTCAAGTACTGACGTGTATTATTTCTTTCCTATCTGATCTTTCTCAGTCTGATTATGCTAACAACACAACTTCCACTGCCATTCCTGTTACTTCTGGCGTCCCTCAAGAAACTGTCCTTGGGCCTCTCCTTTTTCTAATATACATAAATCATCTCCCACTTTCTATTCTTTCCTCTCTTCGTCTCTTTGCTGATGATAGTTTTGTGTACAGAAAAATAAAAACCCCAGTTGACTCAAGAACTTTACAAACAGACATTGTTAAAAGTAACCCGACTGGTGCGTTACGTGGCAGATTGCTCTTAACATGTTTCTTCCGTTCTCCCATTTTGCCCCCAGCCGAACCTATCTCTCCACCGTACAGCCCTTACTTATACTAATGAGTATAAGTATCTAGGTGTTCACATTACTTCTGATCTCTCCTAGCATACTCATATTAATACTATCATAGCATCGGCTAACCGCAGTTTGGGATATTTACGCCGCAAGTTCATGTCTGCCTCTTCTGTCCTTAAACGTCGTCTCTATACTACCCTTGTCCGCCCTAAATTAAAATATGCATCTTCGATTTGGAGTCCTCACCAACTAATTTTAGAAAAAGATTAGTCTGTCCAGAATTAGGCCGTTCGTTTCATCCTGTCTGATTACTCACGTTTCTCCAGTGTGTCTGCCGTGAAAACCCAGCGTGACATCCCCAATTTTTCTGTTCGTCGTAACGTTTCCCGTCTATGTCTTCTGCACAAGATTTATTACCACGTAACCTTACATCACTCCCTGCTTGACCCGCCTGCTTACATCTCTCCGAGGTTTGACCATCCCTGCAAGATAGCCCGGCCCAAATGCAACTCAGTGGCTAACCTTTATTCTGCCCTTCCGGACGCCATTGTGACCTGGAACGACCTCCCGGAGAATATCGTCACCATCATTGACGGCTCCTTGTTTCGGAGCGTTATATCCAATCGCCTTACTAACCCCCACTCCCCTCTGTAATGGCAATTGGCCTTGAGGGTATTCGAAATAAATAAATAAATAAACGCCTCTCGGACGTTCACCAAGGTGGTGCCGAGGGTCGTTTGGCGCGAACCCTCGCAGGTCCATTTTTGCGGAAGTTGCACCGTCGGTACACGTAGCCGGCCGCTCCGCACTGGGGCGTCGCTCGGCCGTTCGCCACACCTCGGTCTTCCGTGGTGCACGGGGCTGCTCACGGGCGTATGGGACTTGGTCGTCATGGCGTCTGGCATAGTGCTGCGCTGGAGACTGACGTTAAGGCGGAGCGGCATATAGGCGAGGCGGTGGCGGTGGCCGTCGAGTCATTGTGGCGCATGACAACGTTTCCTCTGTGGCTGCCCCGCTGTCTGGAGCCTCTGTTTCGAAGTCTCGCTGTACTTCTTCCTGAACCACCTCAGCGATAGAGAGCGAGGCCGACCGTCCAGCAGTGGGCAGCAGCTCCTTTAGCTCTTCCCCCACAATGTCGATAGTAATCTCCTGAATTCCAGGCCGGCTGGAGCCGCGGTCCAATCCCAATGGCGAGGGTGCCGCTGGTATTGGGCTGCCCTTGCAAAGACGGCACGCTCTATGTTCGCGGCCTCGGTGACGAATCCTTGAACAGTCGTCGGTAGGTTGCGTACATACCCATCAAAGATGTCGTCCTTCGCGCCACGCATCAAAATACGCAGCTTCTCTTCCTCAGTGGTCTGACGATCGGCGTGGAAGCTCAGGCGTAGGACGTCTTCCGCAAAGTTCGAGAAAATCTCACTGGGGCGCTGGAGCCTCAATTGCAGCAGATCTTCTGCCCCTCTTTTCGGTGTTGACTGGCGAATGTACGCGCGAGCTCGTTCCTGCAAAAGTTCCTCGAAGTCAGGGAGGCTTCGTGGTTTTCGAACCAGCGCCTTGCTGTTTCTTCTATTGACAAATATAGTATATGCAGGCGCAACTTGTCCATCCACCGGTTGTGGCGGGCCACGCGATCGTACTGGTTCATTTAGTCTAAGACATCCTCGCAGATCTCGCCGAGAAAAAGAGCAGGTGATCCACGGAGCGACGGGCACGACGACGACGACGACGACAATTCTTAGGCAAGATACCACATTGGGGGCTGACCTCTGGTACGACGGTTTGGTTGTACTCCGGCGTCTTCCACGAAGGGCAGTCTTCCCGGAGTGAGGATCTCGCTTGTCCGGCGTGCCTTCTAAGGGGTGCATTTTACGGCCCTAAACGCACCTCCAACAAAATGTCACGAATGACAGGCAGAGAGACGGTTAACGCAGTAGAAAACTAAGCGTTTATTAAGGGCGAACCTGTGCCCAGAACCAAAACAGGGGTACAGGTGTCGCCGGCGTCGAAGG
The DNA here is from genome assembly GCF_016920785.2 of Ixodes scapularis. NCBI lineage: Eukaryota > Metazoa > Arthropoda > Arachnida > Ixodida > Ixodidae > Ixodes > Ixodes scapularis. The sequence continues at coordinate 4,016,846 of NW_024609836.1, forward strand.
CGGCGTGACAACTGCATTAAGCGCTGGCGAAGGACTGACTCCGTTTCACTACGCGGGGCTCCTTCTCTACTCACCTGATCTTTTAGAACCATGGGCGTAGAAGTTTTGGCGTGTAGAACATTTGGACCTCGAATAAGGAACATAATTCTCGAATACACCATAACGCAACATTTACAGAAAAAAAAAGGTGCGTCTACTGTTATGCATTGAACATCAGATCTTTGCGTGGGAGGCAACCAGGATAACCCTTCGGCCACGGGCGCGCTGCATAATTGGCTAGCTGCGCGCGCGGCAATGTTGATGGCAGCGCCCTTTTTGTCTCCCAGGGACTTTCATAATTTGCCGGAGCAATGGTACATATCAACACCACGGGATTTCCATGACTTTCATCAGAACAGAATGTTTGTAACTCCCTTCATGTTCGACTGATACGCTGATTTGAACTTAAAGAACATGCAAGGTCTCTAAACTCGTCCAACACAAAGTTGGGACAGAGGTTCACGGAACGCACCGATTGGCCTATCCCGACGATGACTTCGCGCTTTTTTTGCTAGCGTCCAATCGGCGCGCTCCGCCAACTTTCGGCTCCGACTTTGTATAAGGGTGGGGATGTGGGTTAGTTGGTTCATACTGACGAAAAGGCAAACAGCGCGCAGAAGACGGGGACAAGAGGAAGTGCAGACCGGACAAGCGCTGACTCTCAACTGAAATTTAATCACAAGGAAACAAAACAAAGAAAACAGCAACCCCGCCCACGTCACATGACACATTCACCACGTGTCCAAAAATAACATCTCTTTGCTACTCAGGCCCAGTGACTTTTGGCTTACGCAGTTCGCGCCGGCTTTGATGATTGCATGCGCCTCTAAAATTTCTCTATTCACTCTTTCCCTACCATTGCCAATGATACTAGTCTTACTGAAGATAGGTTCGCACCCACAACCATGACAATGCAATGGCGAATGCCCCCCTACAGCTCCAACCACAGATCGCAACGACAAGTCATGCTCCCGCAATCTGTGATTAACACATCTGCCCGTCTGCCCGACGTAGGCTTTCCCGCACGTTAGTGGAATCGTGTAAACGACTCCCACCTTGCAAATAACATATTGATGCTCATGCTTCACCGAGCAGGCGGGGCCTTTGTCCTTCTTATCGGCAACTCTCGCGCATAATTGCGACAGCTTACACGGAGCGGAAAACACCAATGGCAGGTACGATGTGAGGTACGATGTGCCATTGGTGTTTTCCGCTCCGTGTAAGCTGTCGCAATTATGCGCGAGAGTTGCCGATAAGAAGGACAAAGGCCCCGCCTGCTCGGTGAAGCATGAGCATCAATATGTTATTTGCAAGGTGGGAGTCGTTTACACGATTCCACTAACGTGCGGGAAAGCCTACGTCGGGCAGACGGGCAGATGTGTTAATCACAGATTGCGGGAGCATGACTTGTCGTTGCGATCTGTGGTTGGAGCTGTAGGGGGGCATTTGCCATTGCATTGTCATGGTTGTGGGTGCGAACCTATCTTCAGTAAGACTAGTATCATTGGCAATGGTAGGGAAAGAGTGAATAGAGAAATTTTAGAGGCGCATGCAATCATCAAAGCCGGCGCGAACTGCGTAAGCCAAACGTCACTGGGCCTGAGTAGCAAAGAGATGTTATTTTTGGACACGTGGTGAATGTGTCATGTGACGTGGGCGGGGTTGCTGTTTTCTTTGTTTTGTTTCCTTGTGATTAAATTTCAGTTGAGAGTCAGCGCTTGTCCTGTCTGCACTTCCTCTTGTTCCCGTTTTCTGCGCGCTGTTTGCCTTTTCGTCCGACTTTGTATTTGACGAGTTTAGGGCCCCAGTCCGTGCACTTTTCGCGATGCACTTGGGACAGCCATTCGCTGAAATCTACGAAAGGAACTCGGCGAATGACGAGGTTCTAAATGTGTTTGGCCGTTGAATATTACACTGCGTAGCGCCACCGAAGCATTACGTTTTGCGTACTTACGTCATGCTCAGTGTCGCTGCGGAGTATATCATTTTAACGCGTGAGCATATTTACACCCTCACCATTCCCGGACTTCCCTCCGTAGTTTGCAGCGATTGGCTCCTCCGTAGTTTGCAGCGATTGGCTCCTCCGTAGGTTGCAGCGATTGGCTTGGTTTAGAACATGCGAAAAGCCGTTTCACGTTTCAGTCCCAGCCCGCCCTCAGCGACGCTTTTGCTCAAAGAGGCGGTGGCATTTGGCCGCACAGTGGCAAGCACCAGAAAAAAAAAAAAAAAACATTAAGTGAAAATTTAGATTCCCAAGTACTTTAAGGAAACAATATTTTGTGTAGGATTATTTTTCGAATGTTCTAATATATGGCATATCTTCAGTATTAAATATCCAGTACAAGGTCCTTATACATTGAGGGCTTCCGCAACGTCTGCCCCGTAAGATGTAGGTATCTTCAACTGTCGCTTGGGTAGCATCAAACCAGGGCGCGTCCTCATGAATTGAATGTGCTTGCAACTCTCCTGACACTAGCAATAAGGAAAAAAATTCCAATGTACACAAACAGTGGTTAGCGCGTACGCTTTTGAGGTACAGAACGAGAAAACTCACTGGCGCTATGTAATAAGTAGCCGTGAAACACTTGGCATTACCTTATATGTACTTTTTTTTTCAACCTTTTCGCATACTTTCGTATAGTTAGTTCGTACCAAAGCGTAACCATCAAAGACCTTAAAAAAAAAAGAAACTCCACTGCACTCATTAATATTTTTTTCATGCATCATTGTTTATTTACTTTTTCGTTGAATTACTTTGGACATTGATCGGGGGACTATTTTTTATAGATGTTACATTTGATCGAGCATACACTGCAAAAGCTTCGCTCTAAGAAATCCAGTCCCGGTGTCACCTCAAAGTTCACGTCAGCTTTGTGTTCCGCCGTAAGACATAACAATAGACCCTTTTCAAGAGTGGGCATCATCTAGGCGTTGCTGCGCTAACTTCACGAGTCCGCCATTTCTTCATCCTCTGTCAATGTAATGGACACGAGGGCTGAATCAGCGTTCAGCGATGACTCGGATACTGTCACGCGCTTCTTACCCAAGAAATGTTCATCCCACATTTTGCTTCCTGGGTTTTTAAAAAGGGTATAACAAGTCGGCGGTAAGCAAACACAAGCTATAGTGAAAGGGTTTTACAAGTTGGCATAGACCGAAATGCGCAAACACAAACCCGCATTTATTTTTTTTTATTTTCCTTTTTTTTTGCGTCACTACGCAATCACAGAGGCTGAGGTTTCTTCAGGAGGAACACAGAGCTGGAGCAGGCGACAAGACTGGATATCTCGTCTTGGGAATCGCACTCTACGCCCCACGCACAGGCAAAGTACACGACTACTTAGAAGACATCCTTAAGTAAGTCTTGACTCGAGAACCCATAAGTACCCTTCTAACAAAGCTCATTTTCTTTTAACGCGGAATGTGTTTTATCCGCCAATTTTCATGAACTTTCTTAACACTTGGCTTTAGCAGCCGGCTGTTCAGGCTCTATGCAGAGAGCAAGTCGTCGGCTTCTTGCGCAGGAGTTGCGCTGACGTCAGACTTTGATTGTAACGATAATGGGCAGACCTCACTGCTAGGGGCCTTGAGGTCTACCGATTGCACGTTACATCATCGCAACACCTGTGCAAACAGCAGGCGAACCTGCAATTCCCCAAGGCTTTAACATTCGGCTGTTTCAGCAATTGCATAGGCCGTATAGGCTGTAGCACTGTATATGCTCTATAGGCTGTAACTGCCTGTAAGAATGTTGCAGCTGTGTACGCCGTATCGGATGTAGCTGTAAAGGATGTAATGCTGCACAACGTGGAAAAGCTGCCTTTTAGAGCTCTATAGGCTGTAACTGTATAGCCTCTAACATCGTGTAGTTCGTACAGGATGAAACATCAGGCTCTTACAGCTGTATAGGCTGTATAGGTTGTGGCTTTATAGGCTGTAACACAGATTCCTACCCTTCACGCTAAGCCGCAGTTGAACACAGTGGACAAATTGAGTCATCATCAATGTCAAGCCCGGGCATTTAAGACTGTCGCAGTTCCCGCGGCGGTTGCTTTTGCGCATTAGATGAATCCGTCCGTGCCATTAGTGGACTCCCCCGATACACCGTTACCAGCTTGGCGCCACTGTCAAGTGACCTACAATAAACCTAGTGGCTGCCTCACACAGACTCGTCGAAGTTCTCTTTTTACGTGACTAACAATGTTTAGTCCTCCCTGATTAGCGTCCCAGTACGATAACCTGGTAGCCTATGTGGATGCTGAACTGAATGAATCAAGCCTCCATGCAAGCCTCATTGGCGCCTCTATCTTGACTACAAAGCAAACGTGTTCGTATCTCCTGGACACCTCTCTATCCTCGGTGCTGACGGGGTTGGTAGCTCTCAGGAGCTGTTTGTCCGCTATTTTGCCTCTTATTGCTACTCTTCGTCCTATTCGTGTCCTTTTGTACACCGACTCGATGCAGGGTGTCCACGCCCTGCTTCGTATTGATCGCTCCTTCAGTGTGGCAAGGTACTTTCATCGGCTTGTGGCCGAGTGCCCCTGCCCGGACTGAGTCTGTTGGATTCGCCGTTCTAGCGTTTTCTCTCATACCGCGGCAGACACTGTATGTCAGCGTCAGACGGCAGTCTACCTGCTTCCTCTTTATAAGTTAGGAGCAACGGATAATCTCATCATTCACAATGAGACTCTGCGGCGCACCAAACGAGCTCTAGTTGCTCTGTGTGGTTTCAAAATCCCGAGGGCTGGCGGTCTCACCCGCCTAGAAGAGGTGTCGCTCCGAAGGGTACGTCTGAGGGCTGCGATCATACCGGCTGTCTGAACCAAATGTGTTCATGGCACGACATCAACCTGCTGTCCCTCTTGTCCCACCCCAATTTGGGAGGCGGATCTCCAGCACCTCTTTTGGACATGCCCGGGCCTTTAAGCGACCCGTCGGCGTCATCTTAGCCGGTTGGGCCTCCATCCTAACTGCAAAAATATTCCAAAAGCCGGGAATCATAATGATCAAAAAAACTGCTCCGACTTTACTCAACAAGATTAACAATTTAATCAAACGTTTCGTCTCCCATCCGGGAAACATCGTCAGTGAAACCTACAAGCAGGAATGACATCCTAACTGGCCGCCAGACTCTCAAAGTTGGACACATGGCCCGACCCAATGTTCCCTTCTGAATTTCTTCCAAGAAACACGAATGAACTTTAACCTTTAAATCTATGCCACATGGCAAACTGACATAGATAAAAAAACAGTATAGACTGTAACACTGTATAGGCTATAGATGTAGTACATGTGAAAGCTTAAAACTGGGCCGTTCAAGCTCTATTGGCTCTAATGGCACGTTCACAGACTTGCAACCGAACGGGGCCGACTGAGACAAGACCAGTTTTTAAGCATCTTCCGACGGCTATGGACCAGCTCCGCAGCAACGGATCCGGTCCTAAGCCGTCACAAGAGGCTTAAAAACCGGTCTCGTCTCAGTCATTCCTACTCGGCTGCTACATTTACAGGGTATTTATGCTCCCCAAGGCTTTTATTTCTACATGACATATGAGAGCCCAATTACGCAGAAAACAATTCGCGGCTAGGAATTTGTTTTCTTTACGCCCGAAAACCGCCGATCGAGAACGGGCCAGTTTTAGTCACGCTCACTTCCTTCTCTGTGGCCACGCGCCGTTTTCTATAGTTTAGACACAACTACCAAATGTAATCAAAGTCGTGGGTCATCGAAGACACACACAAAATAATAAAAACATAAAATAAATATGATATCTATTGTTTGTGGCTTTTAAAAACTGCAAAAGCGTTGACTGGGGAAAAAAGTATCTCAGTTACCTGACTTCCGCCACCTCTCTCCTCCTCTATGTCTCTTCTTCCTCCCTAGTTCAGTTCCGGTTTTGGTTTCGAGCACTTGCCTTTTCTTACTTTATTAAAGAGATATGTGACGCTGCAGCAAATACTGATTGGGAATAGTCTTCTGACACCGAAATGAAGCGCCTGGCAAAAAATAAAAAAATTAATGTCGGCGGCGTCAGCGTCCTTTTACCACTAACAGCCGGTTGTATCACCAGGACAGCTCGCTTTTACAGTATTAGTCTTGACATCTGCGATAGCCGGTTGTTATTTTGTACACTATTACAACCCATAGGCTTATAAGCTACACTGCTGTAACAGCCGGTCGTAACAGCCTTAAACCGACAAGAAAAATCGTTACGCTCATCGAAAACCATATAACTATAGGGTGGTCCAAGTCACCAGGCTCGATCTAAAATGGAGCGTAAAAATCGACGCCTCCACGTAGCAACCTAAACTTTTCGTTAAAGGTGTATTTCACACGTCGGTTTGTTCTCGTAAATTTACAAAGCGTAGCTCTCTTTCTGTAAAAAATGAGGCCAAGAAACTTGCCACGTTCTACGGCGGGCAGCGATGCAGACGACGAGGGTCCAGTAGCGGCCGTGTTTGACGCTCGTATTAATAGATGGTGCTACCACCTTAATGCGACGGCTCCCGACAGCCGTGGTTATTCAATCGAACATAATCTTTTTGAAATGTACCTTCGGTTAAAAAATAAATTCGGACAATAAAAGCAATACTTAAAGCTAAAAAAAAAACGCGTCTGCATAACGACGGCGCTTTGGCTGCCAACGGATTTCGTCCGCGTGTCGTTTGCTTTCTTTCGCTGGTCGGCTGCACCTTCAGACGCTGCTCCCGACGCCATCTATCAATGTAAACTCCAAACACAGCCCGCTACTGGACTTGGTCGTCTGGGTCGTCACCCGCCGTAGACCCTGGCAAGTTTCTTGGTCCTATTTTTTACAGAAAGAGAAGTATGCTTTGTAATTTTACAAGAAAAACCAGACCTGTGAAATACACCTTTGACGAAAAGTTTAGAGTGCTACGTGCAGGCGTCGAGTTTTACGGTCCATTTTAGATCGAGCCTGGTGACTTGAACCACCCTATATACTTCACGACTCCCCGACAAGATTTCAACTCATCACCTTAAAGTTATGAGCCGAGCGCTTTGCCGACGGAACTATCTATTATTTTTTCGTTTATTGCCGAACATGCTTTTAATAGACACGATGACAAAAGCGCGAAGTGCAGCGGGACAGACAGCGCTAAAAACACCAGGCTTCGTGGACTGGGGTCAGGACTCAGGGGTTAAAATGGTTTCATGCGCAGCAGCGCCTCGACGCGCTGGAGCCACTCGGGCAGAGATTTCTGTGCCTAGCGCACTTCAACAAAACAAAGAACCTTGCTGTCGTAAATACTCCCGCACCTCTGGCACATTGCTGTTGGCGTGTCGCACAGCCATTCGGGGCCCCCAAATACTGTGCAGCCCCAGCAACATTACCAAGTCGAAAGAGGCGCCATCTTCATTTTCTACAGTCAGGAACCGTAGTTCGTGCGCGTAAAGGGGGAGGTCTTTCTCCAGGGTACGTTGAAGGACTTCCCAGAAGAAGACCCCGTCCCAGCACTCAAAGGATAAAGGATAAAGTTTATTTACAATCAAAAACCGGCAAACAATCCAGCCCGCTTAAGCGTAGAACGCATGTATGCGGGACATGGCAGTAATTATTTTTATATTGTAGACATAAATATAATTCATAATTAAATTAGTCACAAGCACATACGGCCCTTAACATCGTATATGATTAGGATAAAAAAAGGAGAGAAAAGTACAAAAATAGTACAGGCAGCTACGAGAGTTCACGTGCTATTAACAAAATTCAACGCGAAAGGCAACAACAGATGCAACAATGAAAAACAATCAGTCAGTGGTAACGAACTAATAACAAGTCTATGCGATAAGTAACATTGAATGCAATATTAAACTCAGTCAGTAGTAACCGAAGAAACATCAAACAAACACTTCTACAAATCAGTATCTACGTACATCTTTTATCGTTCACTACATCACTAGACAGAAAAACACCACTCTTTTATCTTCTTGTTCATCTGCTTCTTGGATGACAGGTTAAGGAGATCTTTAGGTGAGTTGTTAAATATCTCTAGAACATAATACTGTCTGTTTTTTTTCGCAGTTCGTATATATTTTTGGAATGCCATATAGGTTTCTGTGTGTCGGAGTGTTTTTATTCTGTTTGGTTTATCTCTGAACTCACTGGAGAAATAGTGGCTGGCTAAAACAACACATTTAAATACATTTTCAAAAGATAATATTCCAACTGCATTCATTCTTTCATCAGTTTCAAGAGGCTCATATTTAGACCCATATACTATATCATTAACACATCTATTTATGATATTATCGATTTTGTGTTGTTTGTATTTAGCGCATGTTCCGTAATACCGCAACGAGTGCAGATTCCCCTAATGAAAGGTACACCTCTCTCTTCAAATTGATGTCACATCCACTTTTCAGCGTATAAAGATATGCTGAGACAACACGAAGTTTTTGTGTAATTTGTTCAATGTGATTACCCCCTATAACATGTTCGTCGAAATGCAGACCAAGATAGGGTGTTGTTTTAACATTTTCCATTCTTTGGCAGTTGCACTGATGTCACTATCAATCATGAAGAAATATAGGAATATCAAATGGAAGATGTTTATGAGCGTTTCTAAAGCACATCAGTTTAGTCTTGTCGCTATTGACAAAAATATAATTATTTTCAAACGAACTCATTAATTCCACTATTTCACATCGAAAAATCGGAGCAGCGAGATTATATTGTTCGTGTGCTAGTATTAAGGCTGTGTCATCTGCGTATTGGAATAGATTTGATTTAAGGTTCAGGTTACCTATCCCATTAATATAAATGTTAAAGAGTAAAAAACCCAGGGTTGATCCCTGTGGAACACCGAATTTCATTTGAATTGGGTTACTTATTTGACCCTTAAGCTTCACCATTTGAAATCTGCTCTTGAAATAATTTTTCAAAAGTGTATAAAATGGTCTCCTGAAACCCATTCTGTGTAATTTAGATAGCATAATTGAATGGTCTATGGTATCGAATGCTCTAGATAGGTCAAGGAACAGTGCAAGAGCGATTTGATTATTGTACAACGAGTGATAAATAATGTCTGAAAATTTTTTCAATCGACAAAGTCGTGTTTTGTTTTGTCAAACCCGTATTGTGAAGAGTGTATTTAAGAGAATTTGTCACAGAATGATGTCATCACTTTCAATAAATGCTTTTCCATGATATGAGTTGCAGCTGGAAGTATTGATATTGGCCTATAATTTTTCAGTTCTTTTTTATCGTTTTTGTACACTGGTCTGATGATAGACACTTTCATCCCATCTGGAATATTTCCGCTTTCAGATATGCCATTAAGAATCGCAAGTAAAGAATTTTTCAATTTCTCGAAATTACAGTAGAGGTCTCGCACTCGTAGTATATCATGACCGGCTGTCTTCAGTAAAGACATACCAGAAAGTATTTCCTCTAGCACGTATTCAGTCATCAAATGCAAATACGCTGATGTCACATTAGTTTTAGTGTCGACAACGGACTCCTCACTTTAATTTATCATGTTTCTTAAACTTTGTGCAGTATCAATAAACGTGTGATTGAAAGCGTTTCCGATTGCTCGAAAATCTGTTGTTTTTCCAAAAGTTTTTGTGATTGCTTAATCTATGTTTTGTTTTGCCTTCAGACCAGCTAACTGTCGTATAAGTTCCCAGGTTCTTTGAGAGTTGCCTTTGCATCCTTTGAATTCATTCAAGAAATACTTCTTTTTTGCTAACCGTATCGTTGCTGTTACTTTATTTCTCATTTTTCGGAATCCCTCTCTCAGACTTGGAGAACATAATAGCGCTTCACGACAGGGACGAAGAGTAGGAAGGAGACAACACAATGCGCTAACTTCAACTGGTTTAATCGTCACAAAATCAAGGGTATAAATACTCTGCATCATCGCGCCATTCAACCAATCCCAAGCCACGCCACTGATCGCAAGAACTGTCTCTTTGTCCGCCAAATCGATCGACGCCAGGCTGACACATCGATCCCCGTAGTTTTTTATCAGGTCTGCCTCTATAATTTCCCTTACCGTCTTATCTCTATGTTTTCTAACGACAGTGCACAAATTAAATTCAGGTTTGCACCCACAGTCATGGCAGTGCATCGACAAATGACCGTCGCGCTGTCCGCTCACTTTTTGGTTGTGCTCGCGCAATCTGTCATTTAGACATCTTCCCGTCTGTCCAACGTACTTTTTACCGCATGTCAGCGGGATCTCATAAACGACGCCTTCTGCGCAATCTATAAACTGGCTGCGATGCTTCTTCACGCAGCCAACCGGTGGTTTGCGGTAAGGGTCCGTCATTTTGCACAACTTGGCAAGTTTTTCCGGTGCAGAAAAAACCACCCGAGCATTTACGCGGTTTGCTATCCTCTTGAGATTGTGTGCGGTTTTGTGCATGTAAGGTACAACCGCCACTCTTTGTTTCTTTTAGACCACATCCTGGTCTGGATTCACTACTACTCGTAGCTTCTTTACAACCTTTTCTGCTACCGACACCAGGAGCGTCCCCGGAAAACCGGCAGCCAACAAGCGTTCTGACTGCTCCTTCAGACCTGAAGGCATCGCATGATGACACGACCTTCTGATGGCGTTCACAAAGCACAAATTTACAATTCCTCTCTTAACAAGTTTCGAATGGGATGAATTGAATGGCAACAGGGGCTTATTTGCTCTTGGTCGGTATTTCCAACAGACATGTTGCTCCGAAAGTGTGAGCCTGATATCTAAAAACTGTATGACGTTGTCTACAGGTACCTCGTGCGTAAGCTTGAGAGGATCTAGGACGGTACTAAAAACTGTTGAAAGGCTGTTCACCACCGAGGGAAAGTGAGAAACATCATGGTGAACAAAAAATTAAACAATCGTCAACGAATCTAAAAACCTTACTATTATTAAAGTCATTCAGGCGTTCCGGGAGGACTCTGTCATGATGGGCTAAAAATACATCGCTTAAACCTGGACCTAAACACGAGCCAATACACACCCCTCGCTTCTGAATATACACTCCGCTGTTACACTCAACAAAGGTGGAGTTTAGATAAAATGTAAGAAATTCGAGAAAGTCATCTACAGTCATTCCTGCTGCTTTCTGAAAGGCTACCACCCCGTGTTTATCGATGCTTTCCTCTACGCAGGTCAGTAGTTTGTCGTGCGGTAGGGAATAGTATAAATCCTTTATGTCTAGTGAGCAGGCTAGAAAGCCTTTGTCCGCGTTTGTCTTTAAAAAATCTACGACTTCATTAGAGCTTTTGACCAAAAACGGGTCGTCAATACAAATTGCTCCCAGTTTATCTTGCAGAAAGTGCTATCGATTTCTGCCATGTGCCTCTCTCCGAAACTATCACTCTTAACGGACAATCAACTTTGTGCGTCTTAGCGCTGAACGTCATATGTAGGCACTCCCCTTTGGTTTTGTCAATACTCTGTGACAACCTGTCTAATTTTAACCTCTTGCACAATTTTTTCCCCTCCGCTTTTAGCTTAGTTAAAGACACCGTCCGACGCTGATTGAACACTGACGAAATAGCCTCAAGGGCCTTACTCCCGGATTCGGCTTCTGTTAACACCACAAACCCTCCTTCCTTGTCGGTGGGAATGATAGACAATCGACGCTCTTTCAATAGCGAAACTACACGCTTAACCGGAATTTGGGGCTTCGCCGGTTTGTTATTGTTCCTAGACAGCACGTCCACTCCCTCAGAGATACAACGTTCAACTTCGCCGTCTGGTGCGCACCTGGCGACCTGGCGGACCAGGTCCAAGAGTTCCGGAGCGTTCATGCTCGGCTCAACCGCAAACTTTGGTCCTAGGGCAAGAAGTCGTCGTACATTTTCTGGAAGCTGCACGTCACTCACTGATTTGATGTCACACTTGGCCACTGGACGTCGCTTGGGTAGGGTGGCACGTAGACGATGCAATGATTGCTGCCAGAGGAACTCTGTGGTCCTATCTACGATGCCAAAGAAGTCCCTGATACGTCTGTTGTCCTGCAGTGGCTTGCTGGTGTCTCGAAGAACTGCACACAATATGCTTCTCTCCAGATGTGCTTGTCGCTGCCATTCCGATCGTAGAATCCTCAGTATTCTTGTGCCGTGTCCTGCTGACGGCTCGAAGTTTCTAAAAAGCTGTTTTACTTCTGCCGGCAAGTGTCTGCAGCGGATGCAGAACGATTACGTGCGAGCCTGGCAGGTGGCATTGGTAATGAGCGAAGCGATGACGCAAGGATCCAATGAGCATAAGAAGCTACGAGTAGTGGCGAGTCCAGACCAGGATGTGGTCTAAAAGAAACAAAGAGTGGCGGTTGTACCTTACATGCACAAAACCGCACACAATCTCAAGAGGATAGCAAACCGCGTAAATGCTCAGGTGGTTTTTTCTGCACCGGAAAAACTTGCCAAGTTGTGCAAAATGACGGACCCTTACCGCAAACCACCGGTTGGCTGCGTGAAGAAGCATCGCAGCCCGTTTGTAGATTGCTCAGAAGGCGTCGTTGATGAGATACCGCTGACGTGCGGTAAAAAGTACGTTGGACAGACGGGAAGATGTCTGAATGACAGATTGCGCGAGCACAACCAAAAAGTGAGCGGACAGCGTGACGGTTCTTTGTCGATGCACTGCCATGACTGTGGGTGCAAACCTGAATTTAATTTGTGCACTGTCATTGGAAAACATAGAGATAAGACGGCAAGGGAAATTATAGAGGCAGACCTGATAAAATAAACTACGGGGATCGATGTGTCACGTGGCGTCGATCGATTTGGCCGACAAAGAGAAACAGTTCTTGCGATCCGTGGCGTGGCTTGGGATTGGTTGAATGGCACGATGACGCAGAGTATTTATACCCTTGATTTTCTGACGATTAAAGCAGTTGAAGTTAGCGCATTGTGTTGTCTCGTTCCTACTCTTCGTCCCTGTCGTGAAGAGCTATTATGTTCTCCAAGATTCAGTACCAACTCGCCCAAGAATCCGCATTCCTCTCTCAGAGCCTGATTACGTGGGTTTTGTTTACATCTTTCCCAAAGCTTGTCTTTTGAGTAGCAGAGCTTCATTATATCTTCATCAATCCATACATTTTTATGTCTTCTTTTCTTGAGTATTTTTGTTTTTCTTGATTTCGAATATATTTCCTGGAATTATGGTATGGTGATATGGTCATATTCGGTAAGAAAATTTCAATCATAAGCTTGAATTAATCTGTCAATATTTCTGTTGTCGAAAATAATTGCATTTCCATTTTCCACATACGAGTTATCACCATCCTTTTTTGGGAGTAGTGTTGTTATAATAAAGTAGTGATCAGCAACTTTTTGCTTAATAACTCCAGATAATACCCTTATTTCATTTACTTTTACAATGATATGATCGATACAACTTCTCATTATACTATCCCCTAAACATTCCTCTCTCGTATAGTCTTGGATAGTATTTTCCAATCCAAATTCAGCTAATATATTTAGGTACTCCGATGATCCACCTCTAGAAAGGTTTTTAGCGTCGATGTTGAAATCGCCTGCCAAAATCAGGTGAGGGTTATTGTTAAATTTTTTTGTAGATGTAGATTGTAGATTCCTTCTGCTCTGAGTGTTTTCCTTTGCTCCTTCCACAAGTCTCTGCTCGCTTTTTCTTTGAACCTAACCAAGATAGGAGGGACTTTTCCTTCCTTGGCTTTGAGCCTGTGTGCGGCCTCAATCTGTTCGGGAGCGGGAGCTGGAAGTTCAAGTCTTGATGCGAGTCCCTGAACAAGCTTTGTTATATCTTCGTGCCGCTGTTGCTTTATGCCGTGAATCTCTATATTCTTTCTACGAGAGTACATTTCAGCCTCGTTTAGCGCACTTCTTAGCTCGACGATTTCATTGTTACTCTGTTCCAACCTGGTTGCTAGGTCATCTGATCTCTTTTTCACTTCCTTTATTGTGTTTTCTTGCGTCTTTAGCGTTGAGACCACCTCATCATATTTAGTGCTGAGCTAATCAAGCTCTTTTCTATTCTTTTCACTGTTTTTGTTTGGTTCTCTATTTTTTCCATCATAATGTCGCCTTTGCTCGACTGTGCGCTAAGCTATTTTTCTACACTTTCTATCTTTCCGAGTACATCAGTCAGCTTCTTATCTATCTCTGACATCCTAGTCATGACAGATACCAAGTTACAGTCTTGGGAATCTTGAGTCACCAGGTCGCCTGGTGACTGACTGCTTGATCGCCTACTGTGCGTTTTGCACGTGGCACAATGCCAGGTTTTTACAGCTCCAGCAGCCATGCTTTTATATAATGTTTTTGTCGTTCCGGAACATTTTCCTACGTGGTAAATGTTTTCCAATGCAACGAATTCAATACTCCGGGCACCGCTAGTCAAAGTTTTAAGGCACGCCAAACATTCAGTTGTCTGAGACATTTTACACTTAAAGAAGAACAAAACAAGCAAATTGGCAGTTCAGCAGAATAGAGTCAAACTTTTTACGTTCACATCGCTTTCTTACCTACAAATGGAATGTAGGCGATTATACCAAGCATCGACTCCTCGCCTGACTGCCATCGGGTGCCTTGGGACGGTCGCGTTTGTAGTCGCCAGGACTGACCTCGGTTGACGTCACGCTTCCAGGCACGCCTTCCAGTTGTCACTGTTGATAGCAGAATAGCCGCGGTGCCTTCTTGTCCATGACAGCGCAGATCCACGCTGAGTTACGTTCCTTGAATCGACAGTCTACAAGATGGAATGTAGGCGATTATCCCCAGCACTGACTCATCGCTGGACTGCCCAAAGAAAGACGTGTTCAGTCTTCTCCGGCTCCTTACACAGAAGACAGTGAACGCTCCGGAGAGACGAACCACGACTTGACGGGCAGAGTTCCGGAATCTTATTTAAAGAACAGTCTTACTCCTAGCGGGTACTACCACTGTTTTAACGCGTTTGAAAAGATCTTGCCTTGGGCCTACACAGTAGAAAGGTTTATATATTGGAACAGAAAAATCTACATCACATACATTCTTATACAAGCCCTGGCGAGATATTGCATTCAAACATTCAACAGAAAAACGCGGGAACAAAATTTGCACAAAGCGACATCTTCTTTAAGGTAGACATGAATACCGCCTGACTCAAAATTCGTAGAAACATTCGACAGGGTCGGGCAAACGACTCGCGAGTCGCACTTGACACAGAGTGCGCAAAAAAACGATCGCTAAAGTCACGAAAAAAGAGGAAAAAGCGGTTTACAACTTCGAGCAAAACAAATGTATCAGATCAAGTCGGCCATTGCGTACGCTCCGAAACAGATTCGTTCTACTTGTGCGTTCTCAAGTGGAGCACCAAAATAAACCTGCAAACACTTGGTGAAGCCTGTGAACATTAATCATCTAAGAATGCAGAACTTGCAGGTCGTACCACAGTTTGCTAACAACAAACAAATAGTAAACTGTGGAACGGGCAAAGATAGACAAGCCATTCATCCTCCTCTGTTCCGCCTTTTCGTGAAGCTCCGCCGTTTGTCCACGCTAATAGGGCTTGCTGTCTCGATAGTTTTCCAAAGGCACACCAAAACACTGGACAGGGATGGCGACCACATTTGAAGTGGATCTGCACACGCCATGCCAAATGCACGTGTCCCAATTGACTAAGCTACCCCTTACTACACAAAACCTTTTGAGCGTGTCGACCACCCGAACAATTCTACAATTATCTCGCGAGTAGTACAAAACAGTGCAATATCGTCGGCCAACGCCATCACACAAACCTCGGAAGCTTGAAGCTTAAAACCACTGACGTACACATTTGGAGGAATACTCGAAAAAAAAAAAAAAAAAACAAATCAATGTAAATACAGAAAGAAAAGAAAAAACTGGGGACGAGGGTCTCCCTCCGTGAACAAAGCGATGCGCTTGAATAAGTGCTAGAGGCCGCCGCTGTTCTACTATCGGCGCCGAGAGTATGATGACACTAGTTGGCTATAAAAAGACCATACCGCCATGCGCGACAAAAGGGATGCCGCTGGGTAAAGTACTTTGCAGCATGCTACCCCTTTATGCTTGTATCTGCCAGCGAACATCGCAAATGGTGACGAGGATAAAGAAGCGGATTCGAGGCGCGGAAAGGAAGACGAGAAACTGCGACGAAGGACCCAGCGTAGCACCGCCAGCCATAACTCAGCTGGATACGCGCCACAGGAGCCACACTTCTCACGATAGCAGCCTCCAGTCCCGTATGACAAGCCTTCGATGAAACTGTGAGTGACTGGCTTTCATATGAAGAGAGGTTGGCTTTCTTTTTCCCTTATGAACAAAGTAAACGACGATCTCAAGGTGCGTGCGTTCCTAGGCGTAATTTGACCCATGATATACAGCCTATTGAAAACTTTAGCGGCACCAACAAGGCAGTCGTAACTGCCGCTCGGGAAACTCCTAGAATTGCTACGTAATCACCTAACGTCAAGAGATTCTGTGATAAAATAGCCAGCAAACTTCCACAGACGGAATCAGCAGAGACATGAAAGCATCGCACAGTACGTAGCAGAGATCCGGAAACTCGTAGTAACCTGTGAATTCGGTACTTTTTTGGACGAATCACTGAAAGACAGGTTTTACTGCTGTTTATTTTGTACTGACATACAACGGTACCTGTTAGCCGAGGACAAGACGCTGACATTTCAAAAATCCGTTGAGCGCGCACTGTCGTTCGAAGAAGCCAAGAAAAATGTCAGAAAGCACACGCGAAAGAAGCAAGCGATGACTGGCAGAATAAGCACGGAAGAGTCGGCGAAAGGGAAGCCGTCATTCGAGTGTTACCGGTGCGGCTCTGGGGAGCATTTTTCCCGGCCTTATATTGCAGATAAGTGTACGATTTCTGGCAAAAAGGTCCGTTCAGCGTGCATGTCGTAGCAGCGAAAAGAAACCAGTCAACGGAAAGAAGTGGATCCGGACGCTTCAGACCGACGACACGGGCAATGTAAAGATGTTGTCGCCGCAAACACGGCGCCCAATCACCGTCGACGTACAAGTTCAAGGTACGTCCTGGAACATGGAGTTCGACACGGAGGCCGCTGTGTCCGTCATTTAAAAGCGGTAGCTGCAGAAGGATCGACCGGCTTTAAAACTTGAACCAACGGACCTGCATCTGAATGCGTACACCGGGGAAATCGTGCAGCCCTGTGGTTTCGTCTATGCCTTCGTGCGGAACAAGGACCAACTGCACGTCCTTCCCCACTACGTCGTTGATCACAGTAAGCCACCCCTCCTCGGTCGCGAGTGGCTCGCTAAACTTCGCTTGTATTAGGACTACATCTGCGCTGTGCATAAGCTGTCTAGTAGGTCTCAGCCTGAGGCAAGCACATGCTTTCTTAAATGTGCCTCACATTTAAAAGAACTTCGAGCCCAGTACAGCATCATCTTCCACGGCACCCTTGGCAAGATTGAAAATGAGCAAGCTCTTTTTTTTCTTTTTTTTAGAGCGCAGCTCTTAGGCGCCCGTTTCCGGCTTGAGCGGCGTCGCCGTCGGCGTAACCAAGGTCAACCCAAGGTCACGTGAACCCAAGGTCACGTGATCCCTCCCAAGGTAACCCCAAGGTGACGTGACCCCCAGGTCACGTGACCCCCAAGTTCATGTGACCCCGGAGGTCACGTGACCCCCCGGAGATCACGTGACCCCGTCCCCGAGGTCACGTGACCCCCGAAGTCACGTGACTACCCCGAGGTCACGTGACTCCTCTGAGGTCACGTGACCCCCTAAGGTAACGTAACCCCCCGATGACGTCACCGGCATCCGCATCGTCATTGTCATCATCATTGATGACGTCATCAGTGACGTTACTGATGACGTCACCAGCATCCGCATCGTCATCATCACTGATGGCGTCATCAGTGACGTCACTGATGACGTCACCGGCATCCGCATCGTCATCATCACTGATGACGTCATCAGTGACGCCACTGATGTCGTCACCGGCATCCGCATCGTCATCGTCATCCTCACAGATGACGTCACCGACCTCCGCATCGTCATCGTCATCATCACAGGTGACGTCATCAGTGACGTCACTAATGACGTTATCGGTACCCGCATCGTCATCGTCACTGATGACGTCATCAGTGACGTCATTGATGACATCATCGGCATTGTCATCATCATGTTACCCCCAGGTCACGTGACACCCAATGTCACGTGCCCCCCCCCTCCGGTCAGTTGACCCCCCTAGTACCCTTTCCCCCTCCTCCTCAAGAGCTGCGCTCTAATTCGGCGTTACAGGGAGTTGTAAACGGCTTTCACTTTTTTTGAAAGTAAACCTCTCCAAGGTCCTCAAACCGAGAAACGTGCCCTATGTACTACGGGCAGCAGTAGAGGAAGAACCAGGCAGGCTTGATCACATGGTTATAATTGAGCAAGTGCCCACAAGCGAGCTCGCCACTCTTATCATGCCGATTGTTAAAAAAGACGGCGATATACGGGTGTGCGGAGACTACAAAACAACCCTCAACCCTGTCTTAGACACCGAGCCGTACCCGCTGCCCAAACGTGGCGAGATAATAGCTGCGCTTGCGGCGGCGAATACATTTCTAAACTGGATCTCAACAGGGCCTACCCCCAAGTAGAAATGTCGGAGGAGTCTAAAAAGCTACTCACATTAAATACGAACAAAGTATTGTTTGCTGTGAACAGACTGCTCTCTGGAGTAGCTTCTGCGCCTGCGTTGTTTCAACACATTATGTACAACAAGTTGAAAGGACAACCAACGCGGAGCAAAGAACTCGCCCATAGCTACGTGTGGTGGCCCTCTGTGGAGAAAGACATCGAAAACAAAGTGAGACACTCCATGGCATGCCAGCAGCAGCGCGACATGTCACAAAAGGCGCCACAGCACCCCTGGTCATGGCCCACGCGACCGTGGTCCCGGGTACATGCCGACTTTGCAGGCCCATTCCGTAATCTTATGTCGACTTTGCGGGCCCATTTCGTCGTAGACGCCCATTCAAAATAGCCCGAAGCGATCGTTATGACATCTGTGTCTGCAAAAGCAACGATAGCAAGTCTACGCGAATTGTTCGCTTGCTACGGAGCGCCAGAGGTGCCAGTCAGTGACGACAGCGCATAGATTACGTCGTCCGAATTTAGCATTTTTTGAAAGAACATGCAGTTCGACAAGTTCTCACTTCAGGCTACCACCCAAGCAGCGATGGCATGGCGGAGAGATTCGTTCAGACGCTAAACACGGACTCCAAAAAGGCCCGGCAACCGAAAATATTGGAAAAAAAACTTCATTCGAATTTTTTTATGCCGAACAGCAACACCCCCCAAGCAATGAGACAAGAAACCCCAGCTTTCCTTTTTATTGGTCGTCAGCCACGCACTCGCTTGGACACAATCAAACCAGCATTTGAACGTACAGCCCGAGCACGTCAGTTTGTGCAAGCATCGAGACGAAATGGTGTACACAATGTGTTTCAAGTGAGCGATAATGTGTTCGTGCGCAATTTCAGGAGCGGACGGAGACGACTGCAGGCCAGTCATTCAGCGAACGGGCCCAGTGTCCTACGAGGTCAACATGCGCACACCACACGAACCCTGTACTTAGAAACCGTCTGCGGCTTGCACACACTCCAGTTACGGCGTCAGCATTCGTTAGGAAGAAAGAAGCCGATCCAGCATCGGGAGACGATGCACCAAGTTCCCTGGTCGTTTCCGCAAGTCTGCCTGTGTTCGTCACCACAAGCGATGCCTTCCCGGGGCGGTATCCTCACCGGGACAGAGGACCGCCTGACCGCTATCAAGCTTCATGAGGTCTCTATTTGCGGGGGAGAAAGTGCTAGAGGCTGTCGCTGTTCCACTATCGGCGGCGAGAGTATGACGTCGCCAGTGGTCTATAAAAATACCACAGCGCCATGTGTGACGAAAGAGGGCAGCCTGTATGCTACTGAATAAAGTACTTTGCAGCACTCTACTGCTTCATGCTTCTATCTGCCCGCGAACATCACAATAAGTTTCCCAACCGACTCGTTTACGATAAGTCTCGTCGAAGAGCCATTGTATGACATGCGTACTCCTTTGTGCCGGCTGAGCCTTTATATCTAGTCCTTCGTCCTTTGTGCTGTTTCAATCCTCAAACATAAATAGACCTTCTACGAAACCACCCTTTTGCCCATTTTATATCCGTCATTCTGAAAAATATTGTGATCGGCTGACGTCGGAGGTCACATCAAAGATAATCATCCGCTATTCGTTTGCAGCTTCTACCTCGTGGCTGACCGGGTTTTAAGGCGGAAGCCTTACTTTGTCCCATTACGCGAAAAAGCTTGGGCGTTGTGCCCGAAAGATGGTAATAAAAATACGTCATCAAGCAGGCGCCGCTCAAAGTCAAAGCGGACTCGCCTCAGAAATAAAACACAAAGAAAATCGCCGCACTGCAGATGCTGTGTCACAGGAGGCGGCGGGGGCGCTCACGGTCAAACCGGACGCGCCTTAGAAATAAAACACAAAGAAAAGCACAGCAGCGCAGATGCTTCGTAACGGAAGCCGTCGTGAAGCCAACAGGATTCGCCGCGCCTGCGCTGTGGGAGAGCATGATGTCACCGCCGAAACGCCGTGTAGAAAATAAATGCGTGGCGCGCTGCTTGTAGGAATGCGCTGAATATAGAAACGCTTCCGCATTCCTACAGGTGAGCAGTCTCAAATGTTTAGGCCAATTTTTTTTTAACGGCGGTGGTTTTTTTTTTGTTTCTTTTTTTTGTTTTTTTTTGGGAGGGGGGAGTTTTTTTTTTGTGTGTGTTGTCTAAATTTAGCAGAAACATTTTTTCCGTTAATTGTATCTGGAATGGCATTGTTGTGACATTGTGACCTTCTGTCACGGCCCCACAATTGTTTCACGAAATTTAGTGGAGAGATTTGTCCGCCAACATTCACGCGTCTCCGATCAATTTAGGGAGTTAATCCTTCCCCCGGATATAGCGGAAAATAACGTCACGCCACGTCCTCGTACCATGTGACGTCCAAGTGTAACGTAATAATCATGGCGTCACGTGACGTCACACCACATGAATACCGGCCGCTAAATTTAAACTCGGCACTGTAAATGTGCGCAGCAGTTATCCGCTTTTCGGCCGCTGCCACAGTTCATTTGCAAACCACGAAAGGGAACATTGAATTTTTTTTTATGTCACTATCCTAATTAGTCGGATGAAAATACTTCTTTATTAAAGTCGTACAGACGAAACCCAGCTGTTGTAGAGATATCTAGGTTCGCGACTCCTGGGCGATGTTTCGTAGATGGTCACTCGACAAGAGACCCTTTCCATCCTCAGAGCGTTCTTTCTTTCTTTTTCTTTCATTGTCTTTTTTGCCTGCTTTTCTCTTCCCCGTGTATGAAGTAGCAATCCTGCAAATTCCCGCGGGATAACCCCTTCATCTTTCCGATAAACATGTTTTCTCTCTCCCTCAAGAATTACGTGTCATTTGGGGGTTTCATTAGGCAGTATATTTTGGCCTACTAATGACGGTAATGAACTTGTACTATGCAGCGCTTGTGTGTATTGTGTGTTCCTTTCCTTTTTCCTCGTCCTTTGTGCGCGGTCATGTTTCACATGCAGCATAATATTGGGCATGGTCCCATTTTCGAGTCAACCGCAGACGAGTATACGCTCTTCCCTGGCCGAGTTGGCATAACGCGCGGCTCCCGCGCAAATGGTATCGAAGCTCACCAACGTACTTCTTATATTTGTCTTTCGCTAATGTCTAGAACGTACCCGTAGAATCTTGTAAAATGTGGCCTAATCCTGTTCAGAGTGTTCTAGACAACGGACACAGCATAAAACAAGCTGTCGCTGGCTACATCAAGGCGGGCGCCCTTTCTTTTCCAACACAGGATGCATGGTACCTTCCTCATTTAGTTTGTAGGCACAGGTTGGCTCCATTAAACGTTTTTTTTTTTCGGTTCTGTATTCGTCTGTTATGCTCTATTCGTGAAAATATTACCGCCTTTTCAAGTGGAAAAAAGTGGATTGATGTCCTAGTTGGGTGTTGATGTTTTTGTTAATAAAAACAGCGCAAATGGACGGTGCAGTAGTAGAAGGAGCACACAGGGCAAACGCTTACTGACAACTGAACGTTTATGGGAAATTCCCCACGTGCACAGTGCCTCGCGCATGCACGTGATCATTTAATCTCATATCGTTTGGACTCATACATAGATCAAATCGGCACTAGATAAATCCTAACGTTGACTTGTGTAAACCCGCCGCGTCACACGTAAAGACATAAGCAGGTGTTTGAAACGCGTATAAAAATATGATTAATCAGTGGTAATGAGTTGAAGTTCTTTGCTCATCAAATGTGCAGACGCGACATTGATACAGCGATCTTTTTGTAAGGGCCGCTTGCAACATCACCCTCTCCAAATTCACTTGGCTGCGCACCGCCAACGGGTATTGTCCAGTAAAGGGGAACAACCGCAGTTCTTGCACGAGAGTCTTAGAATAACGTACGCAATTTTAGCGCACGCTAGCGCTACATTTAGCACTTGCGTTTGCGCATGCTACGCAAGAGAGTTGCAGAATAGCGTTTCTGTGCCACGACGCAAAAACCCAAGCATATCGCGCTTGCAACGCCACCAAGATACAGGCAAAATTTTTATTCCCCACACGAAATACTCCAACTTAAATCTTTTTTTGTACACAGTACCGTTTTAGATTTGTTTAAACGTAATAATTCGACGCAAGCGGCCGACCGGTCGTGTCCACTTGCGTTGCCTCGGCAAGAGAGATATTCTGTACTGACCTTCGCATTTCGTACCTTTGCCTCGAAATGTTCGCGCGTCGCAAGCATCAAGTTGCTGGTGATTGTTGCCAAACCGAGTGCAATGTCGTCCCGTATTAAAAATCGCAGCTGCGAGGATGCCGCCGACGTCGCGCTCACGACGGCGCCAAAGCGGTCGCAAACAGGGTCCTGGGAACCGCCATTTGTTTTTAACTACTCGTCTTGACTGTAGCGAACTTCTCATCACTAATTCTCCTTCGAGGAGCGCAGACTTGTTGCGTACGCACGCAATTTCCAAAAAATAGCGTACGCTCAAATAGTGCAAAACGTGGTTAGCGTTCGGCGCATGCGCAGTGGCGACAACGCTATTTTTTGAGTACGCAAACCTTTAACGGGCCCATTCTAAACTCCCTAATATCATGGCAAGTTTGACCCATAGAGTTGTTGAGCGTCAAGGCATCTAGGACGAGGCTAAAGATGTTCGAACTGCTGCCTTACGCAGCCTAAGGTTTTAAGTTGTGTGAGGCTAAGGTCTCACACAACTTAAACGTATTGGAGCTAAGCTCAATGTTGCTGTCGTTTTCAGAGCCTCCTGCAAACTATCAAAAACATGCGCAGCAACGTTGACCGAAAACAAGACTAAACCTAACAAAGAGAAACGTGGCACGAAGCACGCCAAACACTTTGTCCCCTGCGTCATTGAAGTTCTGTCCAGGATTCCTCTGAGCTGCGGTAGAGTGTATAAGGTGACTGAAATACCCAGGCTCGATCTAAAATGGGCCGGAAAAATCGGCGCCTGCACGTAGCCATCTAAATTTTTCGTCAAAGGTGTATTCCACAGGTTGGTTTTTACTTGTAAAATTACGAAGCGTAGCTCCCTTTCTGTGAAATATAAGGTCAAAACATTCGTTAGAGTCAACGGCGGAAGGCGACGCAGACGACTGAGTCAAGCGGCGGGGCGCGTTTGGCGCACGTGTTGATAGTTGGCGCTACCTCCTTATAGGGACTGCTCGCGACGACCGTGATCTACTAAAATGAGCATAATATTTTGTAGCGTACGTTTGGCTTAAAATAAACGGGGAAAATAAAAGCAACACCTGAATTTAAAAAAACAACGCCGTTGCATACCGCCGGCGTTTTTGCTGCCGACGTTTTTGCTGCGTGTCTTCTGCTTTCTTTCGCTGGTCGGCTATACGTTCCGACGCTGCACCCGACGACATCTCTCAAAACGGGCGCCAAGCGTGCCCCGCCACTCGGCTCGGTCGTCGGCGTCCACCTTTGACTCTGGAAAGTTTTTTTGGCCCTATTATTTACAGAAAGGGAGCTACGCTTTGCAATTTTACAAGACAAAACCGACCGGTGAAATACACCTTCGACGAAAATCTTAAATTGCTACGTGCAGGCGCCGATGTTTACGGCCCAATTAAGATCAAGCCTGGTTATTTCAGTCACTCTATATATAGGCCAGACAGTCGCCGTTTAAATGGCAGACTGCGAGGGCGCGCGGCTTCGCTCAAGAAGAGCTGTGGGTCTCTCCTGCCAATACATTGCAAGGATTGCGCTTGTACCCCCTTATTGGAAAACACCCGGGTGGCAGGACGCAGCAGAGTAAAGTTGGAGATGTCAGAAGATGCCCTTATACTTGCCTAGCAAGAAGATCGTTGTATTAGTGTAGCGTCGGTAGATTTGACGAGCAGGGAACTGCAAATCATTAAGAGTGATTAATAATATTGTTATACGCGATTTGTCACCCACTTGATTACGTCTTTACGTATGCCGCATGTGGTTTACACAAGCCAATGTTCGCATTTAACTAGTGACGATTTTACTGCTTGTATGACCCGACAACATTCGTGGTTAGATGACCACGTTAATGTGCGAGACACTGTGCGCGTGTGGATTTTCCAATGAACATTCAGCTGTCAGCCGGCGTTCGTCCTGTGTGTTCCTTCTGCTTTTGTCCCGTGATTTTGCGTTGTTTTTATATAATGACCTTCTGAAGCGCTTGAAAGAATAAGAAAGTATCGAGGTTGGCGTTGCCGTTGTCCCGCCAAACCCGATTTTGCACTTGAGGCGGAATAGCTCTTACACTACTACTTAGCCGCACCTAATTCTATCTGAGCTGTGGCACATGGTTATTTATAGGGTGATTTCAGATAAGATCGACCAAAGGATGGCTGGTCGACATTTTCAAATCAACTGATGTTTTTATATGTTATTGTCTAGTGTCTGGTAGGAACGAATCCAAACTTAGTTTTGACTAGAAAAAATACTTGGGGACAGGAAAAATCGTAAGGCATGAGGTGGTGGACAGTTGCATTAACGCGCACTGATGGAGGGGGCCCGTTTGAGAGTGAATAACTAAAGCGATAACATTAGAAGAACTCTAATACGTTTTAGGCGCAAACTATGGGTATAGCTTGCCTGTAATATAAAGTAATCATATTTATTTAAAATTTATTTACTTTTCTAAAAATTGACAAACATGCCTGCTCGAACGACAAATGGCAAACTTTGGAGGTCTGTATCTCATGAAATAATTTAATCATTATGATATAATTTGCAGATATTATTCTACTAATATATAGCTAATATTTAAAAAATAACTAAGGTATCTGTGTGATACAATAGTTAGGATATATTTAGTCAAACATGAAAAAAAAAATCAAACAAAGAAAAATTGCGATGCGAATAAAAATAAACACAACCCTCGATTTTTTTTAAATTTAGGTAACCTGTTATACTCTATTTCGGCATGCATTTCCATTAAAAACATGTTGCATCATTTTATTGAGAAAGAAGATACAACTCCCCAAAGTAGGGTATTTTTTAAAGCCTACACGTAGCAGTGTTTTATACAAGAACTGACTCTGAGTTCCAGTTTCATGAAACCAACACACATCTTTTATATATTTTTATTCAGATGAGGCCAACGATAACTAAAGAAATCGTTCACACACTTAAATTAAGGAGAAACTACTGTGTACAAAGAGGTATCATATTACGAACTAGTGATCCGAGAAAAGATCATGCAGCCATCGGCCACTAGTAACTTTGTTTACTTTATTCTCCTGCGACACTATATGCTATTCCCTCTTCCGCTACCTTCATCTCTCTCTCTCTCTCTCATATATATCCCTGATATATATTCAGAACAAAAACATGTTCAAGCATTCCCTTTCTGCGTGGTAGTGTTCTGTGGCTAGCAAAAATCATTTCCTCGCTAAGCTCACGATTATGGCAAAATAGTTGCCGGAAACCGCAGACGACACTCGTCGCTAGTTCTGGCAAAACGGCCGATACAATCTTTTTTTTGAATTTCCTCGCTCGCTGTGAAGGACAAGGGGGTTCGCTTCAACCAGCAAAACATGGCCGCCGACGCCTGTTTACTGAGCAGTCATGCCTGACGCCATCTCACTCGCTGGCGTCACGGGCGATAATATCAGGCACAAAGGGGCACACCAACCGGCAGCATTATCCCCAAATACTCGAGCCTCGCGTAAATACATAGAGTGTAAACGCTGTCGCCATGTTATCGTAGTAAGACCGCCCCCCCCCCCTCCCCCAACGGGGGACTGCAGTACGCGACGGCGTACTAACACAACGGCGATATGGACATCGCGGGCTCCGAATTTTCCCATAGTTCTACTCCACGGGCATTTCTCGAAACGCTTGATATTGTGTACGCCCGCCTGGAAGGATTTCAGGCGCGTAGTTAAGATAAGGCGGTTCTCCGCGGCGAAAGAAAGCATTTTCACAAAAGCTTAAAAGCGGCGGCGACGCGTGTGCGGTGAACGCTTGTAGTTTTGGTGTAGACAGGGTGTGTGCGTTCTCGTTGTTGACACCAGCCGGCGATAAGGCACTGCAGGCGGTAGCTCAGTACAGCAAGGGCTAATCCGAGTGACCATCAACGTAACCCCACCGCCAACCCCTCGCGAACCGGTTGCCGACATGGCTCAGGCTGTGTCATGAACCACGTGCTAGAAGCTCGGGTGCTTTCATATCAGCGCGTGGAGGGACGACAGTGCGATTCCGGAAAGTCTTTTTTGAAGGCCGCTGACCACAATTTTTTGTCTGGAGACTTTCCCTCTTTCTTCCTTTGACGTGGATCAAGCTTTGCCGACAGCCTCAGTTGTGACCTCTCTTTTCAAATGTACGTTTGCAGTGAGTGAGCTCCTCAGCCTCGGACTTGTCACTTGTGCACCCAGTAGTTCTTTCACTTGGCAATTATATGCCATCAGTTGGGGTTTAATTTCTATTATTTATGTATACATTATGAAGACGTCCTGGAGCTCCGAACGAGTGTTTTGTGCAGATTACTTTTGCAAACACAAAAAGACTATACCAAAGCAGCGGAATTTTCGAAGTGTTGGCGAGTTGGACCTAAACTCGTTGAAGCAAATTCTTCCGCCTGACTGTTCCACCAAAGTGAGTGCGACGGACTACCTGTGCTACCATTGCTTCATGCACAGCACTAAGGAGATCTCGATGCGAAGCTCAGAGCAGTGCCCTGACATATTTGTGCCAGCTGAAGAAGCAATTGAAGATCTAAATCGCAGCATACTACCTACAGATGTGTCGCCGCTGAGACAACCAAGCGTCGTAAGAAGTCGGGACAGGCCTGCCTATGTCAAGAGAAAGCAGACAGAACTGGAGCAGGTTGCTGTCAAAAATATACGCTCAAGGCTACGTATTGCGTACGACAGGAACGCACCATCGGGGTCGTCCGAACCAACATGCTCCACATGCACTGAGTGGGTGGACAACTTTCGGCAGGCCTTTGAAACCGCCACCTCTCTCAGGGAACGTCGTCAACTGCTTACACTCCTGCCGTCAACACTGACGAAGAATGAGGTTCAAAAGATGATTCCACAGGCCTCAATGTACCTCATCAGTATATCCCGAAAACTCAAGGAAAAGCATGGCGTGTGGTATGAGCCGGATCCTTACACGAGGTGCAAGGTGAGCCCTGAGAACCTGTCTGCTGCCCTAGAGTACTTCACGAAAGACGAGCTACAATGTTCGCGCCAAAGTCCCAACCAGAAGGACGTCATCTCTGTCATGCTCAACGGAGAGAAAACGTTCGTGCCAAAGCGCTTCATGACACGCTCAATACGAGAGGCCTTCCGTATATACAAAGACAAGCATCCCGATTCCGGCGTTGGGCTAACGAAATTTTATTCGTTGCGCCCTAGATGGGTCCAATGTATTCCACACCAGGAAGTGTGCGTTTGTGTGCGCTGCGCCAATTATTATCTTTGTATTGCCGCTCTAGAGAACGTTACAGGCTCAACATTCAACACTGGTGAAATGAACTCGGCATTTCTGTGCGACCCAGCAACAGAACTGTGCCTTCAAGGAGACTGTGATCACTGCCCAAAAGGCCAGTTTCTTACACTCCAGGAACTTGACATCCCGGAGGATGAAGAGATTGTGCTTGCAACATGGGAGTCTGGCGACCTTGTGAAAAAAACTTTGGAACCTGAGACTTTCCTAAAAGTCATCCAAGTGACGGTTGGAAGTTGGGTACTTCACAACCATATCCGGCAAACGCAAGGTAAAGCGATCTACGATGAAAAACAGTGCATGCAACGCGGGAGCATTGTCTTTCATTTTGACTTTGCTGAAAACTGGACCATCGTGCTTCCTGACGAAGTGCAAGCATATCACTGGAAAAAAAAACAAGTTTCGATATTTACATGTGTAGTGACGACAAGAAAATCTACAAACAGCTTTGCCATCATCAGTGAGGACCTGTGTCACGACGCCGCTCACGCTTGCTTGGCTCTAGAAAAAGTGAAGGAGTGGGTTGAAGACAACGTTGCGGTATACTCGTACGTGACGTACGTAAGTGACGGCGCCGCCAGTCATTTCAAGAATCGCTACCAGCTTCACCAATTTGCAAAGGACGATTGCCCACAAGCCCAGTGGTTATTTTCTGCATCTGGACATGGGAAAAATGCACGTGACGGAGTTGGCGGACTCGTGAAGCACCAGGCCACGCTGAACAACCTGAGAGAACGTTCAGTAAGCGCAATTCAGACGGCCAGGACAATGGTGAGCGTTCTATCAAAGAAACTGAAAGGCGTGCATCTTGTATATCTGGACGAAAATGAGGTTGTTCGGTATCGTGAACAAAAAAAAGAAGAGTGGCTGACGGTGCGGCTCAGCAAGTCATCAACAGAAGGGACCTGTGACGTATATGTAGCACGGACAGTCGGATCTGCTTGGACGCAACTTTATTAAATATGTACAGCGAGGAAAACCTTAGCGTAAAGTGCCGAATTTGATTTCCCAAGGACTGCTCATTTTGAATGCAGGGACATCTTATTTATCACATTTTTCTTCACGGGGTATTTAACCTACTGTTTTTGTTGGTGGTTACTAATAATTTTTATCTGATCACTATAAAAAATATCCCAAAATGTTATCCTCGAGCAGGATAAAATATATCGGCTTGCCACGATTCATTCATACACCGAGAGCATCGAAGCTGCTCCAGTTAGGCACTATGGCATCCGTCACCTGAAATTGTTTGTAATCGTAAATACACAGCCAACCTAAATATCTTACTATTATATCTTTGTTTTTGTGTGTGGAAGTAAAGTTATTTATTTTACTCTAGATGTAAAATATACCGGAAGGTACAACTTCACACTGCATCATCTTTTCTCAAATCATTAGTCTCCAATATGATACCACTTTGTACGCTTGTGTAAAATGCTGTATATAGTTTCTCCTCCCTTTTACTGTGTGACCGATCGCTCTTTTAATCAATGACCTCATCTGAATAAATGTATATAAAAGATGTGTGCAAGTTTTATGAAACTGGAACTCAGAGTCACTTCTTGTATAGGACACTGCTAAGTGTAGGCTTTGAAAAAGGACCCTACTTTGGGGAGTTGTTTCTTCTTTCACAGTGCAATGATGCAACATGTTTCTAATAGATATGAATGCCGAAATAGAGTATAACAGGGTACCCAAATTTAAAAAAAATCGAAGGTGGTGTTTTTCTTTTATTCGCATTGGAATTTTTCTTTGTTTGATTTTTTTCCCATGTTTGCCTAAATATATTGTAACTATTGTGTCACTCAGATACCTTATTTATTTTTTCAATAATAGCCATATATTAGTAAAATAATGTCTGCAAGTTATGTAATAATGATTAAATTATTTCATGAGATACAGATTTCCAAAGTTTGCCATTTGTCGTTCGAGCAGGCATTTTGGCAATTTTTAGAAAACTAAATAAATTTTTAATAAATATTATTACTTATATTACAAGCAAGTTGTACCCATAGTTCGTTCGTAAAAAGTTTTAAAATTCTCCTAATTTTATTGTTTTAATTATTCACTTTCAAACTTGCCGCCTCCATCAGTGCGCGTTATTGCAACTGTCCACCTCTCCCTGCCTTACGATTTTTCTTGTCTCCAAATTTTTTTTCTGGTCAAAACTAAGTGTGGATTCGTTTATACCAGACACTAGACAATGTCATATAAAAACATCAGTTGATTTAAAAATGTCGACCAGCCACCCTTTGGTCGATCTTATCTGAAATCACCCTATACTTCTTTTCCAAACGTCAAGATGTCCTTGCCGATATACTGGCACACTGTTGGTGAGTGAGTGTAGCAATGCGAAATATATTACGGGGTTCTGTTTCTGCAATAATTTGCCGCAGAAGGCACCGAAATGTGATAACATTGCTTATATTGTGACAAATCTTCCATTGCCTGTCTCTGCTTCGGCGTTCTGCTTGGCCCGTCGAGCACGGTCATAGTGCACGCCGCCGCTTCGGTTCAGCTATCGACTCTTCTGTCGCCCCCTTCCTCTTCCGTGAGCGGCTCATCCACTGAGCGCATCGCCTAGCGATTTGAGCATGCGCGCGATAAGGAGCGGAAGATGGCGCACGCACGTCCCGCTCCCGCGCATGCGCGTACGTCTTTCATCTGGTGATCAAAAGTTTTCAAATCTGACGTGACCAAGTAATGCTTGGCCGACGCATTGTGCCTTTTTAAGGAATTGCACAACGACCTGCCCCCCAAGAAAAAAAAAACGAGAAAGTTTCATTCATGATGTTTGTGCAGGTGTGTTTTACGGTCAAGGGGGCCACGAGATAAGGCGCTATTTATAATGATAGAAAAAATAATAAACGAAATGGTGTTAATTATATTTTTTAATATATTTATATGGTTCTAATTACAAACATGTTGAGTATCATCGAACAGCCCTTAATAAGTAAATTTTAAAAAAGTTCAGGAGCGCACGGGAAGCGCGATGGCGGGCTGGAGTTTACACTCCTGCAAAATATTCGAGGCTGGCGGCATTGAAATGCGAATGAAAACACCACCGCGCGCTTATGATTCGAGTTTTCGCACCCCAATCATTAAACCAGTTGTAAGAATAGTAATTTTAGGGCACCACAGCGATTTCAAAGTACTCAAAAACTTCCTAAAATTTAACAATTGGAAGGTTTTCCATACGTTCAGCAGGTTTCTAATTTCAGCTATATATTTATTTCCACTAATTGAAAAGTGCATCGCCAAGCTTTAGTTAACTATACGACTTATTGCGACGGTTATACCCTATGAAACATTTCCCTGTCATTATAACTCACCGGCTTAAACCAGATTAGTGTGGCCTTAAGGGCTTTTTTCTTTAAAGCAAATATGCAAAGCGTGAAGCAATGTTCGTAAGTCTTACCATTCTCCTTTGTTCCTCTCCCCAGGAATGCACCGATTGATGCAGTGATACTCCACACCCACTTCGAAGAAAGCCTTCGCGGAACCAAATGTTTCATCACAGGGCCAAGTGTCTACGTCAGAGCTTCGAACGAGTACGAAGTGTCAGTGGTGAGAAACCTAAAGCACTTGTGAGCTCGTATTTCTCAATTTAGGGCATCGCCTTTGGCGAGCAGCAACCGAAGATCTTTACTGTCGCGTGTAGGCTAAGCGTCGTTACGTTGTAGTTTTTTTTTTTTTTTTTTAAGTTTGTCGAGGACGTTGAACAAGCAGAATACAAATAGCAACAAAGAAAAAGCTACAGGATATGCATTATGGGGCCCTCAATGAGCAAGGGTAATTTATTTTCTTACGTAGCTTCTTCTATAATTATTTCAGGCGCACTGTCACCGCGCTTAAGGAGGTGCTGACGCAGGTTTGTAGAAAGCCATAAGTGTGCGATGTAACGCTGAAGTTAGGTCAAGTCCCTAAAACCTATCCAATGAATCTCTTCCGAAAAGCGTTCTGCGCACGCGCGAGCGCTCGATGCCAAGCGGCGGACGTTGGCACGAGAAATCGAGGAAATTCGGAAGGAAGCTGTGGATCAGAGAGTAAAACGCGCAATAGCAGCATGTATATAATTGTGTTACACAAAAAACGAAAATGGACGGAAAGACAAACACGACGTTTGGGTGGATGCCACGGATGCCCCTCTTTAAAGTCGCGCTGATCGCGCGACCA
Source organism: Ixodes scapularis (assembly GCF_016920785.2). Classification (NCBI taxonomy): domain Eukaryota; kingdom Metazoa; phylum Arthropoda; class Arachnida; order Ixodida; family Ixodidae; genus Ixodes; species Ixodes scapularis. The sequence goes on from NW_024609836.1 coordinate 4,049,072, forward strand.
GCCAACGACTCCGTAGGGAAAAAGTACCTAATGGCGGTTGTACCTCTAATCACCGTAGTCGTCAGCTGTGCAACTTGTGCTTCACTGGAATTGACAGTTCTTCACGCCTTTACCACCCATCCCCCCTCCCGCGTTCGTGCTCATGGTTACCCAACTTTTGAAAACCCGCCATATTGAGCGAATGTTTCCAATTTTGGCCCCGCCCCGCCCCTCCATGGGGCGGGGCGGCGGCGTCCCCCGTTTCCCGTCGGCGCCAGGGACGTAGAACAGCGTCGTTCGGCTCATTTCGGCGACGGCGGCCCGATTTCGCTCCAAAACCGGTTAAAAAAATTGCAGTGGCTGGCAGTTTGATACTTTAGACCCATAAAAAAAAAAAAACGAGACGCTGGATGGGCAAAACAAAAACGCGTCTTTCGTGTAGGGCTCGTCAAATTATGAGGCGCTGCAGAAATGCAGCCTTCTGGGTTAAGTCCTTATTTTGAACTCTTTTTGTTCGCCTCCCGCCCGTTGAAAAGGTGTTGAACTGAACGCCCTTCAATATTCAAGGCTGTAGAATGAGCCCCGCAGAGGGCACCTGTGAAAGCAGGTGTTTGGGGAGTGGCGTCTCCACGGACCCCGAGCCATGCGGGTCCGCCCGCCCACGTCTGGCTGTGCGTGGCTTTCCCGTGTCCGGGGAAAAGGGCATCCTGGTGGTTGAGTCGAGCCCGGGGTAGGTTTGGGCCCTTCGGGGCCCCCCGGGTGAGGCAATACACCACTTCGGCCCCTGCTTCTCGTAGACGGGTGTCCTGGCTTGGCCCGACCAGGATAATCCAGTGAGTCGCCATTTCTTCTACTATCCCCTCTTTTCTTTCTCTTTCCTCCTTTCTCCTATTCTTCGTTTTCACCTTCTTTGGCGGCAAGGGCTAACCTTGGGTGGCGACAGAACACTCTCTTGATCTACACTTGGTTATAGCCTCCTAGTAGCACTGGTAGAGTAACATACTCAGACAAGCCAGACCTGTTATGAGATGTTACCTATCCCCTTGTTGGACTCCGCGGTGGGTGGTGCGCTACGGATGCCGAAGCTTCTGCCCTTCATATGGGTTCCAAGCAAAAAGCTCCCCCGATCGGACCCTGAAAAGCGTCCGGACCGAAGTATTTAGCAAAGAGATATCAGCTGCTGCCCAGAATAACTTCAGCCGCTTTCTGGTAATGCACTCAGAAAATGGAAAACCACTTGCCAAACTTTCACCATTTCTTATTTCAAATACTTTAGAAAACATAATTGGTAAAAACTTCAAAGCAAAGAAACTAGCATCTGGCGACTTCCTCGTTGAGGTGGAAAACGGAATGCAAAGTGTTATTCTTGTAGACTTAAACAAGATCTCGGACTACAAAGTATCTGTCACCCCATATCGCACCTTAAACAGCTGCCAGGGCGTCATCTCAGAGGACGACCTGCTGGAGTCTAGCGAAGAGGAGATCTTGGAGGGCCTTTTGGGCAGGGTGTGGTCGCCGTGCGACGCATCTTCATTCGCAGAGACGGACAGGAGAGACCATCGAAGCACTTATTCCTCACTTTTGCTTCCACTGTGCTGCCCGAGAACATCAAGGCAGGCTATCTTCACCTGCAAGGTGCGCCCCTACATACCAAACACGAGACGATGTTTCAAATGCCAACGATTTGGTCACAGGTGTGTTACCTGTCGTGGGAAAACGACATGTTCAAAGTGCGGAGCTACGGACCATCCAACTGACACATGCGAGGGTAGACTTCTCAAGTTCGTCAACTGCTCTGGTGCCCACCCCACCTACTCTCGAGCCTGCCCAAAGTTTCAGGAAGAAAAGAAAATCCTAGCGCTAAAGATCAAAGAAAACTTCACGTACCCTGAGGCAAGGAAGCAATTTTCCTTCCTCCAAGGAGGCACCTATGCCGAGGCGGCTGCCAAAGGGGCAGCGCCGCTACTAAAGGCAAAGGTGGGCACTCAGTACAGTCTTCGCGACTTGGAGTGCTCACCCAGCCCCCAACCACCAGCAAGGCCGCTGTGGGTTCTCAGACCCCAGCGGCCCTGCCCAAAGCCCCATGTGCCAGGACGGTTCCCCATCGTCCTGGCCCTAAGCTCCGAGTGGTGCTTGACACCACTCCCTCTCAGAGCAGTGAGGGGCCCACACCTTCCACTTGACAGCGGGAGGAGGACGCCATGGAGGTATCTGTCGATCCGACAGAACCACCTCCACCCGCCAAGGGAGGTACAAAGAATCCCCCCAAAAAGGGGGACCAAAAGAAAAAACCTCCTCGTGTAACATAGTTTGTGCCCACTCACAGGTGTGAAGCCCACAATTTTAACTATAATTTAATTAATCTGTGATGAGTCATTTTAGTTTCATGCAGTGGAACTGTCGGGGTCTCCTTCATAATATAGATGATGTTCACTTTTTACTTAATGAGCTACGCCCAATAGATTTAGCATTACAAGAGACCTATTTGACATCCACACATAAACAAGTTTTACGAAACTATCACCTCTTCCGGAAAGACCGCCCATCTTCTCATTCATCTGGTGGTGTTTGCCATTGTTGTGCAGAGTGGAGTGGCATGTGCCCAGGTCCCCTTTGACACGCCCCTTGAGGCTGTGGCAGCACCAGTTCTTACGGACCGCCTCATTACTGTTATCTCACTGTACCTTCCACCACACACCCCCGTACACATTCATGACCTTCAGACGCTTTTAACCCAACTTCCACAACCTTTTTTAATCTTAGATGATTTTAATGCTCATCACACCATGTGGGGCAGTGCACGAGTTGATTCCTGCGGAAAAGTGATTGAACGGTTTTTATTGTCTTCAAATTTATGTCTTTTAAATAACAAAGCCCCAACCTTTTTTAGTGCTGCACACAACTCTTTCACCTGCATTGATTTATCTATTTTATCACCATCATTGCTTCCTTGCTTTTCTTGGAAGGTTTTACATAATCCGTTTGGCAGCGACCATTTTCCAGTTGTTTTAGAGAGTGTGGTCGATCTCCCCACATTACAAAAGCGTATGCCTAGGTGGAAACTTGACAAGGCGGACTGGGAACGTTTCAGCCTAGCTGCTACACTTGATGTGTCACTCCGCTCTGACCCCTGATGAGGCTACAACGTATGTTACTCAACAGATAGTCAATGCAGCTGAGCACTCTATTCCACGTACCTCCGGTAATTTGCCAAAAAAGTGCAAGCCATGGTGGAACAAGGACTGTTCAACCACACTTACAAGACAAAATAGAGCCTGGGATGTCTTTCGTAGGTACCCCACCGTGGACAACAAAATTGAATCTAAGAGACGAAAAGCTCAAGCCCGCTAGACAAGAAAGCAGGCAAAAAAGAAATCTTGGATGAAATATCTCTCTTCTATAAGTAGCTTTGTTGCGGCTGAAGAGGTTTGGGATCGTGTACGCGAAATCAAAGGTGACTACCGGGCTTTTACCATTCCAGTATTTAATCTGCCTTTGGGGTCAGTCAAAGACGCTGCTACTGTTCTTGCGAAGCATTTTCATAGTGTATCTAGCTCTGATAATTATAGTGCTGAATTTAAACAGTTTAAATCTCGTGCAGAGAGTTGCTCTATTTTTATGGAGGGGGTCTAACTCGCAGGCCATATAATGGGCCTTTTACAATGTGCGAGCTAGAACAAGCTCTCGATGTAAAAAAGATGTCTGTTCCAGGGCCAGACACATTGCACTATGCTATGCTTCGAAAGTTGTCACGTGATTCGCTCAGAACACTCCTTCTTTTTTTCAACTCTCTGTGGGAGAAGGCATGCTTCCCCCAGGCATGAAAGCGGGCTCACATCATACCACTCCTGAAACATGGCAAAGACGCTACGCTCCCTTCCAGTTACCGACCCATTGCACTTACTAGTTGCCTGGGGAAAACATGTGAGAGACTGATTAACAGACGGTTAATGTACCTTTTAGAAAAAAAGAATCTTCTTGCAAATAACCAGTGTGGCTTTCGTCCCGGACGACCTGCAGTGGATCACTTAGTCCGCCTGGAAACAATGATCAGTGAAGCTTTCGTGCATAAACAACACTGTGTCTCGGTTTTCTTTGACCTAGAAAAAGCATACGATACCACAGGGAGGTATGAAATACTTAAAGACCTTTACAGCTATGGTATTCGGGGCCGGATGCTGAAGTGTATAGAAGACTTTTTAACCGATAGGACATTCCAGGTTCGATTGGGCTCTACTTTGTCAGATCCATTTGTTCAAGAAAACGGAGTTCCTCAAGGGGGCATCCTCAGTGTTACCTTGGTTGCAGTCAAGATAAATTCCGTTGCCAGAATTCTCCCGTCTTCCATCTCATACTCACTTTACGTAGACGATCTTCATATCTCGTGTTCCTCCTGTAACAATTTCACCTGTGAACGCCAGCTTCAGTTGGCTCTAAAAAACTTGGTATTTGGGCAGATGAAAATGAACTTAGGTTTTCTCCAGAAAAAACGGTTTGTGTGCCATTCTCCTTGCGCCATGGGCTGCCTTTGAATCCAGACCTCGAACTGAAGGCCATGCGGTTGCCTGTTAAAAATGAGCACAGGTTTCTGGGTGTGATCTTCGACAGGAAGCTTACTTTTATTTCCCACTTGAAGCGTCTGAAGGAAAAATGCCTTAAAAGTATGAACCTCTTAAAAGTGTTGGCTAAGAAGACTTTGGGATCAGATAGAAGATGTCTGCTGCGCCTATAAAATTCTCTTGTGCGATCCCGTCTTGATTATGGTGCTATAGTGTATCCCTTACAAAAAGTTATATCTGGCCAGATCTAAAGATTACAGATATGGCCATATCAAAAATTGGCCACATATAACCTGATGTGGTATATCTGCCAGATATAGCCTCATAATGCCAGATATAGCCTGATGTATGGAAATCCCAGATCTGGCTAAGTAAGGAAATTCCAGATCTGGCCAGGCATCTCAAAAGAACACAAGCCTGAAATCAGCACTTTTCATCTTTTTATTGTCTACATTCTCCCAACTGCCCGACTTGCACTCGAGGAGTTATGGAAACGGTAATCCTTCAGCTCCTTTAGTGATAGCTAGTTTTGACCAATTTTATGGTTACACAGTTTCGAGTGTAATTCGTAGTCACCCTGAACAAGCGTCCCATAGGGCTCAAGTACCTGTCATATCACTTTTAAATTTTCTCGTCAATGGCAGCGTTTATGATACTGTGCATTCTATCCAACCTTCAACCAAGCTGAGCAGCCGAAATCTCTTACCATATTATAATTCTCGTGATTGTTGTTTTAGCAGGAATTACTTAAAGGGCAACTCCGCTCAATTCCGAAGATTTTGGGATAATGAGTGATTTCAAATTAAAAAGCCCTAGTAAAAGACACTACGTCTTTTGCTTCGCGAAAAATGGGATATATATTTTTAAATCTAATTTTAAACGCGAGCGGAAATCGAAACCGAAACTTTGGCTCCGTCCGGCAACATTGGTCTCGGGCCGCCAAGTACATGGCCATCACGTGGTACGAGAGGTCACGTGATCCTCGGCCCAACGACGGGCGGGATGGGGGCGGGCGGGCGGCAGGCGCGAGTGTCGTCTGCACCGCACTCTTCGCCACGTTTTGGTGTCTACGGCATTCGACGACGTCTGCACAACTGCGGCATAAGTCTGGGACTCTGCGCACGTGGTGTCCATAGTGTGGACGAAACTCCGAGAGGCAATAATCACAAACGGTGAGACGACGACGGTGGTTGTGACGCGGAAGACGGCGGTAACGGCGGGACCACGGCGGGCGGTTGGTCTGCTCCCAAGAAGCGCACTGCGCAGGCGCGTACGTCAATCACGTGGACACCGCTTGGCGCCGAGAGGCAACGTTGCTGTCGTCACGCGCTAAGCTCGATCGGAGAAGTAAAAACAAGCAAAAGGGGGCCATGTAGATGGCGTTTAGCTCAATGTTTGCTCCGCCCATGCCGTAGCCTTGACTGCGCTGTTGGCTGCGCCTGAATTCGCCCGCTCGAGTCAGCCGATTTCGGCAACTTGGTGAGTTGCAAAGTTTGCCGGACCGTTTAAGAAACATTTAGACAGAACTGCGTCGTAATATTTGACGTGTGGTCTTCCTAGACGATACTGAAGAGGACTGCATTGTTTTTTTCAAAACCAAAAATGAAGCGGAGTTGCCCTTTAAAAGTCGAGAAATCACAACAACCAAAACAGGGATTTAGCTCAGATTCAGCGGAGCTGTTTATGACATGTTCAGCGTTTCTAACTTAATATCAGCGTTTTTGAAGCTGTACGAGAATGATAATAATGTAAAGGATATGTCTGCGGCTCATCCAGGTTGAAGGTTGGCCGGAATGCACAGTACTGACATTGGCGGGACATTTTAAAAGTGGTATGGCAGGTATTTGGGTTCTGTACGGCACGTGTTGAGGGTGACTCCGAATTACACTCAAATCTGTGTAGCCATAGAATTGCTCAAAATTTTCGATCACTATGTAGCTGAAGAAAAACCGTCCCCATGATCCCTCGAGTACGGGCCGAGGCGCTTGGGGGATTTAGAAAATTGTCTATTCGGGCGTAATGTTAACACTTTGAAATAATTAAGCTACATTGAAATCCTCGTGAAAACTAGCACAAATAATCTCAAACTTGTCAAAGCTGAAGTTTGGGATTATTTGTGATAATATTTAGCTCGCGAACAGTGAGTCATTCAGAGTTTGATAACAAAGAATTTTTTTTAACTTTATTTTACTTTTTAGTATACTGAAAACCGGCCGCCAGATAAGACTGTATATACGCCAGATAAGTCTGTATATACGCCATATCAGGCTGTATATATGCCAGATGAATCTGTATATAAGCCAGATAAGACTGTATTCGCGACTCCAGCGACCTATAGGGGGCGCCACCACCAAACAAACATGGCGGCTGAGTCCAGGTCGCGTCGGCTCGGCCGGGCCGCCTGAACAGGTGGCGCGTTCAATTTAACAGATTTTATTTTGTTTAATGCCCAATTTTATAGGTATTTGAACTGAGACGGTTCAGTGTGGCCGGTGCATATAAACTTGCAGAACATAGTTTTGTTTTCCAAGTGTGTTTTTTTTTTTTGTTGTTCTTTTCATGTCAAACTTTCGTTTCGGAGATTTCGTTCGAAACCGAAACTATGGGCTTCTGGAGAGACGGTAATATACTAATCAGTTTTGCTCATCTAAGGAAAGCGGCAATGACTGCAGAATTCTCCCAGCGGCAGTCATTTTCAGCCAACTCGCATGCCTCGACCATGCGACTTATCTGTCCGCGAAATCGGGCTTTTGTGCGTATCCGCGTTTAAGAAACAGCTTCAGTCGTCTGCTCGGTCAACAACACAGGCTGCAGGAAAATTACGAAAATTAAGCAAGCGCTTCTTAAGCCAAGGAGCATGTTAACCCGCCGGCACCCCACTGAGCAGCTGATACTCGTATTTCAATTCAGGTTTTAGTAGCAATCGAGAAGTCATTTTGACGAGCGGGTTATGTATTATATTACGTACTACGTCCCACTAAAGCGATATTAGAATATTCTTCGGTTTTAAATATGACCTTAGTTAATTAGCTATTAGGTGAACTGCTGAATAAAAGTATATTTGACAGACAGAGAGATACTAAGTTAAACTTAGCCAAATGGTTCTAGCCGGTATAGCACGGAGACGAATGCGGACAAACTGAAAAGAGTCAATTCATTGGAGATTCACGCAGAACCTCTCTGCACTGAACTTGACTTCGAATCCTGAACGGAAAAAAATGAGTATTTTTGTGGCCGATCAGCCTGAGCAATGTAGACGTTAATTGCTGTTGGCTTAATTCGACGGTGGTATAATATAAATATTGGAGGTGCGATAGATCAAAATGCCGTGACAGCTTCTAACGTTGCGAGACTCGTCCCCCACCTTTTGCAAACAGATAATTTCCCTCATTCTTTATTTGCAGCGAGCAGGCTTTCATGAATCAAATAATTTCGAAATCAGCCCAAATCCTTCAGAGTGGTCCAGAAGATTTTTCGGCAAAAAGCAGCCAAGATGAATAGCCAACGCACCGACCGCCGTGGGTGGCTCAAACTTGAAGCTAATCGAACACAACCAAACTCAAGAGAAGCAGCTATCGAACCTCCCATTCACTTGACTGCAGCATTGGTGTTCCCTCCAGTGAAATGCATCGTCCGTCGTCCTCCCACTGTTCTGCATCCTTATAAAGAAACCCCTTATCAGTTACCCAGTAGTCGTCACTTTGAATGTGAATCGAGACAGACAAGAAATCAAAACGTTTTTCCGTGATTCCTTCCCAACCAAGAAATCGAAAACACGTGGTGGAAGGAAGCAATCTACTGAGGCTTCGCCACACTAATGAACACTCAGGAAAACTTAAGAAATTTTCGGACCTTCGTGGAATTGCACTGTTCGCCACCGCGCCGACAACACGTGTCCGCGAAAGCCACCGGAGACGCGGAGGGGCGCGGAGCGACCTGGACCGGCTGGTTCCCGGTTTTCCCACTTGGTGGCGTCCGTTTTGCTGGAGTCGCGAATATATGCCATATCAGGCTGTATATACGCCAGATAAGTCTGTATATACGCCGAATAAGGCTGTAGATAGGCCGTATATAATCATATAATGTTTGATATGGCCAGATATGGCCCAGATATAAGATTTCCATACGGGATGGATCAGCGCGACAATCGGCTCTGAAAATGTTAGGTCCAGTGCACCATCTTGGATTACGACTCTCCACGGGCGCTTTCCGAAGATCCCCCATTCTGAGTTTACACGCCGAGTCCAACGAGTTGTCGTTGGATAAAAGACGCCAATATCTAAGTATGACATATGCCTACAAAATATTAGCTAACCCTCGCCATCCAACATATGATTCCATAAAACGTTCAACGTTCTCTTGCCTTTTCGAAAACAAGCCCAGCATTGTACGTCCACTAAGCCTCCGCCTTGCAGACTATCATACATCTCTTCAGATTTCTCCCGATGGAATGCCCCTACTCTCACCAGTTGACTGTAGTGCTCCCAGGGAGAGACTGCCGGTTTGTTGCGATTGGTCACTTACGAAATATAATAAGCACTGTGTTACTTCAGTGGTTATCCTGCAAGATATTCAAGAGTTGCAGACAAAGTATGTTGATTATTGTCAGTTTTATATTGACGGTGCTAAGGCTCAATCCTTCACTGGATGTTTCGTTTATTCTGAGAACTTTTCTAGAACGAAGCGCCTTAATTCGATCGCCAGTATCTTTACAGCAGAACTGTATGTAGTGATGTTAGCAATTGACCATATTAGACTGAAGAGAAAAGTAAGATCGATTTTATATGTGGACTCTCAAAGTGTGATCACTGCAATTAGTTCCCTCAAAGACACCAAAAATATGCTTGTACAGCTTGTGCGTACAAAAATTAATCGTGCATTGCAGAACGGACCTTCATATTATACTTTGCTGGGTTCCAAGTCATGTAGGTATATGGGGTAATGAAAAAGTGGATAAGATGGCTTCTTCCTCCTGGAATCTTCGGCAGTTAGCAGCCTCGTTACCTTACCAGGATATCAAACCGGTCGTGAGGGCATCAATTTTCCAGAGATGGCAGACAGAATGGGACGAAGAATCCAACAATAAGCTTCACTTCACCAAGCCCATTCTTGGACTGTGGGAGAGTGCCTCTTTAAAAAATCGATTTCATGAGGTATAGTTATGTCGCCTTCGCATAGGCCGTTCCTATATAACCCACAAATATCTCCTCCGTGGAGAAGAACCACCCCGATGTATACACTGCGGGGATGATGTTTCCATCCTACACATTCTATGGCTCTGTTCCGGTCTGGATGAAAAACGACGGCATCATTTTCCTGAATTGTTTAGATATCGTATACCTTTTCACCCTGTTCTGTTACTAGGAGATCACCCTCTTATCCCATTTGAACGAGTGCTCAGTTTTATTTCTAGCACTGGCTTTTTACACCAGCTCTAATACCCATGATGATGACGAGCAATGTCCCGTTTTATTTAGAATGTGAATGAACTACCGAGTTCGACGCACTTTGGCCTGAGTAGCATTTTGCGCCATAAAGCCCCCAATCATCATCATCAAGGCTGTAGACTGACGTGGGAATGGGTGTTATCGTGAAGTAGGGCAACTTCTATGTTTTCGCTACAATCTCAACACAATTATTACCTTTGCCAATGATATTCTTTTACTTGGATTCCTTTAACATAGATATATTATGCGGTACACGTAATATTGACGAGAACAAAAAAAAAATATACGTGTAACCTTCGTAAACGTGGATATAGTCAGCTGCGAAATAGTACAAAAGGCGATGTAGCTGTCATTAGGGTCCCTATTCCTTTTTATTAGGCACTTTAAGCATTATGCAACGCCTTCCTACGAAACAATATTGTTTAACATAGATTCGTTTTGCTGTTCACAATATATTCATCAGACAAATCGATCGTAAAGTGTTGCTATCTTTCCAGCCCACGGCCACGTGAACCCGCGTCTCGAAAAAAGTGTCCTTTATTGCTGAGCAAATATTTCATTTAGTCGCCTATTACACATATGGTCAACCGCAAGCTTTTATTCACTGCACTCTTAGAAAAAAGGGTACGTATAGTCCTCCCTTACGGGAGGAACGGTCTTGTAACCTATGTTCCTTTAGAAAGGGAGAAACCTTCGTCCCTGAAGCAGGGGAGCAAAGTTCCTCCGTCGCTTGCATCTGAATATGGCGGCCCCGAATCGAGCAAATCGAGCCCAATAAGGCTTAACGAGGACGCTACGTCTCTTGTACGGGACGAGAGCAGCAGCAAATGAAAGCGCAACACGAGCTTTCCGTAAACTGTGTTTATTTCCGAAGCCAGATTCCCCCCACAGGTACAGAAACCTGCGTTTCCAAAGCAGTTACTCAGTCTTCTCGTCGACAGCACTGCGATGTTAAACGGAGACAACCGATACTCAGTTACTTCGCGCACTTTGCGTCTTACCTTTGGTGTTCCTCGAGTCACAATTCCTTCGTCAACCGCACATCACGGAGAAGGGCAAACTCACTCCGCGAAACCAAAAGCCGCTCTCGGAAGAAAGAACTCGAAGCCGCTGTTTATCGCGTAGCGTGAAAGAAGGGTAAATCGCTAGCCACCAGATGGCGGGGTCAAGCAGAGAGTTGCAAGTAGCTAGGCTAGGTGGCGCTAGGTACCGCCCAATTCATGTTCTACAAAAAATTATTTGCTTCTCTTAGGCCACTACTGCGCTTGAGGACTCTCTACTATACACACATGACACCCATACACTTATTACAAGCATCAGGTGAACATATATTAAGCACATGCACTGCTCACATAAATATCAATACAACGGAACACCACACTAACCCGAACACTACACCCGTGCTCTGCGTTTCCGTCTTTTATACTGGTCGTTTTGAACGTGCGGAACTTTTTGGTGACTCCCTAAGCAATAAAAAATATTCCCAGCATGTTGAATTTTTCCTTGCAATGTCATACCTCTGAAAGTATTTTGAATGGCTCAGGGGTTGAATCTCTTATTAAAAAGTAAACGCTCAATCATGCCGTAATTATTTGAAAGCCAATAAATCAAGCCGCTCCAATGCGGTTCGAAGCCATGAGTTTGTTTCCCCACACGGCACGTCGTAGCTTGTATTTCTATTTGTTTTTCTATTTGTGCTGTTCGCGCAAAGCTGCAATTGCCGTTTGAATTGATCTCTGTAGAGCGGATATTCAGTCAGCTGGAAGTGATGCTTCACGGACTGAGAAATTGCTTTTCGATCAACTTGATTGCAGTCAAAGCCGCGACTTGCGGCAGGTTTAAAGGGACACTGACACCCCCCAAATGTTTTTTTTAATTTTTTGCCAGGCGCTTTATTATGGTGTCGGAGGACTACCCAATTAATATTTTGCAACAGAGTAGCGTATTTTTTTAATAAAGCCAAAAGACGCAACTGCTCGAAACCGAAACCGAAACCCGACGGAGGTCGGAGAAGTGGAGAGAAGAGAGTGAGTGGCGGAAGTCACGTGGCTACACCCGAACGTGTGTTGCTTTTTTTTTTAATTTTTTTTTCTCCTTCCCAGTAGCAGACGACATGCGGCGTATGGGAACTGTTCGCCGTGGGATTCTTTTGCAGTTATGCATGTTCCGCTCGTTGTTCTGTACCCCAAGATGAGTTGTTTTGTATATTGAGGAGTTGGAGATGAGTAGTGAGTGCCCGTGATGAATTTTGATCGGCTCCGAAAAGAATACACCCAAGATGTTGCGTGAAGAGCTGGCTCACATATCCCGCGTCCGAAACAGAAGTGGCATTGTCCGACAGAGTTTCCGAAAGATCAACGGGATCGGGACCAATGGCTGGCTGCAATTCCTGTAGACCATTTACGGGCACCTCGGAAAGCGGACGCTACCCGATTTATATGCTCCTTGCATTTTGTGGAAAGTGATTACATTGAGTTCGCAGGTGTCAAAAAGGAAATCCCATACCATTTAATTCAGCGACGTGTCGTCCACAACATTTGTTTCTTATATTTTTTTGGTTTCTTCAGTAATAATCGTAAAAAAAAAAAAATGTAAATATCAAAAAATATTTGAAAAAAAAAAAAAAAAAAAAAAAGGTTTCACGGGGGATCGAACCCGGTCCTACCGCGTGTGAAGGGGGCGTCTTTCCCACTGAACTACTGGGGCATATCGAACTGCGGTATCTCTTTCCTTAGTAATAATTCAGCCGATAAACTGTAAGTTACAAAGTTTGCTGCCGATTTTCCTCTACCAAAAGCACTCCCGGGTCGAAGTCCGGATGCACCACGCATTGGCGACATTCTCACGTAGTAAAGAAATCGTACGCGTGCATATTCCACTCGAAGTAGACACGTCGCGCTTGATGTTTGCGCGAGCGATGTCTTCAGCCACAAGAAGGGAGCGACGGCTCGGCGACGTCTTCGTGCAAATCGGCTTGGTGGTCGGGCGTGTCGTACGGGATGATTACCAATTCTTTTGACCAGTCCCAAATTTCTCTTTTAAAGGCAGACAAAATTCGCTGGTACCGCGAACGACAGTTCTGAAATAGAGGTCCCACGCCCGTCGTCCGCTGCCATCGCCGTCCCTGCGAGTCCCACGAAACGCGAAACGACGCACGCACAGAATGCTTCCGGTTGTCTGTGGAACTTTTTTTTCAATCAACGTATTTGCAGCTTTTTAGAAGCCACAAAAAATGGGTTTCATATTTTTTTCTATTTTTAATATTGTGTGTGTGCCTTCAGTGACCCACGACTTTGATTAAATTTGGTGGTCGCATCGATACCTTAGAAAACGGCCCGTGACCGCGGAAAAGAGAGTGAGCGAGACTCGAACCGGCCAGTTCTTGATCGGCGGTCTTCGGGCGGAAAGAAACCGAATTTCGAGCCGCAAATTCTGTTCTGGGTAGTTGAGCTCTCATATGTCACGTACAACTAAAAACCTCGGCGAGCATAAATACCCTGTCAGTGTCCCTTTAAGTGTACGGAACTACGCCGTGGCGAGCCCGAAAACTTCTAGCGCTCATCCCAGCGCGCCACGGAGGGCAGTTTCTCCAGCAATAATTAAACAGCAAAATAAAGGGTAGCTTCTTTTTCGATTTTACCTACTATTGTTTTTAGTGCCGAAATTCCATACTAAATATACGTACTTTACGTCACGATTTCGTACTGTTCAGTCCTTGCCCCAGAGCGCGATCGCTGTCGGGGATGAGACCATTCCGACAGTCACATTGGCCACTGTACGATAGGAGCTTCTACTGTTCAGACCAGCGTTCCAACATGACTATCCGCACGTTGATCGATTGCACGTAATCCCTCAAGTGGTATTAAACTTTTTAATGTAAAGCGGAATGTCAACCTGCGACACCCCGCCCCCTCCGATCACAACCCGACCAGCGGCATCAATGCCCAACAGCTTACGATCTCATCTTCTTGTTACACCACTGATACGCGAACACACGGTCACATCGGCGATAATTCCAGTCTTCTGTTCACAACCCAACACTGTCATCACGATGTTGCAGCTATGTTGCTGACACGCACTAACACAAAACCACGTTGAACGCCGGTTGCACTCGGCATCGGAAAACAGAACCGAACTCAGGGGGGAAGGCACCCAGGCAGCCGGCAGCAAAACCTGCCTGTCTTGGACGCAGTTCCTGCGGTTTCCATAACGTCGAAAACGTCGACACAGTTCCGCGTGCTTTCACTACTGTAGTCTGTAGTGCTGCAGCCTGCAGTGGCTGTAGTTCCGTGCCGCGCGAGTCACGCAATCCGGAGACGGCCATCCCCCAGTGTACGTGGCGCTGCTGACACTGCTCCGGAACTTCGCTGTTTCTAGCGGCTTCGTTTGCTCGTTTGATAAAATTAGTGATAAAAATGTCAATGCAACCGAAATGTTCTGGACGTTTAAACTGGAAGACGGAATTACAGGGGGCCTTCGCTGCTGCTGAAGCTCAATCAACTCAACAGCTATTTATTAAACAACGTGCGCGACCTGGTCGAAAAACGAAACCGAAAGACGATGAGTCGGGAGGGCGAAAGCTTTCTCCCGTCTGCCTGGAGAAGGAGAAAAACATTTCGTTCCTCCCCTTTTCTCGTGTCCGCTTGGGGGCGCGTCGGTAGAAGGGAGGAAGGCGCGCCGTTGCTACTTTTTTCCTCCATTTTTTCTTAGAGTGTGGGTCCTATTGTTCAAGAAGGCGTGTGGCAATCGTTGCGCAGCGTGGGAGAAGTCCAGATCAGAGCTGGCCACCCTTCGATGGGTGAGCTGGCTGGGATAGCTGGCCTTGCTGTGACAACTGGGCAACGCTGGCACCACATGACGCGGGCGAGAGCACGCATTGAACCTGCAACGTGCACCCAGGCGCGAGAAAAACGGAGGAAATTAAGAACGCAGGAGGAACATAAGTTCCACGTATCATAGCAGAATTTTAGGCCACAAGGATCGCTGCCGCCATCTAGTGGTGTAACTAATGGCGTGCTCAAGATGACCGCCGCAACCGAAGCCTTAATTGGAATGCATCGCGTACATTCAAACAAAATAAAAATGTAAAGAAGAACAGATACTTTTCTTGTCCCGTGCTTTTTTTCTTTTTCTACGAGTAACACTAATTTATTTATAAAGCGGTGAAAGCTACACCTTTGCGGTTTGTGCAGGTGTGTTATGCGTCCAGGGGGATATAGTATATGGGGCTTATCATAAGGGTCAGTCGGATAATTCAGTAAAATTCGTTAACTTTTTTAATTAGTCAAAATAGACATAGGGTTACAATTAGAAACTTGCTGAGCGACATGCCAAACCACAAAATCAATCATTTTTAGATATACTTTCAGCCCATGGGAAGCGTAGCGGTACACCTTGGGAAGAAAGGCTGCTGTGCGCTCCCATTTTGAGCGATGCTGGCGCCGCGTAACGTTTCCGCCATGCTGGGGTGCGCTAGGGGCAGGTCGTTTGGGTGCGCGATGACAAGATGGCGGAGTCTGCTGTATCGCCAACGGCCAGCGTTAACGACACACTTACTGCTTCGGAACGCAGGAGGAGGTATCCACACAGAATTGTAGCATCAAACATTGACACCCCCCCCCCCCCCCCCCCAAAAAAAAAAGTTTTAATTTTTGCCAAGCGATTCATTATGGTGTCAGAAGACTAGCGAATCAATATTTTGCTATGGCGCACGTATATTTTTAATAAAGTACAAAAACGCAACTGCTCGAAACCGAAACCAGAACTTAACTGGGGGGAATAAGAAATAAACAGGAGGAGAAAGTTACCAAAATTACGTGGCTGCGCAACTTTTTTTTTTTTTTTTTTTTAGTCAACGTATTCCCAGCTTTTTGCGAGCCACAAAAATGGGTATCATATTTCTATCCATTTTTATCATTGAGTGTCTGCCTTCAATGACATATGACTTTGATTATCTTTCGTTGCTGTGCCTAAACCCTAGAAAACGGCGCGTGACCACAAAGAAGAGGGTGAGCGCGACTCAAACCGGCCGGTTCTCGATCGGCGCTTTTCGGGCGGAAAGAAAACGACCTTCGAGACTCAAATTGTATTCCGGGTAGCTGGGTTGTTTATACGTCATGTACAAATAAAAACCATGGCGAGCATAAATAACCTGACAGTGTCCCTTTAAGGGTTGGAGCTGAGGTTATGAAGATCGCAGCCTCTGTTCCAGCACGTCGGGGAAGCCAGAGCTGCCGCGAGCGCAGCCATCGTCGATGGCCATGCGGCTTCTGGCGCATTCTGATGAGCGCTTTGAGACGTTAGATATTTTTCAAATTTTTCGATTTGTTACTTGTTTAGATATTTTATTTAATTGTTTCTGCTCTTTCACGGTCGACGACAACACTGGTATGTTTTTTTTTTGTTGTTTTTTTTTTTCTGCGCTCAGTGGTGTATGCTTGAGCAAGAGACGCTTGGCAACATTGTACGACAAGCAGCGAACGTCCTGGCTGGAGAGTAGGTCCACCTCTCCTCGGCGTGCGGTTCGGGGTTAAGCCGGGATCCCACTTGCAAAGGTGTATAGGAACCACTCGTGCAGCAGGTACAAGGCTGGGGTTAGGATGGGAGACAGAACGAAGGAACGCCTTAGTGCGCCGGTGGAGTTTTCTGCACAAGTGGTGACTTTAGAGCACTGCTGTGCTTCTCACGCGCTTAAGGCCAAGCGGGGGCTTCTCTTTCCAGAACACCTCTGATTGGATATATATCGCTCCCTGTACACTATTAAGACAATTAGAAAACGCCCGACTGTTAAGGCGGTGTAGTAGTTAGCACACGCGCCCGGACAATGGGAGGCCCAGAGTTCAAATCCACTCCCCGCCGTTTATTTTGACTCTCGGTGGTTTCGTAAAACTTTGATTCATTCGATCAAATACAGTTCATTCTTCCGCATACTTTTGATTTGATATATACCGCTACATTTTATTTCACAAAGGGCAGGTCGTGCTGACTGAAGTAGAGAATTCGATTGTACAACTGATGATTTCCCACACCTATTTCTACGCACAGTTCAAGATGAGAAACGGCTACTCTCTCATATACTTTGAAGGTTTTCAAATTACTTCTTTTAATGATTGTTAAAAGAATGCAATTACTGTTTTTTTTCCTCATTTTAAGGGAGTGTTTTAAGGCCTGTAGATGCTTGTATATTTCTGCGTATATCTGCGCGCATATGTGCCATTATATGTGTTTGTAAATCTGTGCATATTTGTATATATTGTTAGGAAGGCGACGGCGGGGCAGTGGCGCGCATGACCACCACGCGCCCGGCCCCACGGGCCGGCTCGGCCTTCATAAAGCATTCTCTGTCATCAGCTGTAATGTCATCTATGCTGCCGACAGCATCATCCTTAAAATACGTACTCGTCATTTCCTCGCAATATTGTCCTCGTGGCACTGCCGGTAAAATAAAATAATATAAATAAAATAAATTTCACACCTCTACGCAGCTGGACGCCCTGGACTATGTACAAAGGCGCAAACCTCAATTTTCGGGAGTGTCGCTGGCGTTGTCGTTTTCATTGGCCACCTTTTGGATTGAACCATTGCAACCGTTTGGCCCAACGCGCTTCGATATTGGAAAGCAGTGCAAAAGACTTTACTCGCATGGGCTGCCATCGGTAAGTAACCAAAGAACGAAGACGAACAGGCAATCCACGTTTTACCAAATGTTTGAATTTCGTGAAAAACAGTTAGCCTGTTCAATGCACAGTCGGCACTAAGAAATAAAAAGAGAAAGGACGAGACAGATTCCTGCAGTCGCGTAAACTAGAGTGCAAACATAGCGGGGTTGGTGGATGCGGTCTTCGTAACGCGGCGCAGGTCGGTAGACAGCAGCTAATCATGTCGTATTACACCTGTTGCAAGGTCACGTGACCCCTCCAAAAGTCACCTCAAGGTCACGTGACCCCCAAGGTGACCCCCACGTGACACCCCAAGGTCACGTGACACCCCAAGGTCACGTGACCCCCAAGGTCACGTGACCCCCAGGTCACGCCTCCCCGAGGTCACGTGATCCCCCCCTCCCCGAGGTCACGTGACCCCCCGGAGCTTATTAAAGAATGAGGGGAGGAGGAGAAGAAGGAGGAGGGGATTACCCTCCCCTCAGTACCCTTCACTCCTCCTCCTCAAGAGCTGCGCTCCAGTTCGGCGTTACAGGGAGTTGTAAACGGCTCTTTTCATCTTCAACATACAAGGTATCGAAGTGTGACCAAAGCACTAGGCCTTTGGGAGTGCTTAATATTTTTTGGCATGAAGCCGATTTCTGACAAACTTGATTAAATGTGGAGCATTAGAGAAAACATAGACGCTTCTCTTTTCATCTAATGGGTGCGTGAACGAGTTTCTTGTGCTCGTCAGAGAACCACTAACTCCAAAATGCTTCCACATCGACCTGTTTGTGGTTGCTCCATCAGAAACAATGGCATCAACAGATGAACCCGCCTCTTCTAGCAAAATGACAGCTTTCATGACTAGTTGAGCCAGCACTGTGCCTTTTGTGGGTCTTTTACTCGCAAAGACGGCAACTGGTTGCGAATACTTATCCCCAAAAGAACGAAAATACAATCCCGTGGTCGGCTAGTTCGTCACTGGCTGGTTAGATGTCGCCAAAGTCTGTGAACCCGGTATAAGTCATTGTCTTCGAGTTAACGCGCATCTCTTTCCGCACCAGCATCTCCTCAAAGACTAACACACCATGTCGTCTGAATGTGTCTTTCGACAACATCTCCTTTTTGAAGGCCGCAAAAAACCTAGCATCAAACCCACATTTCACACGGACAGTTGATAAGTATTTTCGCACAGTGGTGACGTAAGGCAATGGCAGAATTTCGTTGTCCCTTAAAAATGCATAGGTGGAGGCGCTCCGAATGTTCAACAGCAGGCACAACAGTAGCCAGTTCTCGGTGTACCGCCGATTTTTCTTGCTCGAGGCCTTTGCTGCAGACACACACTCTTGCAATACGGTCAGCTGTGCAGCCGGAAGGTTCAGTTGGTTTAACTTCTCCTGTAGGGATTCATCTGAGATAGAACAAAACTTGTTCTGGGCTGTTTTCAGTGCTTGTTCCAGCCTTTTAACTCTCTTCACCAAGCGATTCTTGGCCCGTTTCGGCGCATATTGTGCTCGTCTGAAAGCGACTCTGACCTTCTGATCATTTGCAAGAGACGAAAGCCAGAAAGTGGTACGAGCTCCATTGGAGCTGTGCCCTCCTCTGGTGGATCCGCAAGGTATCCGCCAAGCCAGCACACTTCTGGCAAGAACCAGCGGCAGGAAGAACCTGCACGCACCTTTTGTGCCGCCACCGTCCGCAAGCATCAACAAAAGCACATTCTGGTTGTACTTGGGGATACATCTCTTTTTGTTGGCCCACCACCGAAAAGGTGGATCCCCTCCAACTTCCCAAGTAGGCTTTCGACATCCTCAATAGTTGAAACCTCACAGGTGAAACCCAACGCTTCACAAGAGACACGCTTCCTCATCAGAAAAATATTTGCTTTCATGTCCTCGTCAGTGTCAACGAGCTTCACTGTCACCATGTGGCTCATGTGAGTAGTGTCCACTGCGCGTTGGGGATCCTGAACACGACGCAATTCACTAAACACAACATTGCTTAGGTCATCGACTTGCAATCGGTGAAACCGCCACGCTGTGGCCGGAAGCAGAACACACTCCGGACTCTCGAACAGTTTGTTCAAGGTTGACAGCGCTGACACGGGTGCTAAGGCAGAGACATCCGGGGGAAAGTCAGATGTAGTTGCAGTACCGTCAGTTTCACCTGTGATCTCCATCACTGTAGATCGGTCGCTGCACACCTGACACGGGCGGTCCGGACTTTCGTCTTCTGTACATGGCTTCTTTGCCGGTGCGCTCCTGTTGTGCCTCTCAGCAGGCCTTTTTCGTCGCTTCGTTTCCTTGGTGAGGTAAGTTGCGCAGTCCGGAAACTTGGTGGGCACGGCGTCGTTCGACAACGACGCTTTCCGAGGCGTGCTGACCGAAACATTGCTGTTGTACACCGCCTCTCCTGTCTTACTCACGAAATGTGTCTCGAAGTGCCGTTCGCACAGGTAGTCCGAAGACTGGAGGACTCGATCTTTTCGTGGTATAGCGCTCCTCCACACTTTAAGTCGCTCTTCATCTTTTGGCGCACAAAACAACGAAAGTTTTTGGGAGCACCACAAAACACTTTCTTCCCATACTCTAGCTGACCGATGGCCAGAGATGCATTGCACAAAGCCACACGAAATAAGACAAGGCGTCAGCGAACAAACACAAAGTTGCGACAGCGAATGCAGAAACTGTGCCAGACACCAAAACGAAGCGAAGACACATGCATTCCGACCCCAGACGGACTTCCCGCGTATCACCGGTATGGCACGCGCAGAGCCGTATATTGGGAGAGTTTGGCCAGTGGGTGTGGCGACGAAGGCGCCGGAGAGGAGAAAAGGAAATGAAAGGGAGGAGAGCGCCGAAGGAGCGAGAGAGAAAGAAGGGAGCGGAGAGGAGACGACCGCCATATTTGAGCAACGCTGTCGGAGACTGGTCGGAGAAGAGCGCTGCTGAGACCACGCTTCGTCTGCTACGGGCCGACTTCTTTTTCGCCTGAATAAACATTTGCGGTCATACGCCGAAAAAAACTTCACTTATTAACTTTTTAACCTACCGAAGAATAACAAAATGTCATTTTCTTGCCAGAGCCAGCGATATAACAGGCAATATTCGAGATTTAGATGCCGATCCCACGCATTCTGCCGGGAGAATGATCGAAGATGGCGGCCCTCCCCGCTCAGCTGGGAGCAGCCGGGAGTTCACGCGCATGTGCTCATGCCTCTCGCTCTGCGCCGCGTGCTGACTGGCTCACTCGGGAGGAGGGCATTACGGCGGCGAGATCATAGACTGACCAAACTCTCCTCATATACGGCTCTGGGCACGCGCTACGTATGGCGCCCTCTTGTAGAAAAGGAGAGAACGTGAACAACTGTTTGATGCGGCCGATGCGCTACGCTTCGAGTCGTTCACACACCTCTCCCTCTTACACCGTGGTTTGGAGTTCAACAAAATCAATGATATATTCTTAAGTTCTCAGTGTTTCTACATACAACTAAAAGTCTCGCTGTTGCGCACTGCACTTTATTTATTTTTTTCAAGCTACGAACGTGGATCTTGACAAGCTGAGTCAGGGCGGCCGAAACGCACCCTTCGACGCAGAAATGTCCTAAATCCACCCGAAGCCGGACCTCCTTGGCCTTCGAGCCAAGGCGACGGCGGTACGCGAGGGCGTTGGCGAGGCGAGCCAGACGCAGGTGGCGTGTGACGTCAAATCTGACGTGCACCCACGTCAGAGAAAAGTGGAGGAGGCGAGGAGAGAAGTCGTGATCGTGAAAATTTTCACGACTCCTGCAAAAATTTTCACGACTCCGACAAATTGTAAAAATAGAAACGTCCGCTTCAATTTCCACGATTTGTCGGAGTCGTGCGTTTTGTAGTGTCCTCTTTGAACACCCCTTAAACCAGACGCGTGCGTCCCGCCAAACCACATGCAGCGCTAGCGGGCAGCGCTTCGCGTGTGCGTTTCCGAAGTGTCTGCTCAACGTAGCCAGACGCGCCTAAGAAACAAAAGCAAATTTTAAATAGAAACGCGCGTTAAATGATGGCTACATACAGTAATATTTAATTTTATTAATAGTAAGCAGGCATTTTTACTACAGCAATTGCCGTGAAGCTCAATTTCACTCATTTTCATTCTTTTTAGTGCTACGCCTCATGCACCTTTCGGTATGCCATCGGCATCACCATCTTCCGCGCCACTCGCTCCTACAAAGGTTGCATTGTTGCGGTTGTTGCTAACAGTAATAATTTTGTACCTTTGTCTTTCGGTGTCCTTGTATTCTTTACATTTCACCTGCCAGAGTGCAGGACGCTTTTGTGCTTCGCCAACTCCTCTCTGTTCCGCTGAGGGAGCGTCAGCCTATCACGCGGAGCAGGGAGGGGTCCCTGGACTTGTGCAAAAGGTACGGTAAGCTGATGGCCGAAGGGGAAAGGACGTAACTACCCATATTCGCCCTGCTCTCGAGCGTTGGCGGGGCCTAGGCCGCGGGCGTGCAAATTCCGTAAACTCCGCGCGCGCGGGTATGCCTGCGTGTATGTGTGTGTGTGTGTTTGTGTGTGTGTGTGCGTGCGTGCGCGCGTGTGTGCGTGCGCGCTCTCTGTTTTGTAATGTCACAGGTTTGTTACCCGTTTTTGTGTGTGCGTATCTTTCTGTTTTGAGTGTTTGTATTTATTTTCCTCTCTCGTATCCCTTTTCCAACTTGGCGGCGGGCTAGCAGGCGCACCTGGTAATAGTCTCCATCTTTCTGCCTAGCCTTGCACGCTGCCAAGTGGAATGAATGAATGAATGAATTTGGGGTTTTCTGGCGCAGTAGCAACTCTGGCCATAGTGCGCCAAACACATGGTGAGTAAATGTCACAAGACTCGGCGGCTAAATTATACATTGCTAAATTTCACTTTACTAAAATCTGCTAAAGGCGGTTTAAAATACCAATATTCTTTAAGAAGTTGAACACTTGTGTATGTGGGACAAGAGGCTCGTCTCCGAGCAAAAGTGCCAGGTGGAACGGAATATGCTCTCTAAAAAAGATTGGGAAGTAGGTGCAGCGTTCGTTATGAAATTGCGGACATACTAGAAGGATGTGGAGTACACTTAAAGTTTCAAAGCAGTAATCGCACACTGGAGGGTCTTCGCTTTTTAAGAGGTACCCGTGAGTTAGGCGTGTGTGTCCTATTCGCAGCCGGCACAGAATAACTTCGTAAAACCTTTCCCGATGTCTGGCACTGCGCCATTCGCTCAAAGTAGGCTTAATACTATGGAGCTTATTGCAACAGTCAGAGCTCCACTCCACTTGCCAGGAACGTTTTATTTTCTTTCGCAGAGTAGTTCTATAGTCAGTCGCTGGAATGGCATGGGTTTCAATGGACCTGTTTATACATGTACTTGCAGCTCGGTCAGCCTCCTCATTGCCGTGTATTCCTATATGACTGGGTACCCAGCAGAACTGAATATCAATATTTTGCTTGCGGGCCTTTATTATTTTACCACGGAGTAGAGAAATGAGGGGGTGGTTCCAGGATGTTGCTGAGTCAAGTGCAAGGAGGCAACTAAGCGAGTCTGAAAATACTATGGATTTTCTAAACTTTTGTTTAATTATTTGTTCGACAGCTAATATCAGCCCTAGAAGCTCAGCAGTGAAAACAGATGCCTCGGGGTTAATTCGTCTAACACGCTGGAATGAATGCCCCACCACAGCACATCCAACATAATCAATGCCCTTCGTCCCATCGGTGAAGAAACTCTTGCCGGTCTCGTAACGGCTTGCTATCTCGAAGAATTCCTGTTTTATAACACTGGAGTCGACAACTCTCTTGTTGTACTTTGTTAATGAGAGGTTGCATGTTACGGCTATATCATCCCAAGGAGCAAATCTCTGTGGAGCTTCCATAACAGGAGAGGATATATCAAAGCTGTACTTCTCTGCGGCATCCCTCACGCGGAGCGCAAAGGGACGTGTTACAGACGGCTTGTTTTGAAAGGTCTGTTCATAATTTACGCCGTTAGTCAAAGAAAAATTTGGATGTTGAGGGAGAGTCCGCAGTCTTAGATAGTACTGTGCGCTAAGGTAAAACCTCCGTTTATCAAGCGACCACTCATTTGACTCAGCATACAAGCTAAGCACTGGCGATGTTCGAAAGGCCCCGATTGCTAGTCGAATGCCCTGATTGTGAACCGGGTCCAACATCTTAAGCGTAGAGGGCTTAGCAGAACCGTAGACAATGCTGCCATAATCCAGCACAGAACGAACACATGCCCTATAAAGTCGTAAAAGGCAGAGACGGTCTGAACCCCAAGAACGGTGTGCCAGGACTTTAAGAATGTTTAATTTCCGCTGACATTTAATTCTTAGAGCCTTCACATGTGAGCCAAAGGTTAGCTTGCTGTCAAGTACTAAACCGAGGAACTTATGTTCTGACCTAACAGGAATGGGCGCACCTTTGATGGACAGCGATGGAACAGAAAATACTACCCGCCTTCGAGAAAAACAGACTGCCACGGTTTTCTCGGCGGAAAACCGAAAACCGTTCTGATCAGCCCACCTACTCATCTTGTTCACCGTCAGTTGAACTTGGCGCTCACAGATAGCTAAATTACACGAAGAAAAGCAAACTTGGATATCATCAACGTAAAGAGAATGGGAGACCATGGGCGGAATCACCTGAGACAGAGAATTCATTTTTATAATAAACAAAGTGACGCTCAAGACACAGCCCTGCGGTACGCCATTCTCCTGGGGGAAAGGGTCAGAGACCGTAGCCCCCAGGCGTACCTGAAAGCCACGATCCTGCAGAAAGTCGGAAATGCAGTTAAACATTCTCCATTTTATGCCCATCGAGATGAGGTCCTGAAGTATGCCGTAGCGCCAGGCGGTGTCGTAGGCCTTTTCAAGGTCAAAAAACACCGAAAGACAAAACTGCCTATTTACAAAAGCCTCCCGGACGGTCGTTTCGAGGCGCACCAGATGGTCAACAGTAGACCTGGAAGTGCGGAAACCACATTGGAAATTACTTATAAGTTTCTTACGTTCTAGCACGTAGACGAGTCTACTGTTGACCAGCCGTTCAAACGTCTTTCCCAGACAGCTAGTGAGGGCAATTGGCCTGTAGCTCGTGGCTTTGCTTCTGTCCTTTCCTTGTTTTAAAATGGGAACGACCACAGCCTGTTTCCAGGAGCTGGGAAATTTCCCTTTCGCCCAGATTATGTTAAAAAACTGAAGGAGAGTGACAAGAAATGTATCAGGTAGGTGGGAAAGCATAGTGGGGTGAATTGAATCAGGTCCAGGGGATGTGGGTTTTGCAGCAGCAAGGGCTCGACGAAGCTCGACAAGAGAAAAGGGACGGTTATATTCTTCAGTACAATCATTTGACATACGAATTGGAGTTCTCTCACATTTCGACTTAAACCGTAGAAACTCTGCAGTGTAATTTTCGGAACTGGAGACTTGTGCAAAGTGCTTACCCAGTGCATTGGCTTGTTCATATAACGATGAATAAGCTTCTCCATTCTCAGCTAAAAGCAAGGGGATTGAGAAAGAACGGTAGTCGCCCTCCATTCTTCCCACTCTGTCCCAGACAATCTTGGCTGGTGTGTAACTATTGATGGAGGATGCATACGAGCAAAAGGATCTCTTTTTGGCCTGTTTTCTGATATAGCGGGCTTTTGCCCGCAACTGTTTAAATGCCAGGAGGTTTCTGGAGGTCGGATACCTTCTAAACTTTCCCCAAGAACAGTTTTGTCGCTTTCGGGATTCTCTGCACTCATCATCCCACCATGGCTTCGGGCGTCTCGGCAGGTTGCCGGATGTCTGTGGGATGGACAAACGGGCTGCTTCAAGGATTGCTGTTGTTATTACTGCATTTCCATCGTCCACAGAGACCACTTGTGAAAGATCCAAGGAGGAAGGAAAGCTTGACTTAAAAAGCTCCCAATCTGCTAAAGAGATCTTCCAACGAGGAGGACAACAAGGAAGCCTAGGTAGAACTTCTAGCGGAGTAAGGTACACTGGGAAGTTGTCGCTCCCATAAGGGTTATCTAATACGTTCCAGGTAAAGTCGGTAAAAATCGCAGATGAACAAATAGTGAGGTCAAGACAAGAGAAAGAGCAGTTTTGAGAACTGAAATATGTTGGTGCTCCACTATTTAAAACACACACTTCTCTAAGAGACAAAAACCGTGCCACAACAGAACCCCGGGTATCAGTCCGATCACCACCCCAGAGCGGGTTATGTGCATTAAAATCACCCATTAAAATAAAAGGTTCAGGCAGTTGGTCAGCTAAGGCTTCAAGCTGGGAAAGTTCCAAGGATGATGAAGGAGGGATGTAAATGGAGCAGATGGTAATGAGGCGATCTCGTAGCAACCTTACTGCGACGGCCTCCAGAGAAGTGTTAAGGGAGACTTCGCAGGCAGGTAAACTACTGTCTACAATAATTGCAACTCCCCCAGAAGCGCCAGAGGTCGTCACGCGATCCCTCCTATATATCTGATACGATTTAAGAAAATTTATATTAGATGGCTTCAGATATGTTTCCTGCAGACAGAATACGGAAGGTTCATGTTTGTGTAACAAGAACCTCACATCGTCCAAATTACTAAAAAGACCTCTGCAGTTCCACTGCATAAAACTCATTATTTAAAAAAACAGTAGAGCAAATATTAAAAAGTTAAAAAACGCGAAAAGAGAAAAAAAAGACAAGAACATGCTGATCAAAAGGGATCATCAGGTCTTAAAATCGATCTTTATATGCGGGGCATTTTTCTTTTTCGTAGCTTCCTTCTGTTTCCCAGTGGGACCACTGGGAGCGCAAGAGGAAGACTCAGATCCCGAGAGGAGGGAGTCCTCGTCAGATCTGGGTCCACTCTCATCCATTGGCTCCTCTGTTGGGGAGGCAATGGCCTCAGGTTGACCTGCAGAGGTCGACTGCTTGGGGGGCTCCCCAGGCTTCCTCTGAGGAGTAGAGGTCCGGGATTGGAGGCCCCGGCCCCGAGGGACCGAAGTAGCAGGTGGGGCAGGGGAGGTCATACCCTGCCCCGAGGTGGATGCTGACGCAGCAGCATCCACCTTGCGGTTCGGAGGCGGTGCCATGGGCACCGCTCCCGAGGTGGACGCTGATGAGGAAGCATCCACCTTGCGGTTTGGAGGCAGTGCAACTGGCACTGCTCCCGAGGAAGGGGGACCTAACAGGAGACGCGAGTCGTCCGAAGACGTCTGCGTTCCCGTTGACACCATTGACCGTGCCGGACCCCTGTGCACGGCCTGGGCATAAGACCCTTTAGAGACAAACGCAAAGCGTTTCTTTGCATCAATGTAGCTTATTTTTTCTTTAATTTTTAGTGCAAGAATTTCTTTTTCTTGTTTCCAGACAGGGCAGGATCTGGAATAGGCAGGGTGGTGGCCTTCACAGTTTGAACACAGAGGTTCGCTCTCACATGCTTCAGCAATGTGCTCTTTACTAGAGCACTTGGCACACTTGTTGGTCCCCCGGCAGCTCCGCGACCCATGCCCGAACCGCTGACACTTAAAGCAGCGCAGCGGATTCGGCACATATGGGCGGACGCGGCACTGGAGGTAGCCGGCTCTAACAACTTCGGGAAGAGACGTCGATTCGAAAGTTAAAACAATCTGTTTTGTTTTCAATTCTACGCCGTCCCGACGCAGGGTGATCCGCCGTGCAGCCGTCACCCCCTGCGTGGCCAGCCCCTCAACAACTTCATTCTCCGGTGTATCAAGGAGGTCATCCTCAGAGATGACACCTTGAACAGTGTTAAGGGTGCGGTGTGCTGTGACAGTGACCCTATAGTCTGAGATGGAGTTTAGCGCTAAGAGGGCGTCACTTTGTCGCTTAGTATTAATCTGGATGAGGAGGTCACCAGATGACATTTTCTTGGCATGAAAGTCTTTTCCGACCACTCCCTCTATCACCTTCGCGACGAGGAATGGGGATAGTTTGGCAAGAGGTTTTTCGGTCTCTGAATGCATCACGAGGAATTTTGGAAATTTTTCAGGCGTAGATAGTGTTTTTTCAAGGAGTAGAGCTTCGGTGCGGCCTCTTTTCAGAGGCCGATCTAGAAAGTTTCGCTTGGAACCCATAATAATGGGAGGATCTTCGGTGCCCCGGGTGCGCCACCCACCACGGAGCCCAACACGGGGATAGGTAATGCGCCATAGCAAGAATGGCTTGGCTGACGACATTACACTATCAGCGCTGCCCAGGCACTATAACCCAGTGTGGTGCTAGACAGGGGGTCTGTCGCCACCCAAGGTTAGCCCTTGCCGCCAAAGAAGTTGAAATGGAAAAAAGGCGAGAGAAGAGGGAAGAGAAAGAAGAGAGGGGATAGTAGAAGAAATGGCGACTGACTGCATCATCCTGGTCGGGCCAAGCCAGGACACCCGTCTACGAGAAGCGGGGGCCAAAGTGGTGTGTTGCCTCACCCGGGGGGCCCCGAAGGGTCCAAACCTACCCCGGGTTCAGCTCAACCACCAGGATGCCCTTTTCCCCGGACACGGGCTCGCCACGCACAGCCAGACGTGGGTGGGTCTTAGCCACTTTTTACTCAAGGTCTGTGATGTTGCCAATGTGGCTAGGGTCCGTGGTGACGCTACTCACCAAGCACCTAGCACCTAAGGTGCAGGCGCCCCCTGCGGGGCTCGGGGTCCGTGGAGACGCCACTCTCCAAACACCTGCTTTCACAGGTGCCCCCTGCGGGGGCTGCCAAGTGGGTATCGCACTCTGTGCAAATAAAAATTATTATTATTATTATTATTATTATTATCGCCATTGTCGCGAGGTCCGTGGCGAAAACTACAGTCCTACAGCGGCAAAAACAGTGGAGAAAATTCCAACGCTCCTTGCAACTAAACACGGCCGTTCATTGGTTGTTTTCTACTGGACGCAGCGGGGGACGCGACGCCTGGACGCAAAATATCTGGCTCCTCCAGATACGTCGGAATGCGGCAAAAAACGCTGCGTTTCTTCCCGGCGCCGGAAGTTACGTCAAAGCGCAGGCGCAGACGCGGAGAAAAGCACGCCATGTGGGATAGCCTTTATGCGTTTGAGTTCTCTTTTTTTTTTCCCTTTCTCTTTTCGATTTGTCTGAAAAGCTATTTATTTGTGTAAATTTGAGTTGCGTTTGAGGTTTCGTTGTGGTCGTCCGTTTTTGTATCGTTTCCCATCTCTGCGTCTACAAGATGTCGATTGTCTTAAGCTTTCGCCGGCCATGCATGACTTTGCGCAAGGGACATTTAATTTCCTTGCTCGTAGAGACAAGCGATATACTTGTTGTGTTATTATTCAATGTCTGAACGCCATTAGTGGTTTAGGTGTATTCATCCTTTATGTAATTAAAACTGACTTGCGTTTGCTTTGATTTGAAGACACCGGACTGCCAATGAGAACAAAATAACAATTACTACATTTTTTTGGCAATGGCAACTTCGTGCTGAGCACCTACGAGACTTAAAGGGCAACTCCACTTCATTTTTGATTTTTAGAAAACTACGCAGCCCTCTTCAGTATCATATAGAAAACCACATGGTCAAATATTGCAATCTAATTCAGTCTATAGACCTCTTCTTTAACGGCGCCGCCATCTTGAGAATTGCGGCGCCGACGACGCCGTCTAGCGGCTTAAAAAAAGAAATACCGACTAGTTCTGGCAGCACAGCTATCTGGGTAGGCAACGGTGTGGGTATGGGGGGAACTTGGCTAGACGTGGCTATGGTGGGCTGCAATATTTTGGTTGGAGCTTGTCCGGTTTGTCCGGTTGAATCCAGCTGGCTACTCCCAGGCCATCACCTTGCCTCCTCGAGAGAACGAGGACGAAGACGGTGGGGTGCTTTGATTGAGTTTCCACAGCGAAGTATATATGAGCAGTTTAATGTATTCTATGCAGGTAAGCTCTCGACATTTGATAGCTCCATCTTGAGTGGTGGCATGTAAACGTTTTCATACCTTTCACATACCACGGGGCTTCCAGTGATAACCTAATTGGACCACCTGCACCGGGAATTAAAATCGGTCCTCTTGTCGTGCACGAAGTGGTCGTGAGCTTAAACGTGACGTTGATTCTGATACGAATCTCTCGCGATTCAAGCTCGCAATCGACTGACTTCATAAATAAGGATTTTTGGAGAAAATGCGAAGCATGATAACATTGCAGCCAAACTCGCGCTGCAGCTTCTTGTGCTCATGGCACACTTGCTGCTATTGTGCTTATGCTTTTTAATATTATTTATCCATCGACCACGCAGTGGTAGCCAGACAACCGTAGACTTTCGGAAATTGCAGCACGGTAAAAAGGAGCACTCGGAACTAACTCATGCACGACGTCTGTTTTTAAGCCTTTTCGCCCATACCCTTGGCGGTTGCATACTCTGTGTCAGCGGGCAATCCAAAAGTGCACCAGTTCGAGGGTACGTCAGTTACTGGCTGGTTTGATGTTATGCGAAAAAGGTCTATATATTGCCGCGCGCAGGGTCACGGACTTGTAGAAAGTTCTCGTTTATTCTTGCTGCGGACATAACTTCTATCGTTTGTCCCTGCTTTTGTTGTTCTAGAAAGTGCTTGTTCATTCTCGCCCCGAGCACGCTACGCTCGAACCTTCTCCGCCGAATCTTCGAGATAGTGACTCACTCTAGATAAGAGGCCGCCCGCGACCTTGTCGAGTCTGTCTCGCCCCAGCGCTCGATCCTGCGGTTTCGCCAACTTCGACGACCGCGACGCTCTGTTATTATCTTTTGTACTCTTTTATTTTTGGCACAAGTTCGCCACATTAAACGTTTATTTCTTCCTGTTTATCTATTGTTTTTTTTGGTCACCACCCTTGACAATATTCAATAAACTGGCCAGCAAACCTTCAAGTGAGCGAAGTAGCCAAAATCTGCCAAATCTAGCATGCGACGTGAAGCGCAATCATCAGCGCAGTCAATGCCACTGAGTTGGAGCAGCCATCATTGAGCAACTACGTCAGAGGCATGTCTACGTCATTCTCACGTTTTGTTCGTTTTTACTTCTCAGAGCGAAATTGAACAGTGACGTCATGAGTTTCCTCCCGGTGTTGGTTGAACGGCGTGCAGGCGATCACCGTAACGCGGATGCGCTAGTTTGCGCTGCCCTGCGCGCTTCTCGGAGCTCAAAGCTGGAAGCAGTCTGTTTCGCCTCGCCTCTGCTCTAGCTTGAGAAGGACGTTTTGCTTACGATACGAGCGGGGGCCGCATCACCGATGCCTAGCTGCGAGGAATGTCGAAAGATGCACAGGCTCACGATGTTGTGTCGCTGGCTGCTCGAATTACCAGTTGGCCAGCCCGGGAAGTGTCTTTCATAAGTTTCCACACGATGTTGTAGCGAACTACATTGGCGAAAATTGCGGAGCAGACGACACTTGCGCTTTGCTCCAGGTTCGCCCGCCGTCGCATAAAGAATCACGTGGCCTTTGACACTGTGACGACCCCCGTAAGGGAGGCACAGACGCGCTGTGGTGCGCTCACGCCGAGAAGAAGACGAGGCCAAAACGATATTGACAGTTTAATAATAATAGGAGTTGGTGCCGCCCGCAGATCACCGACCGTCGTGGTGTTCTGTAGGGGTGGTGTCCCGGCACGCAGTCCGTCACTGTGCTGGCGCCTGGGCCAGTTGGCTCCGGGGCTAACAGCATTCAGGAGCTTGGAGCGCTGACGCTAGCGAGGAAGCGCGAAATATATGTACGACGAAACCGTCCGATCCGACGTGCGAACTGCCGGAATGACCTTCAGGGGCGAGGGTTCTCGTAGCATCGGAGAGCGTCGAACACCCTCGCCTCCGACCGTCGTATTGCCAGATCGGACGTAGGATCGGAGGGTTTCGTCGTTCGTGTATTTCGCGCAGTAGCCTCGCGATTGAGGCGATCCGGGCTTCAGAGGGCTCGGAGGGTTCGGGGGCCTGGGGCGCTGACGCCAGCGGGTGGCCGTTGTGTTTCTCGGGTCCGGCTCACAGGGTTCTGGGACTTGGAGCGCTGGTGCTAGCGAATGGCCTTGCGGTTGAGGCGATCGGCCTTCTCAGGTTTCAGGGGCCTGGGGAGCTGACGCCAGCGGGTGGCCGTTGTGTTTCTCTGGTCCGGCTCACAGGGTTCTGGGACTTGGAGCGCTGGCGCTAGCGAATGGCCTTGCGGTTGAGGCGATCGGCCTTCTCAGGTTTCAGGGGCTTGGGGAGCTGACGCCAGCGGGTGGCCTTTGTGTTTCTCTGGTCCGGCTCACAGGGTTCTGGGACTTGGAGCGCTGGCGCTAGCGAATGGCCTTGCTGTTGAGGCGATCGGCCTTCTCAGGGTTCAGGGGCCTGGGGAGCTGACGCCAGCGGGTGGCCGTTGTACTCCTCTGGTGCGTTGTTTCCCGCGCTCCTTCCAGCGCGCTCAGTCCCTGGCACTTTGCTCGACGCGTCTTCCCGCTCGGACTCGGTTCCCTCGGGTCCATATTACATGAGCGAATGACGTTTTAGCGAACAGCGACATTTGAGCGAATCTACGTTTTAGCGAATAACGGCGGCGCGCGTTAACCCATCCGCCGCGCTGCGCTTATGCCGCTTTGCGGCGACAGTCTGCGGCGGCTCCTTACAAAAATGTGAACCCATTTGGCCCACCCGAAAACGCCGCTTAGCGGCGTCCGACCATTCGCTAAAGCATAGCCTTCTATATTGTTCGTGCCCGCGCAATCGCTCCGCCGGGGCCGTCCGCCTCCTCCCCTCGGCTCTCCGCGAGGGGCGCTCGCATCCTGGAATCGATAGAGTTCCTGTATAGCTAGTATATCGAGGAACTCTAGGAATCGGTTCTGTGGCGGCGGCGCATCTCCAGAAATCTTTTTGTTCAAGTGCACTTTCGCCAACGTTCGCCACAGCCCTTATTTTCAACAAAAACGGTACGCAGTATTTTTAGCGAGGATAATATGTATTTGTTGCTTCAATTTGTTGCATGAACGAATGACGGGCGGCAGTAATTGGGGCAGTGCATGTAAACAAACAACACTTTGATAAAAATTATAATAGAAAGGCCATAAATTTTGATTATCTTTTTTACTCTAATCATATCAAATCTGCCATAATTTAAAAAAAAAATTACCGATATTATTAGAGTGACATTTCTACTCGATTTTATTAAAACAGTAATTATACCCGAGTTGTACGAATTAGTACTTTGATAAAAATTTACGAAACAATAAGACACTACACCCAAACCATCCTACCTTAAAATAATTATAACTATATTAGGAGAAACAATTATTAACAACACAGAAAACACAAATAAAACTATATAACAAAAAATTATCTTTCCTCCTCTATATACCTATATCTATAAATAGTTACTATAGAAGAAATAAATATTGCTACAAACATAAAACTTATCCTGACTCAATCTGACAAAAAATACAATTTAATATTTAAAGATAATAAAGTTATTAATAAAAATTTAACTAAAAGAACCTTATATATATATATAATAAAGTTATTAATAAAAATTTAACTAAAAGAACCTTATATATATATATATATATATATATATATATAAGGTTCTTTTAGTTAAATTTTTATTAATAACTTTATTATCTTTAAATATTAAATTGTATTTTTTGTCAGATTGAGTCAGGATAAGTTTTATGTTTGTAGCAATATTTATATATATATATATATATAGGGTGATTCCACGTCAATTCATGCAATGATGGTCCGGGTCATATTTTAGATATTTTTGTTAAAAATATATGTGAAAG
This sequence comes from Ixodes scapularis, assembly GCF_016920785.2. NCBI lineage: Eukaryota > Metazoa > Arthropoda > Arachnida > Ixodida > Ixodidae > Ixodes > Ixodes scapularis. The sequence continues at coordinate 4,082,431 of NW_024609836.1, forward strand.
CCATGTTTTTGGGAGGAACATTCAGCTAGATATGAACGCCGTAACAATTTTTTTCGCTGAGATATAAAATAGAGAAGCTTAAGGCGTGGAAATTGAGAAGATTTCACAATGCTACTTTGCACAGTCGTCATTTCCTTATCGAACCTTTCACGGCACCAAAGGTTATACAACACATACATAAAAAATTAAAAATATCCATAAAATATTTCAATGCAAACAAAAATATCAAACATGGCACAAAAACGCGTTTTAGAGACATATTCACAATTTTTTTGCAAAAAAACCATCGTTCATAATACTTCACAAAACATATCAAAATGCGCGTATTTAAATATTCTTTACGAATATATAAATATAATATGCCCATCCTTAAACATATTTTTGTTATCAACGCGGAAATTCGGCTGATTTCTCAAAGTGTGGCAAGATTGGGCGTCGATATTTAAAAAACTCCATCTTTTATTTTCTTTAAACTCCCCTTGGCACTTTGCAGTGACTTGAACTAACCTGTGATGGCAAAAGATTGAGTAACATATGACCTCCAAGCGGGAAAAGCTACGACAAACCTTCACTCGGAGCGAGCCGACGTCTTCGTCATAGCGGCTTTGCCGCACAGCACCAAACGTTTTGAGCGTTAGTTATGGCATGTATTTTATATTATTAAAATTTTTTTTTCATAAGGGCTGAGTATTAGTGACGCGAAAATGGACTTTGAGGTGGAATACCATTAATTAGCTTACAATTCACAGGAACAAAACGGCCCCACTGTGCGAATTCGCTAACTATGCATAGATAAGCTTAAAACTCTCAGTTATGCGAGTAGCCATGTATACATCCGGCCTCTCGGCATATGATGACTTCCACAGATGAGAAGCCTGGATTCCTCTCACAGGTTTTATGGTGGTCCACTCTGCTTGCTTTACCGCACGAAACTCTCGAACCCGTTCCACAGACAGGTGGAACATGCAGACATTTGTTATTTTTTTACGTAGCACTTCCACAAAGTCTTTAGCGGTGGCAATCGTTGAGTTGAGCGAAGATCTCGCTCAACTCAACGCAAGCGAGGAACTTGGTGAGCGTTGGTTCTTCCACCTACTTCATCACAAGTGCTTTCTCCGTGTCCAGTGGCTGAAAAGATCCATCTTGCCGAAGAGTGCGGCTTCCGAGACAATTCGTGGAATTGGAAGCGATTCTTGAAATGCGCCGCCGCTCCGTCTGATACAAAAATTATTTCAAAAAAGACTGGGAAATGAACATTAACATACTCTTTTATGGCCTATGTGGCTAGAAGAGCGTGAGCTGTGTCATGTTTCGTGTACCATCGGTGACAACGGCAAAGCTTTGCGTGCCTTGCGTGGACGTAGCCACACTTGTGGAGAGAGACACTTGAGTTTTTTTTCAATGAAAACTCTGCACTTCCGTTGGAAAGAGTACTGTCCATTTTTCCGCAAAATCGAAGTGGAACATCACTGCCTTGGGTGGTAAGGCGGTTCTTGTGTCATGTATCAGGCTTCGTTCAAGGTCAAGGATGTAAGAATGCCTCATATACTTTTCGCTCTCCTATTGCCGCAGGAAGGCAGAAGTGTCCATAACCTTTTTGACGAGTTCGCCAGCGTCCCATAACGCGAAACAGATCTCTTGGTCTTCGTCGAGATGAAGCGACTGCAGCGGGATGCTCTGCGTTTTTGGGCACTTTTCGCAACGGCGCAGAAAGCAATCGTTCTGTGGAGCGCAGAAGAGGTAGATGCGCTTGAGGTCGTCTTCAGTAAATGTCTTCTTTGGGGCATTTGTTATTGCCGTTAAAAGCAACTGAAAATTGACGCAATATATGCATGCGCACACCTCGTGCTCGGGACTTTTTTTTTTTACCCATTTTGGTCGTAGGGAATAAAATTTGGAGATGCCTAGTTCGGGTTGGGGATGGTCCTTCCTAAACAGCTGGTAAGCTTCCTTAATAGAGCGGGTCATAAACCTTTTTACGACTTTGAACATGTCGTTGATCATGGCTTTGACGACGTCCTTTTTGTCGGGGCTTTGAACAGAGCATGCGAGGTCGTCGCGTGTGTAGTACTCAATTGCAACCCCCCCGTCTTCGGCATTCGCCTTTTTCCCCATGTAGGGATCAGGGGTTGCCCAAACACCACCTTTGCGCTTCAGTTTTCATGTTTGATCAATCATGTAGGCAGTCGCACCCGACACCAGACGCAATATTGTTTTCTTCAGGATGATTGATGGCAGAAGCACGTACAATCGCTTGCGTTCCTGGTGAGAACTACATGCCTTCAGCACTTCGCAAAACGCGTCAAACCACTCTGCGCAGTGCTCACAACTGTCTTCGAGTTCGAGAGTTTCGTGCGGTGAAGCAAGCAAAGTGGACCACCGTAAAACCTGTCAAAAGAATCCAGGAAACTCTCCAGGAAACTCATCTGTGAAAGTCAGCATATGCCGAGAGGCAAGATGTATACATGGCCATTCGCGCAACTGAGAGTTTTAAGCTTATGTATGATGCATAGGTAGCGAATTTGCAGAGTGGGGCCGTTTTATTCCTGTGAATTGTAAGCTAATTAATGGCATTCCAGCTCAAAGCTCCTTTTCACGTCACTAATACTCACCGCGTATAAAAAAAGAATTTTAATAATATAAAATACATGCCATAACTAACGCCCAAACGTTTGGTGCTGTGCGGCAAAGCCGCTATGACGAAGACGTCGGCTCGCTCCGAGTGAAGGTTTGTCGTAGCTTTTCCCGCTTGGAGGTCATATGTTACTCAATCTTTTGCCATCACAGGTTAGTTCAAGTCACTGCAAAGTGCCAAGGGGAGTTTAAAAAAAATAAAAGATGGAGTTTTTTAAATATCGACGCCCAATCTTGCCACATTTCGAGAAATCAGCCGAATTTCCGCGTTGATAACAAAAATATGTTTAAGGGTGGGCATATTATCTTTATATATTCGTAAAGAATATTTAAATACGCGCATTTTGATATGTTTTGTGAAGTATTATGAAAGATGGTTTATTTGCAAAAAAATTGTGAATATGTCTCTAAAACGCGTTTTTGTGCCATGTTTGATATTTTTGTTTGCATTGAAATATTTTATGGATATTTTTAATTTTTTATGTATGTGTTGTATAACCTTTGTAAAACCTATTAAAAAAGTTATGGTGCCGTGAAAGGTTCGATAAGGAAATGACGACTGTGCAAAGTAGCATTGTGAAATCTTCTCAATTTCCACGCCTCAAGCTTCTCCATTTTATTTCTCAGCGAAAAAAATTGTTACGGCGTTCATATCTAGCTGAATGTTCCTCCCAATAACATGGCTTTCATATATATTTTTAACAAAAATATCTAAATTATGACCCGGACCATCATTGCATGAACTGACGTGGAATCACCCTATATATATATATATATATATATATGTGTGTGTGTGTGTGTGTGTTATTTTAGTTGAATTTTTCATTACATACACATAAAATACAAAAATATAATGCTATTAAACAATAAATAATAACCTCATTAAAAATACTTAGTAAATTTTGTCTATAAATCTATAACGTATAATTTTAATTTACTCTGATTAAGTTATTTTAAATTCATTCCATCAAGCATTCTATTTTAAGAATCCAAATAATTAAAGGAATAATTAAAGGGAAAAATGCAAAAGGATTAAAAAGTGTTCCCGAGCTGAAATTAGCTTTGAAACTCATAAACTCAACCTTCCCCATGAATAACATAATTAAAAAATATAAAATATAAAAAGCTCTTAAATATAACAACACCAATTAAGGAAATAAAAATATTCTAAATTTTAATAATCTCTCTATTCAAAGAATTTCTCCAAAAATATTTATTGAAAGAGGTGCTACCATATTAATAATTCTAAACAAAAATCATCACAAAGAAAGAGGGGGAAAATCTTTATTCATTATTTTCAAAAGTAATATAACATAGTATTATTACATTATATTTTATTAATATTATTATAACTATAACAAATAATTATAACTATATTAGGAAAAACAATAAAACATAGAAAAAACAAACAATAAAACTATAAATTGTATTCCTTAACTTAATTATCAGTTTAACACTAAAGAAATCAATCAAGCTTATTCCTCATAGACAAAATTATAAGTTTATCCAAAAACTTCAAGCTATAATTCTGATCTAAAATCATAAAATTATAACCACATATAATTAAATATGAATAAAATTTCATTTCTATTAATATATATTTTCTTATATTTCTCCATACAAAAAAAATTGTTCTCATAACTCATTTTAATTTAGGACACTTAAAATGATTTAATTTCTTTAAAAAAACCTGATGCAAAAGTACCAAGGTACCATAAGTGAACAATTAAAATTTTTAACTTTTCAATTATTTTAATTTTTTTCTTACAGTTTAAAAACAGTATTTTGAAATACAATAATTAAATATAATTTTATACTTATTTTTCTTAACCATGCTAATTTTTATAAAAATTAAAATGGTAAAGAAAATTGTTTACTGCGTTTAAATTCATTCGCAGGTTGCGAATGAATTCAAACTCAATAAACAAGATTATTTGCCATGGCCTAGAAGGTACGGTTTTCCGTTCAATGTACAGTCTCTCTTGCATACATATTTTTGTAGCATCACTCTTTTGCTTACTTAAGCTCGGCGCGTTTATATACGCACAACGAAGAGCCCGTCAGTGCCGTAGGTAGCATACGGGTGCCAGTGAACAAGCTCTGCCTGGATGGATGGATGGATGAATACGGCTGAGCCCTTTGGATCGGGCGGTAGCTTACGCCACCTAGCCATTTTGTTTTACCATTTAAGCTTAGAATATTTAAATGTGAAATCTATATTCACTCCGCAGTGCAAAGAAAGTGAGGCTATGAAACCCCCTTGCCATCAGTGGATAAGAAAATACCTAGTTTTCTCTCGATTTCTGCCACCATTCACTTAATCTTTGCTTGGTAATCTCTACAGTCTTGAAATCCACTCTCCCTTCGCTGTCTCTAAAACCCAATGACTTTATTAAATCTATGTTGTCTTCGGTAGGCATAGGGTGAAGCCCTTTATAGTAGAGTATCAAGTGCTCAGCCGTCTCGTCCTCCTCTCCACAAGCAGTGCACACTGTATCAATTTCCTGGTACTTCACTCTGTATGTTCTGGTTCGCAGAACACCCGTTCTTGCCTCAAACAGCAATGAGCTTCCCCTAGAATTGTCATAAATGCTTTCTTTGGCAATAACTCTTTTGTTTAATCTATAGCTTTCCAGAGCCGTCTTTGTCTGCATTCCCTCTAGCCACCAATCTCTTTCTGTGGCCTTAACTTTCTTCTTAACTGAGACTTGCTCTTCCGTATCTTCGCTATAGCCCAAAAACTTTCCTCTTAATTTCCTAGTGCGCTGTCTCCACTTTGTGTCTACACTCCTCATGTATAAATAGCTGAAAACCTTTCGTGCCCATTGCTCCCCGTCCATTTGCCTCAACCTATCCTCAAATTCTACCTTGCTCACAGCTTCCCTGCTCTCAAATGATGCCCATCCCATGTCTCCTTGTACTCCCTGGTTTGGCGTTTTGCAATGTGCCCCCAAAGCCAGTCTACCTACTCCGCGCTGTTTTATTTCTAGTCTCGCATGCACTTCGGATTTCATGCATAGTACTGCGTTTCCAAAAGTCAAGCCAGGCACCATGACCCCTTTCCAAATCTCTCTCACCACCTCATACCTGTTGTAATTCCAAAGTGCTCTATTTTTCATTACAGCTGCGTTTCTGTTGCCCTTACCTATTATATACTTTTCATGGTCTCTGAGATATTCTGCACCATCGCATATCCATACTCCTAAATACTTGTATTTACTAGCTCTCTCAACTGTAATATTCTGTATCTTCAGCCTCTCAACTTCATCCTCGTTAAAAATCATGACTGCAGATTTTTCGCTACTGAATTCTAAACCTAATTCCTCTCCTTCCCTACCACAGATGCTCATTAATTCCTGCAACTCTGTCCTGTTGTTAGCTATTAGTACAATATCATCCGCATACATCAATCCCGGTAAGGATTGCTGAATTTTTTGGCCTAGCTTACTGTAAGAAAGGTTGAACCCAAGCCCACTCTTCTCTAGTCTATCCTCCAATCCTCTCAGATACAACATAAACAGCAAAGGCGATAACGGGCACCCCTGCCTAAGGCCTCGTCTTATTTCTATTTTCCCTGTCGCCTTTCCTTCCCATGTTATAATCACCTTGTTATCTTTGTAAATGTTCCTTAATAGTGCTGTTAGTCCTTCATCTAGGTTTAAGTGCCTGTTCTGGGAAGGCAGCGCCGCCTGGTGGCGACTGTGCGAACTGGGCGCGACGGTTTCGATTCAATTCGATTCAATTCATTTATTTACTCCCATTTTTACATATGGGTGACGGAGACAGGGAAAAAAGCTGCAAAATGTGCAGCTTGACAAAGCCCCTGCCCCCTATCGGCAGATCGGCAGACAGGAAACGTTAACAGAAACATTTTAAAGGCGAAAAAACAAAACAGGCAGTTCTATGCAGGAGAAAAAAGTTTAAAAGTTAGAAGTGAATATTGTGCGTATTGTTTTCTTATTTAGTGCATCAAGACAGACATGGTGGTCTCTTAAAAAGTTCAGTAATATTGGCAATGTATGCTGTAACATTTGAAGCCCATAATTTGTTCTAGGACGAGGTACTCTCAGGGACCCGGCGCTACGTACTCCGTATACCGTATTTTTAACACTTAGTCTAGAAAACCGCAGCAATGGGTGGTTAAAATACTTAAAGGATGCCGCGTATACTGTCACAAGCTTATATTTGTAATATTCTTGTATTTTTATTACTTTATGCTTACAGAAAAGTGGATCGGTGTGTGCGTAATACGACGCATTGGCTACGACTCGAATTGCTCTCTTCTGCAATAAAAAAAGTTGATTAAGGTTTGTACTGGTCGTGGTTGCCCACACCAGGTTACAGTAGGATATACGAGAATGGAACAATGCATTATAAATTAAGAGTTTAATACTAGATGGTAATGTATGGCGATGCTTATATAGAATTCCTACGATATTTGAAAGCTTAAGTGTAAGATTTTGAATATAGGAGTCCCATAACATATGTTCATGAAAAATTATGCCTAAAGTTTTAACAGTGCTTGCAAATTCAATTTCCGAAGAATTCAACATTAACTTTACATTAGGATTGCACACTCTACCTTTTGATTTAAAGATGACGGCTTTTGTTTTGGTTTCATTTATTTTTAGGGAGTTTGAGACAGTCCATGAACTAAGCTTTTGCAGACATGTGTTTGCATCGGCTATCATTATATCAATATTGTTCCCTGAAAAAAATGTACTAGTATCGTCGGCATACATGACAAATGAGGCGTTACTTGCAATAGCGACTACATCATTTATAAATAAATTAAAAAGCAGTGGCCCCAAGACACTACCTTGAGGTACCCCTGTTCGGACTGCTTTGAGCATAGAAGAAAAACCATTAGTTTCAACTGTTTGCATCCGACCGCTTAAGTAACTTTCAATTAAAACAAGAGAATGCTTTCGAATGCCATATAAATTTAATTTTTTAAATATAATTTTATGATTTATCCGGTCGAAAGCTTTTGAAAAATCGATAAATATCCCCAACGTTAAGAGTTTGTTTTCTATATTATTTAGAATAATTTTTTTTGCTGTAGAAGAGCTAGTTCAGTAGAGCGGCCTTTTCGAAAGCCATATTGAAAATCAGTAAATATAAAATTTTTTTCACAAAAATTGTTAAGTCTAGCGTGTATAATCTTCTCTAAGCCCTTAGAAAAAACGGGTAAGACTGAAATTGGTCTGTAATTGGACATGTCATTTCTATCTCCAGACTTATATAAAACATACACCTTCGCAATCTGCATACCCCTTGGAAAAACGCCAGTCGAGAGCGACAAATTAAAAATATGTGTGAGGTACGGCGTAATGATGTCAATCACATATTTTACCGGCTGTACCTGTATACCATTAAAATCAACACATTTACTGTTTTTGAGGTTTAAAAACACCGAACGTACTTCACACTCATCAGTAGGAAATAAGAAGCAGTTTTCTGCTATGCGTTAAGTTAAACAACGATCACCACTTTGTAACTGAACAGGGGAAAATAGATTCGTAAGATGGTCATTAAATTTATTTGCTAACTCTACTCCACTGAAAGTTCTACCATTTATTACAAGTTCTTTGATAGCGTTTGCTTTACCGTTACGATCTAGGATATTATTAACTTTTTTCCAGATAACGTCACTTCTATTTCCATTATAAAACATTTTATAGTAATATGCACTTTTCGCTTTTCTTAACATACTAGTTACTTCATTCCGACACTTTTAAACATTTTAAGCATATCCAGGTCTTTCGTCCGCACGAAACGCTCATAAAGCTTGTTTTTATTTGTTATCATTTTTAGTATATCTCTGGTAATCCACGGTTTTCTAGACTTTTTGTGTGGCGTTATTTTTCGAAGTTTAAAACATTCTTTATATAATAGACAAAATGTATTAATAAACCAATCATACGCTTCATCGGCCGAATCCATTGAGAGTATTCCGTCCCAGTTTTGAGATTCCACACGGTGTCTAAACATACCTAGCGTTTCCGCGTTAACAACCGGAGAAAAAAATGCACTATTATGACACGGTTTTTCTAAGTTTTCGAAATCAGAAAAAATATAAATTGGAAAATGATCACTGACATCAGAGCACACAACACCCGCGGTAATCCGGGTCAGAGGTATATTTGTAATAAATAAGTCAAGAACCGTTTCACTACGTGACGTCAATCGAGTAGGATGCGTGATCACGTTAGAAAAACCGTAAGATTGAAACAAAGAAGAAAACTCAACTTGACAAGCGGTAGCACAACTCATATCTATATTAAAATCACCACCCAAAATTAAACTGTAACCGTTTTCACCAACTAACTGAAATACTCTTTCGAGAAATCTCCAAAAATCAGATAAATCACCATTTGGAGGTCTATTCAATACTGCAAGTAGAGTGTTTCCGAGTTTCACACATAGGGATTCGTAATTTTTAGTCATAGAAGTAATGTCCGTCATGAGACTGCACTGAGTATCTTTTCTTACATACATGGCTATTCTGCCACCGCGCCTTGAGCAGCGATTTAAATAAAATGTCGAATAATTATCAAAGTTCAAAACATCTGATTCTTGCATAAACCACGTCTCGGTCAGCATTAGCACGTCAAAAGAAAATCCGAAGTCATTAAGAAGAATGCCAAGCTCATCGCCTTTATTACGTGCCGAACGTACGTTTAAATGAAAAACAGAAAATGGTTTTACTTTCTTGTTATCAAAAACCCTTCCCAAATCGGAAGGAAAGCAGACGTCTAAGTTGGTCATCTTCACAGAAACAAAACAAGAACACATAAACGCCTCAGCCTACCTTATCTACAGTCTGTCAAGGTCATCTCTGTCCTTTATCGGAATGGCACGCATGCCTGCAGACTTTCGAACAAAAACCTTTCCATTCCCGTACCACGCGAAAGCGTAGCTTTTTTCTTTAGCCATGTCTTTTGTGGCCCGAAGAAGTTCTCTGTTGAAACGAGTGAGGTTTTCTTGAATAAATATACGTGGGGTAACGTCCTTTAGAGTGCTTCTTTTCTTCAGCCATATGTCTTTGGTGTCTTGTCTAACAAAGTGAATTATAATTCCGGGAACGTGGTCTTTCCTTGCCGGCAACCTGTGTACAGTTACAACGTCGGAAACCTCTAGGTGAGGAACCTCTATTTTGTCAGCAACTTTATTTAGCTCGGTAATCAAGTCCTCATTTTCCGTCACCGGGATGCCGTGAATCTCTATATTCAAACGCCTGCTTCGGAATTCTAGGTCATTTACTTCTTTCTGGAGTTCACCGTTTACTACTCTGCTCATTTTTTCTCTTTCCTCCAAGTCTGTTACCCTTTTTCTCAGTTCTTTGATTTCAGCTTCTTGGTGTTTGATTTTCTTTTCGAACTCATCGAATTGCTTCGACAGAAACTGGACAGACAATTCCATACTGTCTACTTTTTCTCTAAGCAGAGGGAGACTGTCCAGCTTCTGGTTGATGGATGCAAGTAAAGATTTCACATCAAGTCCAGGTTCCTCATCCTCACTGTTATTAGCACGCTGTCCGGCGCCTCTACAAGGAGGACACCGCCATGTCGACTTTGCCGCTTCACTTTTCCCATTAAAGGATTTCTTTTTTATGCCGGCGCATTTCCCGAAATGGTACCTGCACGCGCACATGCTACATTCCACAGGCCCGCCATCCTCAAGGAACGGTACCTGACAGGATGAACAGGCGTCAGACATCGTTCACACAACACGAGGAAACACAACACAAGACGTTACTGCAGTCTCAGCGGCAGCGGCAGCAGTGACAGCATGGATTCGGTCAAGATGAAAGAATAAAGAAGTTTACCAACCTGCAATAGGCGTGTTGTTCGGTTAGCAGTGTTGACAAGACGCTGCCGCCGCTGCCAAATGACTAGCACGGAGAAAACCGCCGCTTATCTTGCCTCGACGCCCAAAAACTGCGCTTGCGCAGACAAAGTTCGCCACGGTTTCCAAAATGGCTGGCACTGTAGCGCAGGGTCAATGATGACGGGGCAGGAGATGGTCCTCGAAATCAGCAGCGTCGAAGAATGTAGACGACGGCGAAAAGCTGGCACAGGCCTCCGAATCGGCAACTGCAATAGGCGTGTTGTTCGGTTAGCAGTGTTGACAAGACGCTGCCGCCGCAGGCACAGAAAGTATATAGGAGGCTATGGCTAAAGTGTCTTTCGGTGAAACGTGGGCGTTCGCTAAAACGTCATTCGATCAAGTAAGTGCCTCCCCGGTTTTCTCGACCTGTCCCAACTTGTTCCCCATGACCGGTTTCTCCGCGCCCTCTCTACTCTTTCGTCTTGTCCCCCTCATCCTCTCCCCGGGCAGTGACTGTTTACGCGGTTTACGACCTCCGAAGCGGCCTCCCCGCGTCACGTGTCGTGTACCTCGCCCCCGCGAACGTCACAAAACCATGTGGTTCAATATGACGTGACATGACTCTGACGACGCGAGACCAATGTTGCCTAGCACAACCAAAATTTCGGTTTCGGTATCTGCTGGTGTTTAAATTAACGTTTTACGAATCCGGAAACGCAGAGCGTTTTAGTAGTGCTTTGGGAAGTGGAATCACACGGAAGCCTAATTTTTTTTGGAATTGAACGGAGTTGCCCTTCAAAGGAGGGAACAGCTCGGGCGTTTTCGCTCTCATTCTACTCGTGACAACGCAATGCCTTGCGGTGATGATTTTACCGGTTTTTACATCTATCACTTGTGCTCATCTCTTTTAGTGATGACTGTACCTTCCCAATCAGTTAGCGAGAACACGGAACCCCGTTGCACTGGGTGATATTAGAGCGCTCTGTCTGTCTATGCTGGAAAAAGCGATGGAGAAACTTCATCGTGACGTCGCCGGTGGGAGGAGCCTAATCTCAATCGGCGGCGAACTCAACTGGCAGGGAACTTCACCACGGCGCGTTGATGACGTCGACGGAGAGTGGCGATTGAGTTGAAACTTCATCGGGATTTGTCCCCAAAATATGTCCCTAGAGGGAAATGCGCAACGCCGCATCGAAGGGTCTTGTAAAAGCAACATTTTTAACTTATGAAAATGTAGAATGCGGTACCATTCAAATAAAATTACCGGTGTCAAGTCTAGCTCGCATCAATTATTTCTTTTTATATAATTGAAACAATTTAGATGATCGCAATGCGTGAGCTGCATCACGATCGTGATGAATCGTCATGGCCGACGGTGGGTGTCGCGCGTAAAGTGCTCGTGTGTCTGTACGAAGATTTGCCTCACTTTTGAAATTTTTGCTGTCAAGTCCGGCTTTTTCAAAGGTGGTCACGTCGTGATTGCCACTCGGCAGTCTGTTGGAGGACGTTGACCAAGTGTTCTCGCTGAACTCGAGGAGTAGGACAGAATCTTGGCCGATATGAGAAAGGTTCCTCGCAAAGACACGGAAGAAGGCCCATGATTTCGAGGGCGGACGCGCCTCGTCCGTCGCCACACGGCATCTCGGCTGCAGTGTCAGTAAGTGCATGGCATCTCAATGCGCGGTTTTAGCGTACCGTTGCCGTGCGCAGCAAAACTGCTACTGGGAGCTCGCGCTGTAACTTTAAAGCATGCTTTTCAGCGCGCTTAAAGCCTTACCAGCCGTACCGTGGCCACCGCAGAACACGGTAACGGTCTCCTAAAACTGGCTACTTGTAGTAAACAGACACCGTGTTGTTTCTGGTCTTATTGACTTTGCACGACTATGCTGCCTCGTGATGTTTCTTTGAAAGCTCAGATCGTAGCGCTCAAACTGACGAGTTAATTTCTCTAGAGCTGTGCATGAGGCACTCCGATACCTGAATTCTAAACTGTAGGCAATGGGCAATACATTAATGCACCACCAGAAAGGCTGCCAATTTGTTGTGCGTTAACTTGTGTTTGATTGGATGATGCAGGACTCATCTGCTGTGGCCAAAGGTGCTAGTGAGGACCCAGCACAGATGGCAGCTCCACCACCACCAAATGGTAGGTATAAAAACAAGTCTGGATTCATCTCCATAATACGTGGTTTGCGCCTGTGTCAGGACATGTATTATGCATGAGTGCCGTCGGTAGCCTCATGCTGGTCGCCATTGATGTTGTGGGGTTGCAGCTTTGCTACACTGTGATCATGGTGAACTGCACTGGCTCCAGTGGCCCAAAGTGACAGCTTTTGTGCCCATCTCAGCAATTGCACAAAAGTGTGAACATGACCTGCACTGTGCATAACTATGAGGAAGGTAGAAGATGCTGTCATTAACATATTGTGCCTGCTCGGTAGCTCCCAAGGTGGCTGTAGGTCCAACCGTGTTGATGTTTCTAGCAAGGTGACACCTCAGCAAGACTCACAAAAACTTAAGTGTACACATGGTGCAGAGATAATCCACGCATGGTTACTCGGGTTTTGTGTCGGACAAGACACAGATTTAATTAATGAGACTGTCAGTTAGTAAAAAGACTGTTCCTCCGGTCCTGTTTCCCAACAGCAACCTGCTTCCACCAAACATTCCCGGCAGCACCACATCTAGCCACCGCCCTGAAATTGAAAAGGGAATGACACTAAGACAAAACTGGCCCACCAATTCCAAAACCGGTGTCTGCTATTTATATAAAAAGTCCACTTCCAAAAATATTTGCTGCAAAGGGTTGTGGAAGCAGGACGCACCTGACTGGGCATTGCCTGTCGAATTCGGCAAAATTATTGGCATGCAGTTTTGTATACTTCTCTTAATTTTTTGCACTCAGCTATTCACATCCTCCACTTTTGGCTAGATATCACAATCTGTCACAGTTGAGAGTAAGTAGCAGATGGTTCTCGCCACCACACAGAGCAATATTTTCTGCGTACTGAACTGGACAAACACGGACAAACTTTGTCATCATCACTTGACGGTTTAAGCTTCTGCCTAGGCTTAGCCCAAATGCCTGCACTAGCACATATTTCCCCGCACGTCTCCGAGCAAGCGCGCCTATGTCCGAATGGTTCTCATGCTTGGTTCTCACACAAAGGGCCAAGGTTCGATTTCTGGCCGCGCATGCACCTTTTTGTTAATGTCCCGCACCTCCACCAAAATATCACGAATGACAGATGATCAGGTGATGAATGAACAGAAACTAAACGTTTAATTTGGCAAACTTATGCCGAAAACAAAAATACAAAGAGTAGCATCACACGCATCGAAGGTCGGCGGAGTAGCGAGATCGAGCGCAAGAGCGAGAGACTCTCTGTATCGCCACGCAGTGCCTCTCATGTACATGCGTGGACTTCTAGAACAATCGGCATAGAACGTTCGGTGCGTAGACCATTTTGACTTTGAAGAAGCAACGGAATTCTTGAATTAAACCAGAATCCAATATTTACAGAAATAACAAAAAGGTGCATAGGCGGCCAGGCATCATACCTCAGTCCTTTGTGTGCAAGCTAAGCACGATAACAATTCGGCCACGGGCAAGCTTGCTCGGAGACGTGCATGGCAATATGAGCACCCTCTGCCATTAACCACATCTGACATTTACCAAGTAGTGGTCACGAACACGGTGCCCTTGGAAGTACTCAAAATTCTATTCTTTTATACTGACATGACATTACCTGCAAACCATGCATGCGTGCTACTGAAACTGTGTCATGTCAGCTGTGCACCAGTCATCAGGTAGAGCTGCAGTGAAAAAAGATAAGCACAAGCGGCCAACGACCGGAGCTGCAAAATCGCGACACACGGTGGTGGCCGGCACAAAGCAGCCCATCCTAAAGCTTGCCTTTCGAGAGCTGTCTGATCCCTCAATCTTCTGGCAGCCACCCACACGTTCAGACATGGAACATGACTGGCACCTGCTTTCGGCGCGCTCGGGAACAATGGCACTGCCTGTCGCGATTTTGCTACTCCGGTCATCGGTCACTTGTGCTAATCTTTTTGAGCTGCAGCTGTACACTGCCACCCTGGATGATGAGGGCCTGAACTGCCCCCAGCTGCACTGTTTAGGACCTCTCGCCCACTCAGCAGGAGCAGCTGGTGGCATTGCACATGCTGCTGGGCACCCAACATTGCAGTATGAGTGCCCGAGTTGCAGAGAAGTGCAGTCAAGGTTTCAAAATTGGCTGGCAAGCATTGTTTAGAGAACCGTGGAAAGAAAACCTGTGTCATATGGCACTAATGAATTATTCCAGGCCGAGTTTATTCGTCCTTGCTTTATTCAGTTACATCCAGAGCAGCTTCTGCTCACAGTCTTTGTTGTTTGCTCAACGCAATGCGGAAGAGCTGGACTTCCACAGCACCAAAACATTGACGGGAACAACAGTGAACTTGTCATTGGAAATCAGTTATGACAGACAGTTATAGCACAAAGGAAAGTGAATGCAGGACTCTTCTGTTTTCGCTCCTTTTCATTTTCGGACCTTGTATTGTGTTTCGAAGTGAATGATTTCGAACTTCTCGCTTCCATTTTTTATGTGATTGACAGAGCAGGCCTGTCTGCTGCAAAGTAATTAGATCATGCTAGGTGCACTTTACTCAAGGCTGCTTGCTTCATAGGTTGTGTGTTGTACTGGAAGACCCACAGAGCGAGTGTGCTGGTCTGAGCAGTTCCTTGGTTAGGGAGGTGCCCGCATAAAGAAAATGTCTTTCAGGAGTCTCGCATTCTCGGTATTTCCAGCACTTCATGAGAGTTCTAAAAGAAGGTTAAAGCAGTGGTATGCCATAAACTACTGCTCGCCACAGACCTGGGATTCTCTTGTTCTGTGTAATTTCTGTAACATAGTCTTTAAAAATGCTTGTTTTTATAAACACTCACCCTTTTCGTGTACTTTGTTTGCAGACTGTGGAGGGACAAGCAGCTGCACATACCCAGCAGTCATCTTCACTGACCACACTCGTGCTGCCCCTCATGGGAGTGCAGAATTTCTATCCACAATAAAACATGCTCCCTAGGCACCATTTTGCGTCTATCTTGATTTCAGTATAGCATGGAAAAAAGATTTGCAGCACTACCTTGGTCATACCCGACAAAATTGTCATACATCGAATACAAATTTTGGGTCAGGAAATCTCGGTGCAATTGTTTATGTGCCGGGACTCGTATCTTGACTTCAGATGTCGATGTATATTTCATATACAGGCAACCAGAAATTTCGCAATGAACGGTGACACGGCGGTGCAAGTTCAATCGTCCACATACCAGCAACCACAGTTAATTCTCCTTTTCTTCCTCCATGCTTTGAACAATATACTGTTAGAGCCAGAATGCTTATGCAGTCAATGGGAAACAAGATGCCACCCATGAGGAGGCCCTCTTTTATTCTCTGTTGTAATGCCTCGAGGTTTCGCTTATGCGGTTCGCATTTTTGTCAGGTTACCCTGCCAAAAACATTGTGTTAAAAAGCTTTTTCAGAAACATCAACTTATACCAAAACACCAACAGCACACGCTTGGTGCGGTGTTTCTTCAGCCCAGGCACCACAGCAATAAAAAAAAAAGGTACTTGTCATGTCTATCTATTTCTGTCTGATATGAAACACCATTTTCTGAAATACCAAACTTGTCTGCCATAGGCTAGGGGTAAGTTGTTTTGATGCGTAAGCAATTGCTTCAGACCAAAATAAGTGCCTTTGCATCAAACTACTCTCGGGGTCTATAAAAGACCCTGAGAGAATTGAATGCCGCTTGAACTGCCTGTTAGGTAGACCACTCTGCAGCCAAAGGGACTTACCGTGTCTACTTGATTTGGCAAGTTACAAAGTATGACAAAACATTGCAAGCAGATACACACAAGTATATTTCGCAGATGTGACAAGGAACAAAGCTCGTAGCTTCAAGCTCAACAGCTGCCAGGCTTCAAGTTTGAGCAGGGAGACCCTGGTAGGCAGCTCATACTTGCAGAGGCGGCCACCTCTCAAATCTTCAGCACTGCGCAGCGTGTCCTCTGCTGCCAAGGCTTACACCGTCCTCGGGGTCGGACTCTTGGGGCTCAAGGGGGAGGCCCCAAAATAGAGCTATACAAACACGCATTGTGCAGAAAGTCAAATGATGTTGCTGTGCCTAGCACCTTTGCAACCACCGGAACCTGCTTTTCAGCATCCTATTCACTGCTCTACGACAGAATCTTAAGCAAATCTTTTTGTTAAGCTTGGCCTCAGGACAGCACAGCATCCATTGGGGTTGCGAGGAATTGGTGTGCAAAAATGGCTTCAGAGTTTTGTCGCTGTCACCTGCACACAACAGTGAGGCGGTATCTGACATGAATGTTTCATAACCTTTTAGTTGTCCAAAAGCACATCAAAACTAGATAGAAATTCTATATGCTAATGCAGCCTCTACTTGGAGCTAGTAGTTGCATAGTATCCCAAAAAGGCTGAAAATGTAATAATAAAAATGTAAAAAAAAGTGGAGGTATTCCACTTGTCTTGCACAATACCCAAAATTATGCCTTCAGAGCAAAGAGGTGTCAATTGAGTTTATAATCTCTTTATTTTCCTTTCTATACAAAGGTGGGAGATGGGGCATATATATCAAACGTCAAGCTGCGTGGCTTGCAGCTTGACGAGGCGCCCTATCCAGTGTGACAGAAAAGCAGCAGAAACGTTTCAGACAACATAAGCAAAGAAAAAAATACTGTACCAGTTTGAACCATCAATCGTAAAATGAAAACGTACACAACCTGCTGCAGCAGAATAATTTCCGGATGTTGAGGCTTGAGACATTTGGATGATACACATGCAATCACGAGTAAGCTTGAATCCGTGCGACTATCTCGCACGACATTCATCACGGTGAATGAGGCACCCGTTTTCTACCGAGAGCTCCCGTGCAAGCGCATTGAGAAAATGTTCTATTCAGAGAGAGAGAGAGAAGAACTTTACTGAAAATGCCTGCAGAATCGGTTAGGCTCCCTCCACGCAGGGAGGACGAACTTTCACCGCGACGCGGCTACTACGTCAGTCTCGTGCGTTCTGCTCCTCGAGGTCTTGCTTCCTCGCTACTTCCGCGGGTCCGAGAGGGCCGCCGCCCCCTTCCTGGGGATGCTGCTCCCCTTCTCCCCGGTTTCGCTCGGTCGCTGCCTTTCTAGAGCTGCCGAGACCTGCTGGACGGCCTTGAGTTGTGTCTCTTGATCGTAGCTCCTTGTTGCAGCCGCTAGCTGCGGCGGGATCGTCGTCTTCTCGCTGGCTTCTCGCGGATTTACTTTACAGTCCCAAAGAATGTGAGCCGCGGTAGCTCTCTCCTTCGCGCACAGTCTACACACGTCACTCGCGTACACACTCGGACAGACGTGCTTTGCTAGAACCGGGGTGAGCAGGGACCCAGTCTGTAATTGTCTGTATAACACTGCCTCCTTCCTGGTAAGCCCTGAATGAGGTGGCGGCATAGCCTGTCTGTTTAGTCTATACCACTTCACTATTTCGTTGAAGGAGGTCATCTTGTCCTTGGCACTGTACCGCGACCAACACTCCGAGTCGGCCGTGTTTGCAGCTGCGCGGTTGGTTAGTCCTCGCGCGGCCGCGTTGGCCGTCTCGTTGTGGTTCGCGTTCCCGCGTTCCGACACGTCACTGCCCATGTGGGCCGGAAACCACTTGATCGCCACAGCACTTTTGCGTCCGATGTCTGCGGCCTTGCGTAGTATGCGCGCGGCCTCACTACATACCCTACCCTTGGCGTAGTTCTTCACTGCCGTTCTAGAGTCGCACAACACTGTAGTGCACCCGGGGTCGGAGACGGCCAAGGCGATGGCCACCTCTTCCGCCCGGTGCGCTTCTCGAGTCCGGACGCTCGCCGCGGTCTTCGTTGCTCCCGTCGATGCCCCGACGACCACCGCCGCGTATGCGTCGCTGCTCCCTCGATACTCCGCCGCGTCCACGTAGACGGCCCCTTCTTCTCTGGCGTGGAGGTCCACGAGAGCCCTGGCCCTCGCCAACCTTCGCTCCTTGTTGTGCTCGGGGTTCACGTTCCTCGGGATCGGGCATACCCTGAGCTTTCTGTTGATGCTATCCGGTATAGGTACGCTGGTCTGCTGCTCGTCTTCCCTCGGTTCGAGGCCAAGGTCCCGCAAAATCTGTCTTCCGGTTCTCGTTTCAGTGAGACGCTCGAGTTGCGCCGTTCTCTGTGCCTCGGCTATTTCGTCCAGCGTGTTGTGGACTCCCAACGCCATGAAGTTTTCGGTGCTCGTGCTCCCGAGAAGACCGAGTGCCGCCTTATACGTCTTGCGTATGGTGGCGTCTATCTTGTTACGTTCACTTGGCCTCCAGTTGTGGAAGGCGGCCACGTACGTTATGTGGCTGACTGCGAAGGATTGAACGAGCCTGGTCAGGCTCTCCTCCTTCATCCCCGCTCTTCTGTTGGACACCCTCTTGATGAGTCTCATTGACGCGGCCGCTTTGCCCGCGAGCTTGTTCACCGTTTCACCGTTGACTCGGTTTCGCTCGATGAGCAGCCCGAGCACTCGAATCTTCTCGACCTCCGGTATTTCTTGTCGTCCCATGATCTCGGGACGCTCGTACTTGACTTCCACATTCTTTCTTTTCCTGCCCGCTCCTTTCGGTGGAATCACCAGCAGCTCTGACTTGGCCGGAGAACAAACGAGTCCAGACCCGTCCAGCTGCTCCTCGACGGCGTTGACCGCTTCTTGCAGCGTTGTCTCGATGTGTCCGTCGCTTCCTCCCGGTACCCATAGCGTAACGTCGTCGGCGTAGATGGTGTGTCGGACTCCTGCTACTCTTTCTAGCCGGTTGGCCACCCCGATCATCACGAGATTGAAGAGTAACGGGGAGATCACCGAGCCCTGTGGGGTTCCGACGCTGCCCAGCTTCTTCTCTTCGAGCTGCAGGTCTCCCACGCAGATTTTGGTGGTCCGTTCCGTCAGGAAGTCTTTGATGTACCCGTATGTCCTCCTGCCCATGTTTAACCTGGATACTTGGGCCAGGATAGCCGAGTGCCTCACTTTATCGAAGGCGCTCTGCAAGTCCAGCCCGAGTATGGCTCTGTTGTCCTTGGTGCCCGTCATATCGTCGATGATCTCGTTCTTTAGTAAGATCATGGCGTCTTGCGTCCCGAGCTTGTTCCAAAACCCGATGATGGAATTTGGGTAGAGCTCCGATTCTTCCAGATAACGCTGCCACCTGTTCATGAGAACGTGCTCGAGGACCTTTCCCACGCACGAAGTCAGCGAGATCGGCCTGAGGTTCTCTATGTTGGGCGGCCTGCCAGGCTTGGGGATGAGAATCGTCTTGGCTGCTTTCCATTGCTTGGGCAGCCTTCCTTCTTGCCAGCACTGGTTGTAGAAGTTCGTGAGCGTTTCGATGGCCGCTTCGTTGAGGTTTTTGAGCGCTCTGTTGGTCACTCGGTCAGAACCCGCGGCGGACCTGCCATTGAGATCCTGCAGGGCAACTCTGACTTCCCACGTCTCGATGGCTCGATCTACCGTCTCGTTCTCGCTGCCTTGGTAATCCGAGTGTCTCTCCGTGGGCGTGGTCGGTAGGTACTTGGCGTCCAAGCGCCACTTGACCTCGTCCTCCCCGCGTTCGCAGATTGCCCTGTGTAGGATCCTGGCCAGGTTGTTGTGTTGGTGGCCCTTGGTCTTGGTGTCGTCGAGGAGGTGCCGCAGCATGTTCCACGTCTTGCCCTTGTGTAACTGTCCGTCGGCTTCGTTGCAGGCCTCGTTCCATTGTTGGGTGCATAGCACCTTGCAGTGGGCCTCAATCTGCCTGTTGAGCTCGGCGATCTTCTTCCTTAGACGTCGGTTGGTTCGTTGCTTCTGCCACCTCGCCTTTATGGACTGCTTGGCTTCTATCAAGTGGGACAGCCAACTGTCCATCTTGTCTATCCGTTCGTCCGTCTCCAGCTCTTTGGTGGCTTCTTCTGTCGTCTCAACGACGTTAGCCGCCCATTGCTCGATGTCCGTAATGTCCCTATTGAAAATTCCATCAAGCTACGTAATTTGGGACACTGACTGCCAGTCAGCAGCCTTGGTGGAACGTGATAGACCATCAGACGTCATCTGATGGTCCATCGGATGACGTCTGACTGCCACTGCCAAGGGAATTTCATCAACAAGGGCAGCATTTATATAAGAGTAAAGCTATACGCACTCATAAATATCGCCAAATGCCTCAATAAAACAAAAAGTTCGAGAAAAAAAAAAGCAGCACCGCGCATCGAACCCGCGACCGCATGCGTACAAATCGGACACCCTAACCACCATGCTACGCCCCACCGTTAGAGAAACTCGATTTGACTAATCGTTTTATACAAAATGCTTTGGCTGCAAATGCAGTTAAGCCGTCAGCATGTTATGCAAAGCACTCGTACATCACTCGCCGTACTTCAGTTCTACTCACCTGCCATGTAGAGTACTTTCGCGTCGTAGAACGATCCTTTTGTTCGCGCATCACCGGCCCAGTAGACCTGGTACACCCTGTCGTCTTCAACTACACCGCTTAAGTCCCTTACATCGTCGGAACTCACAACAGGCTGGGTCTTGTCGAGTAGAAATTCTACTAAAACATAAGACATTGTAAAGCCCGGGCAGGATCGACAGGTTAAACCAAGCGGGCAAACAAACCGAGTCGAGAGCGATCGTTCATGAAAGCTCGGCGAAGCCTCTATGGGCGAAGCGAAGTCGGCGAAGTGCGAAGTGTCGTGTTCGGCGCTTCCGCGGCCTTCTGATCAAGGTTGTCGGTCGGTTGCGTGTCATATCTCTAACGTCAGCGATTTTATGGGCTCACGTCCCAAAATCGTTTTCTCGTGCATAGATTACTTTTCGTATTCATAGATTTGACGAAATAGTGGTATCCGAACGAACTTTACGTCCTTTGACCGTACGTCTGTCTGCACGTCAAAGCTTTCTGACGTACAGTCAGAGACAATCGATGTACAGTCAGAATCACCACCAAGACATCCTGATGGCATTTCGCGGCGGCCGACTGCCACCAGGAAACCACCAGAAAGCCGACAAGCGGGGTCTGACTGGAGTTTGACTGTCGGTCAGAGTAACTTGTTGGCCAATCAGACATGCTCGACGTACAGTCAGGCACAGTCAGCGGTCCACTAGAAAACATTGACTGCCAAGCAGGGTTACATTGATGGATTTTTCCTTCGGGGTCCAGTTGCACCGCGGGTTGTGCCGTTCGAAAGGCATCCCAGTCCGTAATGCGATGCTTCCTTATGCGGGTATTGCCTTGTCCTTTGAGCGGTACGACGACCTCCACGATGTAGTGATCACTGCCCAGCTCTTGGCCCGTGTTTCTCCATTCCGCTTCTCTCGATCCTCCGTCGGTTTTGACGAAGGTAAGATCCGGAGTGGTGTCTCTCGTAACCGATGTGCCGATCCTGGTGGGAAAGGCCGGATCCGTGATTAGGCTCAGTCCCACGTCGGTGGCATCTTGCATCAGCTCCCTCCCCTTGACCGTCGTTCTTTGGTAGCCCCAGTTTTGGTTTGGAGCGTTAAAGTCTCCGCACACTACGAGCGTATTGCTCCCCGCGACTCTGCTCGCCTTGTGGAATAGTGCCTTGAACTTCTGTTGTCCGTGAGACGGATTGCTGTAGACGTTCACCAGGAAAGTGATCTCCTTCCTCTTTCGGCCCGTGATTACTTCCACCGTGCAGTGTTCGATGGCGCTTCTGCCGATCAGTTCATGTTCCATGAAGGTGATCCCTTTCCTAACGAAGGTGCAGACCCCTCTGCCCTTGCCCTTGGACGTGTCCCTTGCGCTCGGCGGGCTATCGTGCGACCGGTAGCCCGGGAGTCTCGGCGTCTCTTCGCTGAGTGTTTCTTGAATCATTATGACGTCTGGTTTCCTCATCAGTTGCTGCAAGTGTTGCTCTAGCACCGCTCTCTTGCCGGTAAAGCCATTACAGTTCCAGTGCCAGACCAAAAGGTCTCTCACTGGCTGTGTGGTTGCTGCTGTACGTGCTCACTGGCTGTGTGGTTGCTGCTGTACGTCCATGATTGCTGCAGTTTGGCAATGATCTGTGCTTCCATACTTTGCATTTGTGCCTGTATGTGCGCCTGCAGCTGTGCTTGCATCTGCGTTATCATGTTCTGGATCGTGCTCTGTACGTTCGTTGCCATCTGCTGAACCGTTTACTCGAGCGCGGTGAGGCGTTCGTTGGTTACCTTGCTGGTCGCCTCAAGATGGTCGAGTCTGTCGTCCTGTTTTTCGATTCTCTCCGTTATCTTTCGCTCCTTGGCGCCCCCTATGGCTCTCCTCTTGGGAGCCGGTCCCGCCGCTTTCGTGGTTCTCGGGTCCACCTCGACCTCTGGTTCGTCCGCGGTCATGCCTTCTTGCTTCCTCTCTTGTGCGGGCTTCGACAGCTGCTGCTGCTGTTGCTGCTGTTTTGCGAATAATGTCGTTAGCTTCTCGTTGATTTCCTTGATGGTTGCGGCCTGTTCGGCGATTTTCCGCTTTAGCTTCTCGTTCTCGTCTCAGGGCTTTCACCACCCCGTTCTTTTCTTGGATCTTCTTCTCGGCGTTTTGCGCTGGTGTTTGTCTCTTCTCTGCCATGTTTACCTTGACTGCGTCGGCCCAGGCGGCTCTCTCCCTCGACTGCGACGGTCTGCGGCGGCTGGCGCTCCTGCCTCTCTTGCTGTGGTCCCTTTTGCGGCCGCTGTCGCGCTGCCTCAATTCCCCGCGGGGTCTCTCGACAGACGGCGCTCGCAGCGCAGGAAAGCTTTCCGGATACGGTTGTTGCTGCATGGCTTCCATCTTCCGTTCCCACTGCAGTTTCTTGACCACGTACGGTATCTTGTACTTGTTTCTGCATTCCCTCTCGCCCGTTGGATGCTGTCCCCCGCAGAGCCTGCACTTGGGCTTGCATTCGCGTTCGAGCCTCGCTGGGGTTCGCGACTCCGCAGCCGAAGCACACTCTGGTGTTGGGATCCGGGCATACGTCTCTTCTATGGCCGACCTTGCCGCATTGCTTGCACGCGTCAAAGTGCTTGCGGTAAAGCCCGCACCTGACTAATATCGAGGCATACTTAACGTAGTTCGGTACTTTCTGTCCTGCGAACAGTACTATCACCGTGGTTGTATTGCCGATTCTGTGCTCCTCCACCGCTAGGGGGTTGTACGGGTTCACGATGTTTTCGGCTATCTCCTCCGAGGTGTCATCTACGGCTATGCCTCGGATGACTCCCTTGACCGTGCCTTCCGGTGCCGTTCGGTAGGCGCTGACTTCGTATGTCCTGCCTCCTATGTTAAGGGCTTTGACCTTAGAGTACAGCGTGGCGCGCCTCTCGTCCGGGGTGCTGACCACGATGATGTTTTGCTGCGCGTTCGTGCAGATGATGTCTGCTTTGGCTTCTTCCTTCGTTACTCGAGCCGCCGTCATGACGACCGACATGATAACTGAAACCTCCGTTCTCCCTACGTTGAGACCGCCACGTGGTCTCATGACTATCTTGGTGTGTTCTTTCGGCATGTCTATCGGCATCCTCGCCGCTTTCGTTACCGAAGCTGCAACTCTCTTGGCAAAGCTAGCCCTCGTCTTGGGTCTAGACTGGCGATTAATGGCGGCGGACTCACCGTTTTCCTTGCCGGCCATAATCTGCTTGATGCGCTTGCCGCCGGTGGACCAGCCTTCGGCTTCTTCCTTCCGGTGTAATGTCCTCTCCGTGAACTTCGATGCACGTACGCCCACCGAAACTGCCGATGCTCAGCGTTGACGCCATGTTATCACCCATCGACGTGGCCACTTCCATTTCGGACGCCATCTTGGTCGTACTCGTCGCCGGGTTGGGCCCAACGGCCGGGCCCGTCGCTACCGGTGGCCGTACTTGTGGTAGGCCTACGTTAGGCTTACTGAAAAGTCCGCACCGCACCAGAGAAAGGTCCTCGTAAATCAAGAAAATCACGTACCGTTTGGTCAAAACTGGTACCGATCGATGCCCCGCACCTTCGCGCACACTTTGGTACCAGTTGTACCGGGGTAACTGTGAATTAACACGGCGCTAATTGGCATAAGAGCAGGATTCGATGAGAAGCCCGTCCACTTACTCGCACATCGTGGTCGTCCTCCTCTATTCAGGCTGTATTAGAACACAGCGTATTGAGCACCTATCGACAACACCGCTGAGTTCGCATCGCTGAACTTCTTGGTCGTCGTCTTTCCGTCTTCACTTGGCGCGCGAAGCCCACCCACCTTCAGCCCCGGGTTATCGATTATCGCCTCTATAGCATCCAAAGAATGCGACTCGCAGCACACTGACGCACGGTGACGACTTCGTCGCAGCAAAATGTGCCGCCAGCAACGCACAAGGAGAGCACTTGCTGTTCGGCGGTCACCATATGGGGCCCCTCGCGACGCCGCCAAAGCTTCCACGGCAAATGTCAGCACCAACGAGTGTCAGGCAGTATTCCCCGATTACGTCCCTGACGAACCTTGAACGGCGAACACATAAAAAAACGTAGCGATAGTCCGTGAAAGCTCGCTTTGGCCCGCCCCGTCCGCAAGCTTGAACGTCGGCATATTTATTGACTTTGGCAACTTTGGCTGCCCGACTACTACAAAGTTATCTCCATCGCCAAACTCAATCGTGACGACATTTTGACGTCACCCCGAACTTTATTATTTCACCAGCATAGCTCGAACTCCATCGGAATCCGTAGGGAAAAATTCAATCGCAACGTCACATCACGTGACCAAAAGGGCAGCCAATCAGCGACCGATTGAGTTAACTTCATCGTTGAGTTTGCGATCTAGCAGAGACAGACTGGTGTCCCGGCGCGCATCTGGGGTGATGTGGATGCGCTGCACTTGCGCAACGGGCAGTTAGGCCACTCCAATGCCGAGTGTTCGTCTGCTTCTTTTGAAGGGGTTGTGGTGACGTTAGAACGACGAGCTATGATTGGCTCTGATTGGAGGTACGTGGATAGACCTCAAAGCAAGCATGCCTCGCGGTCTACCCACTACCTTTCGATCCGAGTCAATCAGAGCTCTGCGTACTGACCTCACCCAAGCCCAGCAAAAGCAGCAGACGAACTGGCGTTCCGCATAGTGTGAAGGCCGTAACGCGTCTCCCACTGGTGTGCTTCGCGTCCTACTCCGCCCATGCATCAGAAGCAACAAATAGTGCCGCATTAAGCGGCGTTTCATGCTGTTGGATGTCGCGATCCTGGCAGTTGGTGCTCGAAGATCCCGAAAACATATTGGTGAACACCAAACTCGCAGTCGTCGCGGCGTCTCAACTCCTGGCTGCCCAAGTGTCCGTAAACTGCCGACCTAGAGGACGATCGGCAGCAGAACAGGCCCGTGCCGCGTCTACCTTCGCTGGTATGACACCTCCAGGACCCCGCCCGGTGAAAACGTGACACTACTGTGATGTCATCGGGCGGTGATTGAGAGTCCACTTTTTTTAACGCGCCAAATACACCAGTCGGAGATGCGTCCCTAATGCAGTAGAAAATCGAGTGAGGCGGCGTTCTTTACCCGACACTGTGAGCGCGAACATAAAATCGGCCCTTTTTTGCACTTTACTTCCAGACGGTCTTGCAGGGTACCCAAGTTTGCCTAATAGGTTAGCTCCCCACTTGAGCACTTCTGACATCATCAAAAACCGTAGTGCTCAATTTTTAACGTCCCCTAAGGAGAAGAACGTCTACACGTATGACGTTAGAATTATGATCAGCGAGTTTCTAATTAAAAGCACGCGTTAATATTTTAATAATTAAAAAGCTACAATTTTAAGGTAAATGTTTTACCTATTGCCACATTAGCCACCTATATTATGTCCTCCTGGACGTATAACTAACCTGACAAGATCATGTTAACGTTGCTTTCGTGGCTTTAAACAAAAATATTACAGTAAATCCTAAACAAAACATCCCGTGGAGGATGCTCAGTTCCACCAAAGAATGTACTCGACGTAAACTAGTTTGTGCAACACTGTTAAATGGGCACTTAAGTCATTTTTGAAAGTTCTTATAATGTTTAAAATGGCTTAGTCCCCAGAAATACCGAGTCCTATATTACAAAACAGCCTATTCATCTCAGGGCAATAGAAAAACATCTGGACTCTTTCTTTTCGCGGACTACATTGTGTGGACCAATGAAAGCCTTTCACTACGCGCGGATTCCGAATGAGTTTATAATAACTCGTTTCGAAGAGAGTCTGATAGGTACACATTCGGATAAGACTCCTCCTTTCTTCCGCGGGCGAAGTCATCACTCGCAACTCGCTGGCAAGCGTTCTTCGTCGACCACTTCACTCAGAAAAAAATTCTTCCCAAAAAGGGCTTGTCGCCATCTTTGAACACGCTCTTTAACGGGGAAATAAGCTACACACGGCTGTGGTTTTGGATTTGCTGGGATGCTTAGAGCGTCTAGATTGAGTTGTCACCACAAAAGGACGATCTCAGAATCGACTTCAGTGCCCTTTTAAGGTGCAACCCCACCCTTGGTTAGTGTGATTCTGAACCAATAGATGGCGGTGGGATCGCCTTCCAGGCCTGTACATCAATGCGAGAAATCGTGCATCGTGGCGCTTCGATACAGTAGGGCATATTTCTATGTTCTGAATTTGACATCCCTGGTCCCTGGCTTGTTCTTCTCTGCAAAAGCTTTCTTTGGAACGCGCACGGCTGCGCCAGTTCTCGTGCAAGGGGGCCAATTACCTACGCTCCGAGCTCACGTCTCAAGCAAATGTGGGCAGAACAAAACGCGAAAATCCTGAGCCAAATGGCGAGACACATGCATAACAAAACCACCGACGCCTTGAAAAATATAAAATTGCCCGTGCGCCGCTATTGGATATTTCAGAGGCCAATTACACATATTTCAATGTGATCTGATTTATATTGTCACGAATGAAAGGTGACGAGAGGACGAACTTTGAACTGAAAAATAAAGTTTTTATCGGCGAACTTGTGCCAAACAAAGTAAAGAAAGAGCGTCGAGGCCGGCAGCAGAAACCAGGCGGCGATTCGGCAGCGTAACAGAGAGCGAGAGCGAGACTGACTCGA
This sequence comes from Ixodes scapularis, assembly GCF_016920785.2. Lineage (NCBI taxonomy): Eukaryota > Metazoa > Arthropoda > Arachnida > Ixodida > Ixodidae > Ixodes > Ixodes scapularis. The sequence continues at coordinate 4,110,000 of NW_024609836.1, forward strand.
CAATGTCGCGGGCAGCTGCTTATCTACAGTGCGTCGCTATCTCGAAAGTTCGGCAAAGAAAGTTTGAGCGTCACGTGCACGGGGTGAGGATGAACTGGCTCTTTCGAGAACAAGAAATCAGGGCGAAAGTTAAGTCTGGTGCAAGAATGAACGCAAATCTTCTAGAAGTCCGTGACCGAGCGTTGCTTTCTCGGCTCTGTGGGCGGCAACAAGACGGGCCGGCCCTTTTGTCGTGCATGTATTTGGCTCTTCGTGGATCTCCAGGAAAACGTGATGACGTGATAGACATGGGTTTCCAAAATTCTAGCGTGAGAAATTAACTACCTAAAGTATCAAAACAAATTAACTATATTTTGGGCGGTCAGGTGTCTCATTTAGGTAGCTGGGCGTTTAGTTTGACCAAAACCACGAGGCTGGAAAACACAAAAAATGACACTCAGGTTTAGATGTTGAGTTTGGTAAACCCAAAGCAGGACTGGTGCGGGAGTCATAATAAAAAAAATGCCGAGGTTAATAATTCACTCACGGCAATAAATTATAATAATTAATTTTAATACGAATCCAGTGATAAATGCATGACTGGCCAGGCAAAGATTATGGGTCTGTGGATAGCGTTTGCACATAGATTAAGCAATGGACAGTCTGTCACAAAAAATTACAGGATTTTTTTTTATTGAAAGATTAAACTAGGCATCGCCAAACGCTCATTCTCCGCCCAAAGGTAGTGCTAGAGGTCACAACCAGATGTCAAAGTTTTAGCCCGATCCGATACCTTATTCAAAAGTTATAAGTGATTTTTTGAAAAGTTCAATGGGAAAATAACGGCCGACGTAGTTTTCGAATACATGGGGCTCTATGTCACCAGAAACCGAAAACGGGCAAAAACGGGCTTCATTTTCCCATTGAAATTTTCAGAAAATCACTTTAACTATTGAATAAGGTGTCCGTTCGGTATGAAACTTTTGAATCTGTTTGTGACCTGGCGCTACCCTTGGGCGGAGAATGAGCGTTAGGCGATGCGTAGTTTATTTTTGCTCTAAAAAAAAAAGAAAAAAAGCTCTGTAAATTTTTTTGTGGCATCCTGTACCAGTCTTAATTTGGTGATTTATGCGCGCAAGTAGTGGTGTGCATAAATAAAAAAGATGCAAACGGGTAGAGTATGATGTTGCATAAAGTGCAGTGTAAGCACGCACATGGTTCGCTGATTAAGGCTGAAACAGCGCTACATTTACGCTAGCGTTGAGCGTATCGAAAGTTAAGCGTGCATCAAAAGCTAAAGTTTGCACGCATATACTGCTCAGGTAGTAATGTTTGAATGTTCATAGTACTTTATTACCCTAAGATTTGGTGTAAGTTGTCTCCTGTTTGCTTGCAACAGAAAGAAGGAAACATTCTAACTCTGTGTTGATAGAAAAACCCCACCCGCTGACAAATACCAATCATCTCGGCGCCGATTATGAGTATTCACTGCATGCTAACGGTCGTGTGCTTAGAACGAGTTTTTCCCACGTGATTTTATACAATCGCAATTGTTTTTGACAAACAACGTTTACTCAGGCCAGCGGTCACATCTGAAGCTTATAAAATATTTTGTATTGATTGTGGCACCCGTGTCAAGTTGCATAGTTTTTTTTTTTCTTACAATCCGCGAAATAGATTGCTTCTGGGTTACCTTGGTCTCTAATGCATGTAGCACACAAAAAAGTACGAAATGAATAGTGGGAAACGAAAACAATAATGATAAACAAGCGTCCGTGTAATCACGCGAGAACTGAGGGCCTTGCACATATGCAGAAGGTAACTTTGTTTTACTAAATACATTACCAGTAGAGTATTTGATTTTATCGTGTGAGCGAAGCGGAACATAAAAGTGCGAGCATACTGCCCTGAACTACACTTCCAGTGAAAAAGCACACCATCCAAAGCATCGAGCTCGCTTTTATAGCTTTTGGTACGCTCAAACCTTTCCAGACAAAATTATAATCAATTCTATTATTTCAATTATTTTTATTAGGTGCGCCTATGTGTATGTTTTGTTGTTGTTGTCGTTGTTATTTTTTTTTGTCTCTTGCGTTCACGTGCCATTTTCTTAGTTATATAATATTTTCCAGTGGTCCGACAACTATAGTCTGTTTCATAAGTAAGAGCCGCATAATCAAAGATGTAGAAAAAAAAAGAACGCGAACACGCGAACACACATTAAAGTGCAATGTAACGGGGCATTCAGAATTATTCGTTAGTTTTTTAGAGAGCAGGAGTTTCGTAGGGCGACATTGTTACCCGTTGAAGATTATAAAAAGTGCTGTACAACTGTTAGCTCGGGGTCTTTAACGTGCATTACGCAGTATATGTGGTACACGATCGCACGACGGTAGGATGCAGATGGGCGACTGAACCTAGGGTCCCGGCTAAAGCCCCTTGGTAAAAGCGTTTTTTACAAGTACCGCCAACCTTTGTTGTGGAAACGCGCAAGACACGTGCCACGAGTGGGTGCTCCACGGCCATTCTCTTTCAAGGCCCAGTCATTTTAGTGCTGCGCCGCCATTTGCCTCCAAGGGCCGCTCGAGAGACGGGCCTCGTGCACTGGCACGTTTGAGGTTACATGAAAGACCTGCGCAAACGGCATCGAGGGGATTTAGTCCCTACAGGTTTTGCAGCGTGACCTCCGTGCCCTGAAAGGAGTTCGCGCTCGAGCATTTCTCCACGTGCTCTGCTCTGCGGTGCCACAACACACTCGGTCAACGATCCCCCACTGCACTTGGTTTAGCTAAAGCCCCTTCATGTTTCAAAAGTAGCGCAAGCTTCGTCGATGCACGAGGCACGTGCAACTTGCAGCTCTTGGGAAGATCACGGCGGCACAGCGCAGCACTGAGCTAGATTTCGGACGCCATGAATTTCCCAGAAGTGGCGCGCGGCACGTGCCTCTAGCATTTCCACAACAATGAATGGCGCCACTTTTCCCAGGATGGAGGGGCTTTAGGTTTAGCCTGTGAGGTAAACCAATTGAGCTACGCTTAGAATATAGGCGCTTGTCCTCCCGATATTGTTGTGGGCGCCGCCATCTTGTTGGTTAGTAACAAATCAAACGCAATGGCTGATCGTCATGATTCAAAAGTGCGACTTCCTCAGCATTCGGTGTCAGGTAGTTCACGTAATATTGCTTTGCTTTTTCTCGAACTGTTTAAATATTTGTGGAGGACGGAAAAGTGTTTCCTGTGATTTCAGATAAAGTTTCAGATAACTGACAACCGTCATTTTAAGCACCGAGATGTGCATGAAGCGTAGCTTATTTAGTGGCTCTAGTTTAGCCCTATAGCGGCGAGATGTTTTGGTGGCGCCCTTCTACGGTTCCCCCTTGTGACGTCATAACCTTGCAAACAAGTTCGATGCATGGTGTTTGTAAATAGCATGGTGGAAGCTTGAAATCATTGCGCTCTCAAAGGAACACTGCCAACACCGTCAAAATTAAAGTTCTTTCATTCCTTTTATTTCCGTCGATGATAGGTGGTCTATTAAAAGCTTTTCTGACGTCATAGTCACCTTTCGGCCAATCGTGGAAGGCCGACCACAGCGACGCTTTCGGTCGCTCACGTCGCCAATAGGCACAGAAAGAGAACGAACAGCTTAACTTCGCGCTCTTGGCGATGCTTCAGTGGCTTCATCAGCCCGTAGCGTTTGCTGCGCTCTGAACTAAGTATCTCACAAGCCAAACCAACAAAAATTACTTCACACGCCCTAATAAAAAAAAAATGCGGGTTTATTTTGACTAACTGGATATCTTTTTACGTGCAACCGAAATCTCAGATTGGCCTCCGTCGGATTGTGGGCACCTCGGCTGATATTTAAATACGACAAATATAGATTCATGGGCCAGTGCGTTAGCTCAGAGACACCGAGACGATTTAATGATTTGTGTTTTGTTTTATTATTATTGCTACTTAAGAGCCACTGAGGTGGTTTTTGAAACAAAATATAGTCGAACCATTCCGACAAGCATAGTTTGATTGCGAAAATGATTTTTGCAAGTGATAAAAACATTAAAATGTTTTCGCATACGTGGCGGAATCTAAAATGGCAGAATGCATTTCATGGCGCCCATTTCATTTGGATCGCGACCGGCATGTGAACCGACGCACAGTAGAACGCGCGAAAAGGAGCTGTGGTGCACCCGCAGTCTCGCGCTTGTAGTTCTTACATCTCTGGCTCTCTCACTGCGAGCATCCAGGCATCTGACACGCTGACATCTGGCGCTTTTTCTGTCTTTCCCGTGGCGTTCCAAGCGGCACACGACGGAAAATGCACATCAAGCTCTTCTTGAACACGTGTCGCCATCTGTATTTTATAATAAGAAAATACAATTTGCCGTAACTGAATGGGAAAAGTTTCAGGTCTTATAACATTATTGACGTGTAATATATCAATATGAAAGTTCTGGAAATTGTAATATCGAAGGATGCTTTATAATTTAATGTCTCGTTATTTCGATTAGTTGACGTGATTCCGTTTTTACAGCGCCATAAAAAAGTACAATTTTAAAATTTATTTTTGATTTTAAAATATAAATTATCTGTACAATTCGTTGCTTACTTTTTTACTTTATTACATTCAACCGAACGCTCACATAAAATATCGTGGACAATGGGACGTTATAACTCGAGAAATAAATTTTTCATTATTGGAGACTGTGGTCTATTAAAAGCTAAATAAATGACTAACCACTTAAAATAATCGTAATATCGAGACATTTAAGAATCGTTGAAAAACAGCTCTTTAATTTGACATTAACTTTATAAATGTAAGATACATAGAAAGAAAGTCATAAGCCGTCAAAAAAGCATGAAAACGTTATGCACGGTGGGGTTGCACCTTAAGGCTAGCGTAGCTTTTGCAGTGCTCAGTCCCTGTCAGGCTTTGAATGATATTGCTTCTGGCTTAGCTGACGAGCATATATTATTTGCTGGAGATTTAAATCTTCCTGAACTAAAATAGTGTGGTGATGGCACCATTGTACCAACCGGGGCTGTTTATGATGAATTCAATGATATTCAGACAGCTTATGGTTTCGAGCAATTTATTCAGATTCCAACTAGAGGCAAAATTGTATCGGACCTATTGTTGTGTAACAAAGATATTGTTCATGATGTAGCCGTCCTCCAAGGAATTAGCGATTACAAGATAGTCACTGCCAGTTTGACGTTCCCTCAGCTTTTCTGTGCCCAGGATACTGTCAGGAAAGGCTACATGTATGATAGAGGGAATTTTGAAGCTATAAAGAAAGGGCTGTCTGAATCTTCGGGGATTTCGAGCGTTTTGCTTTAGAAATGGTGTAGACGCTATAAGAAAATCTTTCAAAAATTGTTTGTTGAAATAAATAGAAAAATATGTTCCCGTTAAAATAATACGTGCAAAAGAAATGAATGAAAAGTCTTCGATGACAGTTGTGAAAAAGGTGATAAAAAAAAACGCTGATGTGGTTATCAAATTTATGAACTGGACCCATGCATATCGGCAGCCGCAGAACTCGAGAAACTCGACGTAACCTATAAGGAAGTTATTACCGCTGCAAAACCCGAGCATTAGGATCAACTGTCTGATGGCATGCGACTTCGTATCAAAGAATTCTGGAAATGCCTCAAAAAGGCGCCAATGGAGAATATGGTAATTCCAAAAATATTATATCTCGGGGAGTTAATTAAAGAATGTTCCAAGACGTCAAGTTGTTTTAATACAAAATTTCTGTCTAATCCTGCCTCTAACATAAAAAAAAAAATCAATGTCGCCCCATTTCGATGAAAAATGTTTGAATCGAATCGCTCTTTTCTCGTCAGTAAGGAGGGGATAAAGTGCGTAGATGAGTTTGATATAACAAAACTGTAGGCCTCATGATTTGTCGTCCAGAGTTTTAAAATTGTGCTAATTTCTTGCGTCTCGCAAGGTAGAAATTATTGTTTAGTAAATCCCTAGAACAAAGCGTGCTCCTGGGTCAGTGGAAGGTGGCGTGCGTAGCGCCAATCCATAAGCACGGATCAAAACACAAAGTGAAATATCATCGCCCCATCTCATTGAGCTGAATATGTTGCAAGATTTTAGAGCATATTATTTACACAAATGTTACGAGGCATTTTAATACAAATAGTTATTTCTCTTTTACCCAGCATGGTTTTAGAAAGGGCCTCTCATGTGCCACACAGCTCATAGATCTTTATTATGACTTGGTTTCAGCGGCTGAGGGCGGAGAAAAAACGCACGCCATCTTTCTTGATTTGAGCAAGGCTTTCGGTAAAGGGTTTCTCCCTTTGCTGCTACACAAACTGAGCTTCCTTAGCCTTGTTGGAAATGTATACTGTTGGATAGAAATTAACCTCTCTGGGAGAAATCAGTGTTCCGTCATAACTGGTGCCAGCTTAGAATTTTTTTAAGTGACTCCTGGATTGCCACAGGGGTCAGTGCTTGGGGCCTCCTTTGTTTCTCGCGTTTATTAATAATATATCATCGACCATTAACTCCTTCATAAAGCTGTTTGCGGACGATTGTGTTCTGTACAGTAGGGTTGACAGTGTTAGTGATTCGGCTGTTTTGCAGTTGGCTCTGGATAGAATATCGAATTGATGCAGGATTTTGGAGTTAGGCTAGAATGTAAATAAGTGTGTGCAAGTCATTTCTGAGAGGAAACGTAACCCTGTCCCATCATTAACAGGCATTAATGAAAGCAAATACACAGTAATACCTAACTATATTTCCAATCGTGTGTATCATTTCAGAAAGATGAGGGAAATTTTCTGTAGAACAGATTATAAGAAGTTTTCATTTTTTCACACACAATCGCTCAGGGGAACCTGTTACCGGGACGTTTTTTTTTTTATTAATGGCGACGTCATTTACCTCAGGAAACGGTCTCGATTTTTAATGTTGTCATTTACTTTTTAACGTTTATGTGTGCTCTTTCTTGACATCCGAGGCTCTATAATCAAGTGTTCAGAATGTTTAGTTTTTTTTGTTTTTTTTTCTTATTGAGCGTATTAATCCATGGACTGTACCTGCTATTAGCGGCGAGATGTTTCGGTGGCGCCCTCGTTCGGTTACCTTTCGTGACGTCATTGCCTTGTGAACAACAAGTGCAATGGTGTTTGTAATGGGCATGGTGGAAGCCTGAAATTATAGCGCTCTCAAAGCAACACTGCCAACACCGTCAAAATTGAAGTTCTTACATTCCTCTTATTTCCGTCGATGAGAAATCCTTTGCTGACGTCATTGTCAGCATTCGGCTAATCGTGGCAGGCAGGCTCTGGTGGCAGGCCGACCACAGCGACGCTTTCGATTACTCACGTCGCCAATAATGCCGAAATTTCGGCGCTGCAGGTTTTTGTGTGTGTGTGCGTGTGTGTGAATAAGAGAAAGCTAGTTGTGCGAGCGCATGCGTGTGATACGCAAGACGATGACGTGCTCTTAAAGCAGTGCGGGGCTGGAGCACCATAAAAGCTACGCTAGCCGTGACAATCTAACACAAAATTGTTTTTTAAAGAATTAATACTTCGGCTTATCGGTATTGATTATGGCGGATGTCGGAGTGTGAGTGCAAAGTGATAAATAGGCAATGAGTTTCCTACGCTTGCCTGTATTGTTTCCCTTGAAGCGCAATCAAGGCTAAAAATATAAGCGCGTGCATGGGGCCCCGAAAAGTGTTTCCATGGACTGCAAGAGCGCGCATGCTTGGCCGGGGCGCTGAAAACCTGGAGCTCGCTTTTGTAGCTTCTGCCACGCTCCCACTTCAGGCTGCGGCCACCCTAGCGGCTCCGCCGCCCAGCTGCCTGATTACGGGGCAAAGGTGGCCAACCTTCCCGCGTGGCGGCGCAGTCAAGCCGGCCTCGCGCACATCGCGCGCGCCGCATTGATAAGGCGGATCGGAGCCGGCACCATAGAGTAATATACACAAGGTAAAGAGCGGACACCGCCATAGGCCCCAGCGGCCCAGATAGACCAGTGACAGGTAGCGCTCCTAGGGGGCGGTATTAAGTAGAATCTGATTCCGTTTCCGGTCAAGTTAGTTTCGGTTTCGATTTGGGCGTTTTTGCTCCGGTTCTCCAATACCCTTCTCTCTCTCTTTCCTCCCCGCCTCGCTCATCTCTCGGGAGCACCTTGACTCCCGAAGCCGCTGTTTTTTTTTTTTTTTTTTTTAAATACTGACGCACTTTTGCTTTATTTTTTACGATAGAGTTTGTAAAAAATGTGTAAAAAATATTTCAACTTATTTCACAAAGCAGAAGTGTATGTTTCTTGTTCTTTTTCTATTGTAAAGCATTGAAGTTACACAATCGCCGCATTGAATCCTGGCTGGTGGAACATTTTGGGGTCAACAACAGTAAGTGGTTCGAACAGATTTTATTGGACCACATTCATGTATACATGATTTACTTTAGAAGCTCTGTATGTTTTATACGAAAGAGATCGATACTCACAAAAATAAATGAATATGAAGGACTTCGGCATATCGCACACTTCGTAATACATTCTTAGCAGAACCAAGTTAACAAAACCTTTCCACGGACAACATGCTGTATGATACATTCACTTTCACGCCGACTCGGGTACGGGAAGTAAGTGCAAAAATAAATAAGACATCGCTATCATTACCAGTCTTAAGGGTATAATAACAGTGCGAAGCACACGCCGGATGGTACAAATTCCCGATTTCCGGCAAATATAAAAAAAACACCAATTTGCATAGCCTCAAACTCACTGCGGGGGAGCCATTACCAAACAATGAGAACTCTATTCGAAATCTGACAAGATTCAACGTCCCTAAACATTCCCCGAAATTGTTCAGAAAAGAAATATGGCTTCAGAAAAAAGTGGCTGAAGAACTATGGACAGTGGATACAAAAGTGGATTCATTTTCTTTTTAAATATTTTTAGCCTCTATACACTATTTTCTATCGAAATTTTGTAGAACGTGGACAAATATTTTTGTTAGGGAGCCGTGATACACATTCGCTGGAAAAAGGGGAAACAAATATTTGGAGAGCAAGCTGCACCGCCCACTTAATAAGTACTTTTTGTTTTGGTTTGGCAACCACCTCTGTTAATACACTATTAACAGTTAAACCTGTCTCGTTCTTGCTAGCAACTGAAGAGTGCAACCGAACTTTCTCTAAATTCCAATTAAGCAATCAAACTTGTCAACACAAGCGTATTCTGCAAAACAATTTTAAAAACCCTTTGTGGTACTCCTCTGGGCAAAGGCTAAAACCACCCAGACCTCAAAGTGTGCTATACAAGGCAGCACACACTCCTCGGACATGTGTCACACTCTCTATTATTGGAAGAAAGTGATTTTCTAGTTGTTGAATGAAATGAAAGGTAGCTTGTGATGGTACTACTAAGTTCCCGAAGAATTTTCCAGGCACGTGGTATGCTTTAGGAACAAGACAGTGCTGGTGAGGCCTGGTCAAGTTATTAGACTCATCCGATAGCAGCTGTGAACAGCCACAGCTGTAAGTTGTCTGTTCAAGCAAAAGCTTGATCAAATAGCCTCAAATGTAATAAAAAAAAGTGGACGAGTCATCGATTATGTTAGACCTGATGTCTGATGCCAGCTCAGAAATATCCTCTAGTGGCGGGAAGTTATCAATTGGAAGACATTCCACAATGTCTGAAATTAAACTTTGATGGTGCGAAGATATTTGCAACTCCTTTAGGAGGTCAGCCTTGTCATCCTCTACGTCTTCATTGTCCGACAGTTTGAACAGTTTCTTTATCCGGAGGTGTTTTAATCCTGAGGTGAACTGATGCACATTTGGGTTTGTGTAGCAGCCCAGCATTTGTCGTATATAGCTCCAAAAACGTTCTCAAGTGTGTCTTGCTGCAGGCGTCGTGTAAGTAAGAACTTAAAGTCATGGCTGCTTGAAAGCTCATCCCAGAGCATGAGGACACTTTTTATAGTAACTTGCTACCCAATGATGGCTTATGGCTGCCTCCTACTTTGGAACTGCCATGCTGAAATCCATCCGAGTTACTGGTGGAGAAAATCAAGTATTTCAGATTCTCCCTTCAGAATGGCATGGCGCAACTTCTGTCCTGTGTTCTTGAATTTTTTAGCTATTTAGACAATCAAAAAGTATGCACATCCTATCACAGAAATAGGCTGTAGCCATGACTGCCTCAGGAAGATCCTTGGCATAAACAACGGATATGATTGCAAGAAAGAGTGAGGCACTCAGTACCTGTGGGGCACAATTTTCTTCCATGTTACAGAAAGGTTCTTGAAAAAATGTGTCTCTCAGTAAGTTTCGGAGCCAATTGCAAGCTCATCTTATGGATAGAACAATAAAGTTCAACAACAGAAGACCACTCAATGATCTCATTTCCAATGCAAAGTTTGTGTGCTTGGAGATTTCTCTTGGTTGTTTTGGGAAGGTGCGGAACATCAAAGACAAAGTAAACGTGTTCGTTGTCAACTTCAAAAAATGGCTTATCATCACACACACCAAGCTTACGTTTGAAGCTCCCTAATTTTTACTGTGAAGCCAACAGTCTTAAAGGGGTGATGGACTGATATTTGTATTTTGCTGAAATACCGCTTAGGACGAATCCCTGACGTTAATGATCTGTGAAATACCCGTTCGTTTTCACCACACGCAATTGAAGTCGCAGAAAAAAAAAATAAAGAAAAGCGAGCAGAGTTCACCCTCTCAACTCGCAGCCAGAACAAGTGGCTCCGTGATCTGGAGCCGATTATATGCCGCCGATGTTGATCATAGCCATGCGCTTGAGTTGGCATGGCACAGGACACGCGCTGAGTTCCAGACACAGTTATAGTTCGGCTGTTATCGTCATTGCAGCGATTGGACACAGGACACTACCCGAATGTTTCTCGAGCTATTGATTATCACGAGCCCAAATCGAGTGTCCACGTACGCCATGCTCGGGTCCAATCTATGAGCCGTACTCAAATATCGTCACTGGGTGGTACTGCTACCACCCAGCTACGTCATCAGGTTTTTCGAAGGAGAGATTGAATGAAAACACTCGGTTTTGTCCTCAAAATTACAGCGCAACAAAGGAGTTTCTTGGTCAGTGGCGGTGCGAGTATCCTTCAGTCCCACTAGTGCCACTAGTCCCACTAGCTCGTGTAAAGTGAAAAACATTCCAATTGACTATCATTGCACCTCCCCTTTAAGCTCCCGAATGAGAGAAATGAGGAGACTGCGTTAAACAGAAGACGTTGTTGAAGTGTGCACAACAGTGTATGCGGAGCTAAACGCACCTCCTGGAAATTTCAGACAGCATAACAACCAAGGCTCTATCTGCAATGCTAGAGGTTCGTTCAACACCGTCATCTGTGAACCCATGGAGAATGTCGTGTGCAGGGTCGTAAGTTACATTCTTTTTCTAAAACAATCTTATCGAAAATCAACATGCACACACATTCAAGTGCAGCCAGAAAGCCCGGCAGAAACAACAGCGCGAGAAGCTGGAACCGATCGGCTCCACGAATTCACGCCGAGCATGCGAGCACGCGGGCGGTCATGCGTCACCTTGATTGATGCAAAGTCGACCGAACATGACGCAGCAGAAAGCACAGATGGACGGCACGCACGGCACAGACGAACGACGCAGGGACGAGCAGAGGCGACGGCGTGCAGGCAGGCAGGCCATGGCAGGCGCCATTCATCACGTGGTTTTTGTGACGTAATCAATTTAAACTATTTAGTCGTTTTAAGTACTTTAAACAATTTTAAAGCATTGCCATTTAAAAAATAAATACTTTTCACAAAAAAAGTTTTAATTAATTTTAACCAAATTACAGAAAAGCGCCACGTAGCGGAGGGTATTAAACGCACTATCTGGGCCGCGAATCGGCTCCTGTGTCCTCTCTTTACGTTTACTATATTACTCTATGGCGGCACCCAGTCAGTCGCGGCCATGGTGTAAGATACACTCTTTCGATGAGTACACGGCGGGGCTGAACGTGCGGCGCGAGGAATCAGATAGTGTTCGTTTGACGGGCATCCGAAAGGCTGCGTTATTCAGCAGCCACCGTGACCGCGGCTGACAGTGTCGCCGGCGGCCAAACGACGGAACTGTGTGACAGCGAAAAAAATGAACTCGTTGCCATGACACCCCGGTACACCGTGGTCTTTCTGCACGAGCGACAACCTCGCTGGAGCTCTGCGCGTGTGAAGCATGAGGCGGCACGAGCCGTCTTTGCCGTGCCCACGGGCCGACGAGTCATCTGCCGGCGCCGCTTGAAACCATAGTGAGAGAAAGAGAGAGAGTGAAAAGCGAACTTTATCTGCACTGCGCGAGGAGCGCGCTGTCCTGACCTGAAGAGTATTATCTTACACCGTGGTCGCGGCATAGACTCAAGCGCCGCCGGTAACGATGTTAATATATTGATCGTCTCGTCCATGTCCAATTAAATGTAGTTTCTTGTTGTTGAAACCGCTTGCTCCGTGTTATTCCTCCGGGTCGGGTAAGCACAAGGCAAACCGACCAAAGGGAAACGGAGGATAATTCACCTTAATTAGCATGCATTCCGCGTGGATATGTTTGTGCCTATTTTCTGAATGCGCTATAACGGTAGTTACAACTCACACAATACAATTTTTCCCTGCACACATCTCTGAAAGCTCGAACACATCAAAATTACTGGCAGTTTTTTTTTAATTTTTTCATTTGGAAAGCATAAGGATATAAGCATCAAGCTTATATCTTCAAACATGGCGGTAGTAAGACTACGATGAAAGGTTATATTTGCTTCTACAGTCGACGAGAGCGTGACAAACACATGGCCGGGCTTATTGTGATCCCACTGCTTGCTTCAAGTACTGTTGTTGGTCGCTCTTACCGGCGCATAGTCTCATTAGCTGCGAAGCGAAAAGAAAAAACCCGGGAGTTCCCGCGTCCTGCGCCTCTTAAAGGGGGCAGTAGATGATGTTGCAACTTCTTACCTCCTCAGCTTCAATCATTAACTCAAAAGCTAAGCGTGAAATCAGGTGTCCGTGACGCATTTGGGCACGGGTGACATGACTCCAAGCGTCCACCCTGCCTTTTAAGCAGACCAGGAAACTTGTCACTCGCAGGTGGTGATAAGTATCGTCACGGAACTGATTGGCCACGGACGCGATTGTTGATTGTAAAGCGCATACGCCCGAGTGATGCAGTGTTCGTGTTCGATGCGTGAACTGCATATAGTCCACCGCCGTACTTCGCGTACCGCGGATGCATCGCAGTGAAAAGGCCGACAGCTTTTCAAGAAACCAAAGTACAAAATAGACGGTACACTTTTCAGATTTTTATACCGAAAAGCGAGCTTTCGGCGAGATTCGGCTGGGAGATCATACCACAGCAAACATGATGCGATTATATCGAACAACGTGTCAAACCCTTCCCTCCTGCTGACGAAATCTGGGGTTGAATTTCTAAAATCCGAGTTAAACCCACCTCTCTGACTTGCACTTGGCGTTTTTTACCTCCCCTAATCTCCCCTTTTCCTCCAGGGCACAGTCGGCTCCTCGCTGTGGAAATTTTACTCGTCTGTTGCTAGTTGAAAGATGGGGTTGTGTTGTCCCAGTGTTAATTGTTTCATTCTATCTTCATTTACCACTTGAACCAACACGCTCTTCTCCCAAGCAGAGCTTTTGACTTTCTTCTGACTCGCTAAACGATACGTAAGGAGTAAAATCCCAATCTAATATAATTTGCCCCAAGCCAAAAGTTCAAGACCGCTTTGTGCTGATAAATCTAGAGACGTTTTTTGTTTCCTGTCCTTCTCAGTCGCGCGGGTTCTGTATCTGGTAGGCGGGACGAGAGAATAATGTGTGGTGACAGAGCATCAAAGAAAAGGATGTCCACCGAATGCGGGTGCGCGGGGCTAAAAGACAACAAGCGCTTGACGGTGATATAAAGAATAGTCTTGGCCCGAGCTTTGTCGTGTTCGGTTCTTTTCCTTGCTTCGCCACTACACCGGTGACCCTCGAATTATGGCCACGAACACGCAAAAAACGGATTGTACGGGTGAGCCTCCCCATACCGTCAACCACTACGCTGTACGCCTCCCGCCAATCTGGCCACAGCACCCGGGAATCTGGTTTCTACAGGTAGAAGCCCGATTCGGCGTTTTAACGTCACGTCACAAACGACCCGTTTCGGCCACCTGGTAGCTGCCCTTCCCAACGAAGTAGCATTGGAAGTCTATGACATTCTTTCAAATCCGCCCACCGCTGCACCGTACGACACGCTGAAAGCGGCAATCCTAGAACGAACGACGGTTTCGGAACGTAAGCGCCTGCAGCAGCTGTTGCCAGCAGAAGAGCTTGGAGATCGGCGACCTTCACAGTTACTTCGTCACATGCAGGCCCTTCTTGGCGAGCGCGGAGCGACGTTTAATACAACATTACTAAAATAACTTTTTCTACAACGACTTCCTTCCACTGTCCAGATGCTGCTTACCACGGCAGCAGATTTAACCCTGCCCGCTCTGGCACTGCACGCCGACAAAATCATAGAGGTTGCGCCACCACAGGCATCTGTGCACAACTCGAACGCGCATCAGCTCTCTGAACCACAACAGCAGAGATTCGCCTCCTCTGAAGAAATGACGGTCCTTCGGGAGGAAGTCAAGAACCTGTCCACACTCGTCGCAAGCTCCCTTGCTCGTCATTCAGGGCCATCCCGTAACTCGTCCCGATCTGCTCGATCTCCTAGCCGATCATCACAATCGCGACGTTTTTCCCCTTCGAGGAGCCAGTCTCCCGACGTTCAACCTTGCTGGTACCATCGCAAATTTGGTTCCAGAGCAGAACGCTGCACGCAGCCTTGTGGATGGTCGGGAAACGAAACCAGAGAACACTAGCGGCGACGAGTGCTCCTCCAAAACCTTCTGACAGTCACCTGTTTTTCCTCAAAGACGGACTTTCAAATGTTCGGTTTCTCATCGATACAGGGGCCGAGGTCAGCATTGTTCCTTCGCAAACCGCTGACAAAGGCTCCCCTCCCATCGGTTACCTACGAGCAGTAAACGGTAGCAGCATCCCGGTATACAGGAGATCTCTTGCTGTCGAACTAGGCATTCGGCGAACATTTCGTTGGGTATTTCTCGTTGCACCAGTCAACCATGCCATCCTGGGTGCGGACTTCTTATCCCATTTCACACTTTTGGTTGACATGGCACACAAGAAACTCATTGATTCTACCACCGGACTCTCCGTAATGGGCAAGCCTACAACCATCTCCTCTTTTGCCTTCTCGATCAAATGCTACGTACCCAAGCCGTACACAGGTCTTATCAAAGAATTCCCGATTTTGACTGCCTCTCCTAACTGGACCAAACCTGCCACGCATGACGTTGTACACCGTATTGCCGCCCGCGGTTAACCTACTCATGCAGTTCCCCGGCGATTATCCCCTGAGAAACTTCGCATCGCCAGGCAAGAATTCGAACATATGTTGGAAATGGGAATCGTTAGGTTATCCTCAAACTGTTGGTCCTCGCCCCTCCACGTGGTTCCCAAGAAAACCGGCGACTGGAGGCCTTGCGGGGATTACCGTGCTTTAAATTTGGCCACGCTCCCTGACCGCTACTCATTGCCCAACATTCAAGACTTTACTGTTAACCTAAGAGGATCTACTATCTTTTCGAAAATAGACCTCCCGAAAGCATACCATCAAATTCCTGTAGCCACAGAAGACATCTCCAAGACCGCCATAACGACACCATTTGGCCTGTTTGAGTTCACTCGCATGCCATTTGGGTTAAGAAATGCCGCACAAAATTTTCAGAGATTTATCGACGTTGTAACACGGGGACTGACGTTTGTTTTCGCGTACGTCGACGATATTCTTGTCGCAAGCACATCACCAGAGGAGCATCTCTATCATCTCCGGCTTGTGTTCGAACGCCTTCGAGACTACAACCTCATCATAAACGTGGACAAGTGTGAGTTCGGAGTTCCTTCGTTAGATTTTTTAGGACAGATGGTGGACAAACAAGGCATTAGACCACTGACGACGAAAGTCAAGGCTATCTCTGAGTTTCCTCGCCCTGAATCCCTCCGCCAACTGCGTCGTTTTCTGGGGTTGGTAAACTTCTACCGCCATTTTATACCACATTGCGCGACCATCCTCCGAACTCTTGAAGCAATGCTCACGCAATCCAAGTCTCCAGCAGCTGCACTCTCTTGGAATCAAGAGGCCGACAACGCTTTCTCCGCTGCCAAGAATAGTTTAGCCCAAGCGACACTGTTGGAGCATCCCGAGCACGATGCTCTTACAAGCATCATGGTAGACGCTTCCGGAGTTGCCGTCGGCGCTGTGGTGCAGCAGTACCTTGGTGAAGCATGGAAACCGCTTGGTTTTTTCTCAAAGAAATTAACCAGCACCGAGCAACGGTACAGCCCTTTTGGGCGAGAGCTCTTAACTACCTACCTGGCTGTGAAACAGTTCCGATATTTTTTAGAAAGGCGCGAATTCATCATCTTCATGGACCACAAGCCGTTGACTCATGCTTTCCAAGCTGCCAGAAACAGCTACTCTTCAAGAAAGGTCAGGCACTTTGCTTTTTTGGCAGAATATTCCACGGACATACGACATGTCAAAGGCACGCAAAATATCCCCGCAGACACGCTTAGTCGCATTGCTTCAGTCAACGCCTCTGATTTGTCGTGGGAAACGTTCGCTAGACTGCAGCAACAGGACGAAGAGCTCAGGGACCTACGCCACTCCTCAACCTCCCAACAGCTCACGGACGTTCCACATTTTTCGTCAGACATCACCATTGTATGTGACACTTCCACAAGCAGGCAACGCCCCTTCGTCTCTGCCGAATTACGCCGACGAGTTTTCGACTCTCTTCATTCTCTCGCTCACCCTGGAATTCGAGCATCTCAAAAACTGATCACGGAACGATACGTCTGGCCGGGCATGAAAAGCTATGTCCAACAGTGGGCAAGAGCATGTTCGCCGTGCCAGCGAGCAAAAACACATCGGCACACTTTAACTCCACTTGTAAAGTTCCTGCCTCCCGACAGCCGTTTTGAAAAAGTTCACATTGATCTCGTCTGACCTCTACCACCCTGCAAAGGCTACCGATACCTCCTCACGATTGTTGACCGCTTCACTCGTTGGCCGGAAGCAACACCAATTCAGGATATCACAGCCGAGACTGTTGCATCAGCTTTCATCCAAACCTGGGTCGCGCGCTTCGGAACACCTATCGAGATCGTCCCAGACAGGGGACGACAGTTTGAATCGGCCCTTTTCAGATGCCTCTCTGAACTACTAGGAACCACACACATACGAACAACTGCCTATCATCCGCAAGTCAATGGACTTGTTGAGAGATTTCACCGTCAACTGAAAGCTTCCATCATGGCTCACCAAAATCCAACTTGTTGGTTGGAACTCCTTCCTATCATTCTTCTTGGTGTTCGTGCTGCTGTCAAAGAAGACCTAGCTTGTTGCCCAGCCCAAATCGTCTACGGCACTTCACTTCGTTTGCCGGCCGAGTTAGCAACGCCCTTGCACCCTACAGCAGCACCTCCCAAGATCGAGACATACGTCGAGAGACTACAAAACATCTTCAGAGAGATCAGGCCAATACCCACCCGGGCAAAAGCGACAACCAAACCATTTATCAGCAAAGACCTTCGTGAAACAACACATGTTTTTCTCAGGACATACGCGGTACGACGCTCTCTTCAGCCACCCTACACCGGACCACATCTGGTCCCGGCGAGAAATGAAAGAAAGTTTACCATCAAGATTAACGGACGAGAAGAAGTGGTTGCCATGGACCGCCTCAAACCGGCCTACCTTGACGCAATCCCAACATTGTGTTTAGAGGCCGAAAAACAGTGCTCATTGAGGCAGGCAGCTTCCGGCTAGTCATCGACTCTTCCTCCACGACTTCTACACAAAACGGTTCATTGGAGCGACTCCGTCTCTGGGGAGGGGAGTCCTGTGGTGACAGAGCATCAAAGAAAAGGATGTCCACCGAATGCGGGTGCGGGGGGCTAAAAGGCAACAAGCGCGTGACAGTGATATAAAGAATAGTCTTGGCCCGAGCTTCGCCACTACAAATGAAAATATTTTAACCTAGAATGTGCGAAAAAAAAAATAGGTGAGGCACAACAAAAATCTGTGACAATCACGCATTTTTCGTGAACACCTTCCAGCGGCGTGGAAAGATCACAACGATGTTTTACCGCATACCAGAAGTGACGGCATTCAAGATGGCTGCGCCCTTGTGGAAAAGGTGTATGGGCTACGCTTTTGTTGCCTCGAGCCCCTTGCTTGGCTGCGCGGATGCAAGTTTTATTTAATGACCATAGCAGTGTTTGGTTCCTACAAACTCTTTCCGCAGCAGCTTCTGGCGTGTCAAATTTCACCAGCAATTCGGTGCGTTTTTTTTTTTTTTTTACTTTTAACAATTTGCACTGTGACAGCGAAGCAAAAATATAGATTTTTTTTATTCCCGCAACGACGGGCCACAAATCAATAATTTGCGATACGCCAGTGACGCAGCATATTTCTCCTCGAGTGAAAAGCAAAAAAAAATTATTAAGTTCGATACCTTCCGGAAAATGATAACTAAGATGCGTCCGCGCGGGTCGCACTATCCCGAGAACGGCGATTGTCAATGAGCAATTTATTTTTCTTACACAAAGAGGACAATAAGTGGCAGACGCTCGAAGTGCCATGAGCGTCTGGACGGAGACCTCCCCTGCCTGCTCCGCGACTCAGTCGAGACGCGCGGGAGAGAACGGAGAGGTAGCGCAGCTTCCCTTCCGGACGCCAACTGCAGTTCGTGCTTTTGCCGCTGAGTGAAGAGGGCACAACCCTCTTTCAATGGAGTTCCTCGAAGGGTGTTCCTCGTGTCCTGGCTACGACGGCCCCTTTTACCACGCAGGTGTGTCTCGAGAGCGCCTCGGCCAAGTTCGAGCTCATTCCCGACGTGCGGGTGAGGCGTGCCATAGCCTACGGCATCAACTCTGCCGCAATGTACGAGAGCAACGATACCATCATCTGGAAAGTAAGTGCTCATACCAAATACAATACAGTTTAACAAAGGGGGGGGGGGGGGGGGGGCGTGACATTGTGAAGTGCATCTTATTTTCGCCACCAATGAGGTGGTAGCCTTGGAACACTAAAAAAAAAAGTTTTAACACGAGCCAGGCCCTCTGTTTCTAAAGCTAACCGTTGGCACAAAACGTTCCACCATAGCCTCCTCTATACGGAGAAAGCCTGGCACATCGACGACGGAGCCAGAGGGCGCGCGGCCACAGGAAAAAGGAGAGGAGGAGCGCGCCGAACGGGGACCAATTCGCGTCTCCAGCTCGACGCTCGCCCTTCCGCGGCGAAAAGGGGAAGCACTCTAGTGAGGGTCCCTCGATTCTCCTGCTCAGCGGACATGGCGGAGCTGCTCGCGATCATAGCTCGCGAAATGTTGTTTCCGAATGCAAACCACACTCTTCACAGTCCCAACGTATAGACCTTTTCATCCTCCTCCGCATGGGCGCTGCCATCTTGGGATCACGTGACGCTGCAGCCATTAGGTTGCTTCAACTTGCTCCTCCGCTCTCCCCTCCGCACCTTGGCGGATGCGTTCTATTCGTGTTTTTCGTTGCGTTTCACTGCGCTTTCTGGCCTTGCTTCGGAAACTGTAGTCCGATATGTCTACTCGACGACTAAAGCATCGCGAGAATTTAAAGGTTCTTATGTTAACTGTGGTTTGTTTAGTAATAGTAACGGAACATTCCCAGTAAGAAGCGCGTATAATTATATCCCACATTTAAGATCGGAAGGCGTCAAGAATAGTCAGCGCAAGGAGACTATCGTTATTTCCTGAAAGTATCGTTCTTTGTATTCATAACATATCGAAAACAGTTGCTTTTGATTATGTAAAAAAACTCGCGGAGGAGATGGACAACGAATGTTTAACTTGTATTTTATCTGACGCTAGAAGTAATGGTACGTCAACATCAGGCGGATTGTTTGTTCATAATATCACACCTACATGTTGATCAGGTTCTCAATCTTTTTTTGCGACATGAATATTCGGTTGGTCGGTTTACCTATGAAGTTTAAGAAATTGTATACCGTGCTCGCCTTCATTTCGACAGTCATTTAAGTGATTTATTGATTATATTTAGATAATCAGTGTCATCCACTCAATTTATTTTAACACAAAGGTTGGGACTTGCCGCGTAAGAAACTGCCACAGACACTTAACGGTAGCGAGTTTTAGAATAGCGTGCACAAAGAAATAACGCCGTTTCTATTTGCAAATCCAAAACGCGGTTTGGGTTCGGCGCATGCTCAATAACGACGACGCTTTTTTTTTCTTTTTTTTTTGCGTACGCGGTTTTAGTTTCAGTGCGTATCTAAAATCCGCAATATTTTACGCAAAAAAAAAGAGCCGTTTGCATAATAATTTTTTTTTAGTCCAGGATTGTCGATGGTGCATAGAGGTTTACTTTTAATGGCTGGCGACGCCAAAATTTAGAGAGCGAATCTGTTCAAAAAAATTAATATTTGTTCACACAGGTTCGTAAAGTGGTGCCTACCGCTAGAATTCAGCCAAATTATCCGAGGCATTTCTCTTCCTGAAACCTTTAATTTTATTTGGCCACTTTAACGGAAGACAAATGCCAGATTTAATTTGACGGGCCTGTCACTTATATCTTGAGTAAGCAAATGTTCATATAAAAATAATTTATTTTCTAGGGCCAATATCGCGAAATGCTGCTTATGAGTACTTTAGCAGGGTTGACAATTTAAGAAACTTTCTACTCAGCATGTCAAAGCACGCTCGAGTACTGAATTAAAAAAATAAATAGGCCGAGACGATGCTACTTCTTTATACCATTTATCTGCGTCACTACACGAAAGGTTTTATTCTGCGAAGTTCACTAAAGGTTGGGTGCCCACGAAACCGAACAGTGAGTAGTAAACTCGCGAGTTCATCTGCTCTGGCCGATTCAGCACATTGCTGATCAAGCTGTCGATATGCTTATTTATATTCACATGTTAGTCTCTTCATTATATTGTTTTGCTGGAAACTGGTGTCATCGGGTACGGCTGTATACGATGGTAATTTCCCCTGTACACCAGTCAGGCGTTTCGCAACCGACCATAATCAGCTACATCAAAATTTGTAAAATCAAAATACTCCAGAAGGAATAATGTGGAAATTCATGGTATCACTAAAAAAGACAACGAAAATCTTTTGGAAGTTATTCAACACTTATCTGGCAAACTGCAGCTGCCGTGTCCGGCACCTGAAAGCATAGAAGCGGTCCACAGATTGGGCCAAAAAGAGGGTAAAATAGCACCCATCATTGTTCGCTTCAAAGACAAGGCGGTTAGGGACCTCTGGCTCTCTAAAAGAAGAGTGCTTAAAAATGAACAGGTGTTCATTAATGAAAATCTAACGAAGTATCTAAGACAACTTTTGTGGAAAACTAGGCAGTATGCAAAAGAGAAGGAGTACAAGTTTGTATGGGTTAGTAATGGAAAAATTTTTGTCCGGGAAAAAGAAGGCTCGGCTGTGATTCGTGTAGAAAATGAACATGACTTGTCTAAATTACGTTAAAAATAGCGAATTCATATTCATCATTTTATGACTGGGACCTTAGTACCCAGAGCAGGTTGGCAGATATAGACGGTGGAAGGGTGGAACTTAACCTGTTGCACATAAATGTTAGAAGCATACAAAAGCACTGGGACCAATTAAATGTATATTTGCAAAATAGACTAGCAGGCTTGGATATATTAATTTTAACAGAAGTAAATATTGACTCAACAATGGTAAGTTCTTTCAATTTGACCGGGTTTCAATTGTTTTCGGAGTGCAGGGAAGGAAGAGGTGGTGGTATATTAGTCTTCATAAAAGGTTCCTGGATGTCCGATCAACTGGCAGTTTCTTGTAACCATGCGGAGGTTTTGGTACTTCGTGTGTTAAATCGGGAGTTATCTTTTGTAATCTGTGCAGTATATAGACCGCCCAGTGCACACATACCTTTCTTTCTCGATGAATTAACTGAAATCTTTAAACAATTCAATAACAACAAATACTTGGTTGTTGCTGGCGATCTGAACATAGATGTAATGAATGCTGCTAAGTACGGTGTATCTGATTATCTGAATTTACTAGCAGGTTTTGGATTAGAAAATATAATTACAGATTATATTAGGGAAGAATACTTGGGATCCCGCATAACAAAGTCGTGTATTGACCATATTATTGTTAGAGGGGGTGATCTTAAAATGCTTTCTGGTGTAATTAGACAAAAAGTTGCTGATCATTATTTTATAGCTCTGGCAATAATAGGGGTGAGTACTGAGGAAACCGATCGTGTAGTATACAGGCGCATTCTTGATAATAATAAGATTGACAAAATGATACGAGAATATAACTGGGCCTCCCTCCTTGACTTTGATCACATTACTGCTTACCAGATGCTTGCGAATAATTTGAGGTCGATATATGAAAAGTGTTGGAAAACTGTAAAAATAAGACAAAGAAATTCACAAAATACCTGGATAAATGACGAAATATTGACACTATGCCGTGAAAAGATAGGTTGTGGAACATTTGTAGAACAAGACCACATGATCCTATAATTAAAGGAGAGTTTAAAAAACTACGTAATAAGGTAACTGCCAAAATAAGACTGGCAAAAAAATATCATTATACATCTAAATTTCAACAATGCGAGGGAAATCCGAAGAAAACTTGGGATTGGATAAAGGAAATTACGGGAAGTAAAGGGAAACAAAATATAGATGAAACAATTAAAAAAGATTTTGGCAGTAACAATATCAGTTCTTTATGTAACCAATTTAACGATTCTTTTGTTAAAAGGATTGTGGATCTGAGAAAATTGCTGCAAAATCAAGAAGAAGAATCAAACAGCTACGAGAACAGTGTGCACTCAGCTTATTTGCCTCAGATGACAGAGGTAGATTTTAGATGCATAATAAACAACATGAAAGCGTCCAAACCTACGGGGAATGACTCCATTCGATTAAGGGACATTCAGAATAATTTTGAGGTATTAAAAGACGTTATAATAAAAATAGTAAACGAGTCACTCTCGTCAGGGAAAGTTCCTATTGAATTAAAAACGGCTGTTGTTAGACCATTATATAAAAATGTCAGTAAAAACGAAATTATGAATTATAGACCCATTTCAAAATTGCCAATCATAGCGCAAATTATGGAAAAATTTGTGTTTAACACAATGACATCGTATTGCGAGAAGTTCTGTTTAATAAACGAGTCTCAGTATGGATTCCGTAAAAATAGAAGCACTGAACTTTTGCTGGAAGATCTTTTAGATTATGTAAACTACAGTCTTGATAGGAATCAATTTGTTTTAGCCCTATTTTTAGATTTAACTAAAGCTTTCGAAACTATTGATCATGAGCGACTATTAATAAAACTAAGGGATATGGGTTTTAGAGGTCCTTTTAACGCGTTCTTGCGAGACTATATTACAGACAGATATCAGTTGGTCAAAATTGACAAGTTTAAAAGTAGATTAACATCACTTAACTCGGGAGTACCTCAGGGGTCGGTACTGGGACCCCTTTTATTTAATATTTATGTAAACCAAATTGGAACTCTACCGTGTGCATCCCGTCTGTATCAGAATGCAGACGGTACTGCCTTGATATTAGGGCACAGTGATGAACAAAGTGCATTGTCCATTTTTCAGAAAGATATTGAAATAATAATGAGCTGGTTTTCTATTAATCATATTTTTGTTAATCCCAGTAAGACAAAACTAATATGTTTTCGTAGTCCGTATAAACATTTACATCTTAGCACTCCGTTATTTCTCCATTCACAGAACTGCACACGGTGCAGCTGTGTAGCATTAGATTATGTTACAACAACTAAATATTTAGGATTACATCTCGACCAACATCTCCTATGGAATGAGCATGTAGAATATCTCATCAAAAGAATGCGTGTTGTCTCGGTTTATTTGTATAAGATGCGTAGTGTAGCGACATTGTCATTACGAAGGAGGGTGTATGGTGCACTGGGCGAGTCTATTCTCCGATATGGGATTTCTTTATATGGAGTGTGTTCTAATTATAGAAAAGAAAAACTTGACAAAATACTACATAAAATTGTAATTAATATTACCTATGGAACACCATACTCTGAGTTGGAAATTAATAGGAAAATGAATGTCTTAAATTTGTTATCCATAGAGAAACTACATTGTTATGTTATTTTAGTAAAGCACTATTATAAAAGCAACTTTAAAATCGTATTAGAAAAAGAACGAGCACTTAGGCGCAAAGAACGTTTTGTTATTCCTAAGATTTATACAAACTATGGAAAAAAAACACGGGCATATTACGTCCCATTTTATTTTAATAGGCTTCCAGACACCTATTATAACATGGAGTCGCTGAAACAAGTCAAATATGATTTAAAAGAGTGGTGTTTGAATTTTGAAATGTAATTTGGCTTTATTGCTTTAGCAGTCCACTCAGTTTTGTCTCTTTTCTTCTTGTCTGATTTTAATTCATTTATTTATGTATTTATTTTATGTGTGCCAGTAATGCACACAATAGGAGGATTTCAGTGTAGCAGCCCGCTGGACGCCAGGTCCCGCATACAAGCATACCAGTGCTTTTGCGGGCCTGCATATGTATTATGTTTATGATGTGAATAAAATTTCTTATTATTATTATTATTATTATTATTATCAAAGGAGTGGGTAAACAAAAAGCCCATAATTTAGGCTAAGATACATCTCGTAGTCCTCGAGGTGACTCAATACCATTGTTTCATTTGTTGTGTGCTACAAGGAAACTAATCGAATCACAAAATTAAGCAAAAACAACGTAAAACAGCATTACAGCCGCGTTCACATTGAAACCGAAACCAACCAAAGTGAAGCAACCTGATGGCGCCGAGTGTGTCAGCGCCCTCTATCCACCTGTGAGGCAACTCATAAAATGAAAAGGTCTATAGTGCTGCAGCCGGTATGGGATTGTACCTTACTGGAGAGTTGTAGTATTGCGCATAGAAGCAAACGCAAGCGGTGTGCGTTTGCGTTCGAGTTGCGTGCCCCACGTTTTGCGTGCGCCTCATCGCCATGCGCCATCCAAGACCGCAATTTCGGGCTCCGCGCACGCGCAGTGTGGAACGCGCAAACCTAGCGCAAACACACAGGGCTTGAGTTTGCTCGTATACGCGATATTAAAACTCACTATTGTTTCACCGGCTTCCAACGCCAACGAAACGTGCTGCACTGAGCAGACGCGCAAGAGGTAGGCGTTCCTTCGAACTGGAAAGGCTGAGATTGGCAAAAGGACGGCGAGCAAATACAGAAGTAAATAAATGTTATGAGAAAACTAGTAATTAAAAAAAAAAACATTTTTTTTTTTTACTTTTGGGCATTTGGTTTGGAAGTATATTGGCGGCGACTTTGGACGTTTTGCCGATTGTCAAAAGTCACGACTTTGATAGCACAATATACTTCAACCACAATTAATGTAATTTTACATAGATTTCTCACATTAGCTAGAATGTTTTCATTGATTTTAGACTATTTTTATTTCATTGGTAATTAAAATGCAGCAATTGGAACCAGTGATGATAATTAGCACAGTTTGCATTGTCATATTTCTTCGCGCGTTTAAAATTAGATTATAAGTAGGGTTCCGCGTTTTCGGTTTTTATTGTTTCAAAATTCGGCGTAGTTTTTTCGGTGTTTATTTTAAAATTAATTTTTCGGTGTTTTTTTTCGGTGTATATTTATTCCCGAAAAGGTTTACCGGTTCTTTTTCGGTGAATGTGAAAGAAATACCATCGGACACGGGATCAGATGACCCTTGTAGCTGTGGTAATTGTGATCACTCAAAGAATGACGGCACATATACGTGCGTGGTCTTCGCTACAACTTCCGTCAGGACACACTTCAAAATCGCGGAATTCGCGGGCACAACTTCTTCAGATTGCTTCTTTTTCCTTCCTATTCTGAGGACGTGACCATCTGAGGTTGATGAGCGTACAAGTCCAATGGAATGGCAAAAAAAAAAAATATATTGCATTTATCTTTTTAATTAGAGGGAAGTTTGAGAGACGGTGTTGAGAAAGGTCTTAATTGACGGCTTTCCTCGATGTCCTCTGAAGTGGAGGAAGCGAAAAACCTGACACTGGCCCACATCCGAACTTTTTTTTTTTTAGGACCGGGAACTTGATGCACTAAACCCGATCACAGAAAGGATGTCCCGCGAAGGGCAATCCAAGGCCTCTTTTGTTACCAGTTAAAGCTTGGAGGAGGGCAATCACGAAGACGTCACACAATGTCGAACCTTGTAAAGCCCTCTCCCTCCAACCCTCCTTCCCCCACCCACCTTGACGAGGCCCTAAAAACGGTTAAAGCCGAATTTTAGAAAACCGATTAGACGTACTTTTATCGGCTTTTATCGGTTTAAACCGAAAACGCCGAACTTTCAAGCTGACCTCTTTCGGTTAAAACCGAATTTCCGAAAATAGATTCGGCGTACTCTTATCGGTTTTTATCGGTTTATACCGAAAAGTCCGAACCCTAATGATAAGCAACAAATTATATTAGAGCTTGAAGAATTACTCATTCAAATATGTGAATTTTAATATTATGAATATTAATACAAACCGCGGCAATGTATGCCTCCAATTAACGCCAAGATCAAGAGAATACGCTATTTAACCAGAATAGTCTTTCCAGAAAGGTATAATTCTGTTTTCTTTTTAGCATATGAAAAACTCTGACATAGTTATCAAGATAGACAAACAGTCAAACACTGGATGTAATATGAAGTCCTACGCGTCACGCGGTGCTTTAAAAACACCCACATTTCAGCTGTCTGGGTCGGATTCCGTCTTTGAATTTTTTCTAGTGAGAACAGCGTTTATTAGTTTATTCGTTTGGTGGACATATTGTAAAAATTATAATTATTGTAGTTCTTGTGCTGGGATAATTGTCATTATTTTCCATGACAATTATCTGAACGAGAAAAAAGCAGCGAGAACGCACAGATATCAGCACTGATTTTTTCAACAACTACAAGCATCAGCCTGAATCGAACAGTATGTTAAAAATAAAGTTTCCGCAAACAACTTTTCCAAGTAAATAATTACGATGTGAGACACATCTTGAGTCATGTAAGAATCCGAAATTACGACCTATATCGAGAAATTGAATCCAAAATAGAGGTAAGTTTTGGTTTCGCTCCAGAATTAAAACGCGCATCCTTCCGTAAATAATGCGCTAAACACCGTTCTTGTATTCAGGTTAAAGAGGTGACCTGCGCTCATAAAACATTAGCTTCCTCGTATTACCAGAAATAATTTATGTCGCTCAGTGAAGCCAGCACACTACTCAGGCTCAACAGTGGCACGCATCTCAGACCCTCACTAAACCCGCCATCTTGGGAAATGAGTGGCGCCACCTATAGTTAGTTGGAGTTGCGAATATGGTAGCGCAGGCCAGAGAGGGCAGAGATAGCGTGCAAGCGCTTGGGTCATGAGCGGCCGCTCCCCGAACCACGCTTGTTTTCGTGTTTCCGTCACCGTCGTTTTCGTACTCCGGGAGCAACTCCTGTGGCGATTCCAAAGGGCGCGGGCAACTATGCACCATGCCGGTGGCGTCGGCAGAGTTGTCGGCGGCTCCACCCATTTGAGAGGTTGATTTCAATCAGAGACATTCTAAACTTTAGTAGCCTAGTTGCAAAAGTTTCATTATAATATATTAGTTTGGAATGCTTTTGCAAAATTACTCTAGAAGGCGGGTGAACACACGCTAAATGTTAAAAGGAAAACAGCTTTACTCAGTCATGCAAAGAGTGTAATTTCACATTTCGCCTCCCATCTGGGAGGCGTATTGCCGCGCGCCAAGCTGACCAAGTAGGCAGCGCTCTCGTGGCCTTGGTTATCGCGCTTGCCTTCCACGCAGAAAGCCAAGGTTCGATCCCTGGCCGCGGGTACGCATTTTTGCTGACTCTGTAATGCGATGTTCTCGTAAATTCGGGAAGCGTGTGGCTGGTTCGAGGTTAGTATGTTCTACGCGCCGAACTTTTTACGCCAATTATTCCAGAAGCCCAAGCGTGTACAAAAGGGGCTCCGCGTGGCATGACGCAGTCAGTCTTACAGCGCCGGATTCTGTTTCTTCACCGACATAGTCGCTCGCTTGCGACACCTGTTCTTTTCACCCTTTGTTTTGGCACAAGTTCGCCTTCATTAAACCTTTGGTTTCTTCACCCTTGACATTACTTAGTAAATCAAAGAGGAATAAGGTCATAAACGGGAAAGCGCGCTTATTTTGGCATTATTTTTTTTAATAACTACAAAATATTCTAGTCGGCTTTTCAAGAAATTCTTTTCTCTCAGTGCGCATATTTTATCTTGGTACTTTAATTTAAAGGATATGCAGTGCCGCTTTATAAAATAGTATTCTGTTACATCCAGTCTAGTGCTTTAACTTAAACAATATGCAGTGCCGCCATACAAAAGAGTATTCTGTTACATCCACCAACCTTTCAATTTTAATGCGAAAGCATTAACTGTCCCGTGGAGCGCAGCCGGCGTTGTCTGTAGCAGCGAAACGGTACCTAAATTCCCATTGGCTCCGACGCGTCATGTGGCCCCATAGCAACTGCGTCATCTTGCCTAAGGAGCCAGCCGAACGGCTGGCGGCGCGGCAGGAAAGAGGGGGGGGGGGGGGGGGACGCGGGTATGCGCTGGCCTGACGTAAGGACTAATGTTAGGGCTATCGCTAAGCTTTAAGGTCTAACGTCGTCAACCAGTACGCGCAGCTGTTTGACGTGGTACCCCGGATATCCGCTGGCCTGGCGTTAGGCCTAACGTTACGCTTCGAGGTCTAAAGCGCGAGACACATGCGCGAAAAATCCATCCGATCCGACGTCCGATCCGGCAGTACGACTGCCTGATCCGAAACATTTGGTCTCTTCAGACGTCGGATCGGCGATCCGACATGCGTCCAACGTGCCAGATAGTTTCGCACGGCGGACGGATTGTCGGATGCGTCCAGCCAATGATGACAGCCCAGCTAGCGCGAACGTCATGATGACGTACTGGGTCTGTCGGGACGAAAAAGAAAACGGGACGGGCGACGGGAAGCCGGACGCGAGGATCCCGCTGATCCATTCGAGAAAGATGGCCCCGGCAAAGAATGCACGCGCTAACGAGAACGAGCTTCTAACTTCGCTCGTGTGAGCTAAGCCGTCAATATGGGACCAGAGATCTGTGAACGTGGACCTCCGCTGGAGCGCTTGGACATCTTGGGCGGAGCCGAACGGATCGTCGTGTCGCATGCAAGGTCGGAAGCGTGTGTCTCAAACTGTCGCGTGCAGCGAGTCGGAGCGGCGTTCGGACTGTCGGATCGGACGTCGGATCGGACGATTCTGCCGTCCATGTGTCTCGCGCTTAAAGCGCGAAACACATGTACGACGAAACCGTCCGATCCGACGTGCGGACTGCCGGAATGACCTTGGGGGGAGAGGTTTTTCGTAGCATCGGAGAGCGTTGAAAACCCTCGCCTCCGACCGTCGTATTGCGCGGTCGGACGTCGGATCGGACGGTTTCGTCGTACATGTGTTTCGCGCTTAAAGGCCAGACCACACTAGCGTGAACGGCGCCGCCGGGCGGCACCGCCGTCCGGCGTCCGAACGCGAGGAGTCCACATTGACCTCCGTTTTGCGGGCATCACGTGACAGCACTGGCTCTCTCGCAATCGCTCGCGCACCCCCCGTCGGATTTCCCGCTCTTTCTTTCGTCTGCTCTTCGCTAGATTCTTCCGTTGCGGCTCTCATCTTTCTCATATATCAGCATCGAAACCGCACTCGCTGCCTGCATGTTGTTCCCCGCAGGGGGCACCTGTGAAAGCAGGTGTTTGGAGAGTGGCGTCTCCACGGACTCCGAGCCATGCGGGTTCGCCCGCCCACGTATGGCTGTGCGTGGCTTTTCCGTGTCCGGGGAAAAGGGCATCCTGGTGGTTGAGCCGAACCCGGGGTAGGTTTGGACTCTTCGGGGCCCCCCGGGTGAGGCAATACACCACTTCGGCCCCTGCTTCTCGTAGACGGGAGTCCTGGTAAGGCCCGACCAGGATGATTCAGTCTAGTCGCCACTTCTACTATCCCCTCTCTACTTTCACCCTTGTCTTCTCCTCCTTTTCACTCTTCTCATTTCTCTTCTTTCATTTTCAACTCTTTTTGCGGCAAGGGCTAACCTTGGGTGGCGACGGACACCTTGTCCAGAACCACTCTTGGTTATAGAGACTGGGCAGCACTAATAGAGTAATGTCTTCAGCCAAGCCATTCTTGTTATGGAGCGTTACCTATTCCCTTGTTGGGCTCGGTGGCGGGCGGTGCACCACAGTTTCCGAAAACCCTCCCCTTTTATATGGGTTCTAAACTTAAACCTTTTGATCGGCCCCCCAAAAGGGGCCGCACCGAAGCTCGTCACCCCCGAAACATCCATAGTACTCCAAAAATTTCCAAAATTCCTGGTCTTACACTCTGAAGAAGAAAAACCACTTGCCAAACTGTCCCCCTTCTTAGTCGCCAAGGTAGAGGAAGGAATCGTTGGTAAAGATTACTCTGCAAAAAAGATGCCATCCGGTGATCTTCTTGTTGAGATCAGCACCAAAAAGCAAAGTGATGCCCTTCTTTCTCTCAGCGCTGTGTCTGAATACAAAGTAAATGTTACTCCACACCGCAGACTTAATACAGTTCAAGGAGTTATCTCGGAGGACGACCTAATGGACTCGTCCGAGGAAGAACTCGTTGAAGGCCTTTCAGACGAAGGAGTTGTTGCCGCTCGACGCATCACCCTTCGTCGTGAAGGTGTAGAACGTAAAACGAGACACATTATACTGACCTTCGACACCACCACTCTCCCAGAGGCCATAAAGGCAGGCTACCTTCGGTGCCGTGTTCGCCCCTATGTGCCGAATCCCCAGCGGTGCTTTAAGTGCCAAAGGTTCGGCCATGGGTCACGGAGCTGCCGGGGAAGCGACACTTGCGCGAAGTGCTCCAGTAAGGAGCATGTTGCTGGCATTTGCGAGAGTGAACCGAAATGTGTCAACTGTGATGGCCGTCACCCAGCATACTCGCGCTCTTGTCCAAAATGGAAAGAAGAAAAAGAAATACTTACTTTGAAAACCACAGAAAACATCTCCTACCATGAGGCGAAAAAACGTTTCTCCTTCCTATCGAAAGGAGGGTATGCCGAGGTCGTGCGCAGGGGACCCGCACGACCCGTGATGGCATCGGCGGGAACACAGACCCCTCCAGGGGGGGTGTGTCTCCCGCCAGTGTCCCCTCTGAAACCCGCGGGTACAGTGCCAGCTGCACTGCACTCCAACCACACGGTGGACGCTGTTCCTTCAACGTCCACCCTGAAGCAGGGGGCGGCACCTCCCGCCGCCCCTACCTCCCAGCTTCCTCGAGGCCGGGGACAACCCCCGCGTCTCGACCCAGCAGAGACCTAGTGAGCCGTTAAGGCTACCAACCCCACCGGGTCTTCCTCCGGCTCCCCCTGAAGAGCCTATGGACGAGGGTGGACCCAAGTCCGGCGAGGAAAGTTTCCTCGCTGGATCTGACTCCTCTCTTTCTGCCACCAGTGACTCTGCTGGCCAGCAAAAAGAGGCTGTAAAAAAGAAAAATGCCCCGCGCTAAAAAATAGATTTTAAGCCATAGTCACCTCATTTTACTTTTTTACCAGTTTTTATATTCACTTTTGCACTGGCTAAGCATATAGGCATTATGCAGTGGAACTGTCACGGCCTTCTACGTAACATAGATGACATCAATTCATTTTTTGATGAGCTCCGTCCTGTTGCTATTTGCCTACAGGAGACGTACCTGACTGATTCGCACACGCAGGTTTTGCGTCATCAACAAGTTTTTAGGAAGGACCGCCATTCCTCAAACCCTTCGGGTGGTGTAGCAGTGGTGGTTCAAAGTGGAGTGGCATGTGCTGAAGTTCCTTTACAAACTTCACTCGAGGCAGTTGCAGTTCGCATCCTTCTTGACCGCCTTATCACTCTAGTATCACTCTACTTACCACCTAATGTTCCGCTGCATCTTCACGAACTTCAAGCACTCATCAAACAACTTCCCAAACCTTTTTTAATTCTTGGTGATTTTAATGCCCACCATCCTTTGTGGGGAAGCTCTCATCAAGACTCTCGAGGTGGAGTTATTGAAAGGCTTTTATTATCAACTGGAATCTGCCTGCTCAATAAGAAAGAACCAACATTTTTTAGTGCTGCCCACAACACTTTTACATCAAATTACCTATCACTATCCTCACCATCTTTACTTTCATGCTTTTCATGGAACGTTTTAAACAATCCTTTTGGAAGTGACCATCTACCCATAATTTTAGAGAGTGTTTTACCAGTTTCATCGATACCAACCCGCCTTCCACGATGGAAGTTGGAAAAGGCCGACTGGTCTATTTTTAGTCTAGAAGCTACACTTGATCCCTCCTTGTTTCTTTATATGAGTCCTGAGGATGCAACGCTTTACGTTACAGAATGCATTATAAATGCTGCTTCTGCTTCAATTCCACAGACCTCAGGAAATCTTCCCCGGAGGTGCAAGCCCTGGTGGAATGAGGAATGTACTTCCACTCGGAAAAGCCAGAACAAGGCGTGGGGAACTTTCCGTCGCTATCCAACTTTCCCTAATTTGATAGAGTTTAGGAAAAAAAGAGCACAAGCTCAGTGGACGCGAAGACGGGCCAAGTGGGCTTCATGGACAAAGTATGTTTCATCCTTAAATAGTTTTGTTACTGCTAAAGAAGTGTGGGATCGTCTCAAAAAAGTTCGTGGGCAGTACCATGCTTTCAGGATTCCACCTTTCCTTCAATCTCAGCATCTCTAACAGGACAAGCAGACTTCCTCGCACAACATTTTCAGCATGTCTGCAGCTCTTCCAATTACAGTACGGAGTTTTTAAAGTACCGGTCTACCGCTGAGAAGCAGAAAATCACTATGTCAGGCTTCAACTCTGCTGCATACAATAGACCGTTCACAATGTGTGAACTGGAAGTTGCTCTCAGCCTAAAAAAGCAATCTGCACCTGGGCCAGACAGAATTCACTACGAGATGCTTAAGCACCTGTCTCATGAATCTTTGTCCCACCTGTTGTCCTTTTTCAACTACCTATGGGAAGCTGCTGCTTTCCCACATTCTTGGAGAAGTGCCCATGTTATACCTTTGCTGAAACCTGGAAAAGATTCCTCTCTGGCTACCAGCTACCGCCCCATAGCACTTACAAGCTGCTTGGGGAAAACTTATGAAAGGCTTATAAATCGCCGCCTTATGTTCCTTTTGGAAGAGAAAAACTTTTTTGACACTAAGCAGTGTGGCTTTCGTGCTGGACGGTCCACCATGGACCATCTGGTCCGACTTGAGACCGTCATACGTGTGGCCTTTGTACACCGGCAGCATTGCGTGTCGGTGTTTTTTTTTATTTAAAGAAGGCATATGACACTACGTGGAGGCGTGGTATCCTTCGAGATCTATACAACTGTGGAGTGCGTGGCCGTATGCTTCGTTGCTTGCAGAATTTTTTAAGTGAGCGTACATTTCAAGTCCGATTAGGCTCGACTTTATCCAATGTCTTCTTGCAAGAAAATGGTGTCCCCCAAGGCGGAGTCTTAAGTGCAACCTTATTTGCAGTTAAGATAAACAGTCTGGCTCAAGTTTTACCGTCATCTGTTTCATACTCGCTCTACGTGGATGATGTGCAAATATATTTTTCGTCCTGCAACCTCTCCAGTTGTGAACGGCAATTGCAGCTCACAATAAACAGAATGACCAAGTGGGCAAATGAAAATGGTTTTAAGTTTCCCCCAGAGAAAACTGTGTGTGTGCCGTTTTCCCTGCGACGAGGTTTGACTTTGGACCCAATCTTACAATTGAATAACATAGAAATATCGGTGAAGCAGGAACATAAATGTTTAGGCATGGTCTTCGATAAAAAAGCTTACATTCAAGTCTCATTTAAAGGAAGTAAAGCAAAAGTGCTTGCGATCCTCAAACATTCTTAAGGTTCTGTCACATATATCTTGGGGGTCTGACAGACGATGCCTCCTACGTTTGTACAATGCTTTAGTTCGGTCACGTCTGAATTATGGAGCGATTGTTTATGGTTCGGCACGACCTTCCACTCTAAAGATGTTGGATCCGGTTCATCACCTCGAACTCCGGCTAGCAACTGGGGCATTTCGCACGTCACCCGTGTTGAGCTTGTATGTGGACACGCATCAAATGTCTCTGGAAAAACGCCGACAGTACTTGAGCCTGTGTTATTATTACAAAGTGCTTTCGGATCCGAAAACTCCTGCTTATAGTATTTTACAAATTCCTCAGTTTTGTAATTTGTTTGAAAACAAGCCAGCAATTGTGCGCCCCCTAGGCTTTCGAGTTCAAAGTATCTGTAGCTCTCTCAACCTCCCTGTCCCTTCCACAAGTGGTGTTAACTTGCTAAAATCTATAGAGAGAATTGCCCCTTGGAACGAGCTACCCGTATGTTGTGACTGGTCTTTCACCAAATACAGTAAGAAGACCGTTGCTCCACAGTTTCTTCAGAAAGAATTTCTATCTTTGCAAGAAAGGATATCTAGAGGTTGCAACGAGTACTATACCGACGGGTCGAAATCTTTAAGTCACGTTGGTTGTGCAGTTTATTCTAGTAACTTTGTACAGCTTGACTCAATGGCAAGCATCTTCACCGCAGAGCTCTATGGTATTTTATTAGCCATTGAACATATTCTGGACAACAATGTAATGAACGCAGTCATTTTTGTCGATTCGCAAAGTGTCTTATCTGCTATTTCTTCCAGAGTTCCTACAAAGAATATGCTTACACAACATGTTCGTTTTAAAGTAAACAGAGCTCTGCGCCGTGGAAGTAATATCAAATTTTGCTGGGTACCAAGTCACGTGGGAATTGCAGGGAATGAGAGTGCGGATCGCTTGGCTGCATCTGCCACAGATTCAATAGCATCTTTTGGCCTGCCCTATCAGGATTTTAAACCACTTTTAAAGAAATCTCTTTTAAAGACTTGGCAGCTAGAATGGGGCACTGAAACCAACAACAAACTTCACGTGATTAAACCAATGATAGGCATCTGGGAAAGTTCATTTCACAGAAACCGTCGTCTCGAGGTTATGCTTTGTCGCTTGAGAATCGGCCACTCACGTCTGACACATATGTACCTCCTCTGTGGCGAAGAAGTTGCACTTTGTGCCCATTGTGGGGAATTACTTACAATTTTACACATTCTATGGGAGTGTAGGTTTTATCATCAACTGCGCGTATCACGTTTTCCTGAACTTTTTAGAGACTATCTACCCTTTCATCCTATGTTTTTACTTGGTGACAGTGCTTTAGTACCACTTAGACGAGTTTTTAATGTTCTTAACAAAACTGGTTATCTACACAAGTTATAAAAATCTTCTCTAGTCTAGCATCTGTTTTGCTGAGTTTTAATAAACATTTTGTTTGGCGCATTATGGCCTCCGTTGCTGCTGCGCCATTAAAACCTTAATCTTACTTTGCCTACATGTTAGGTGTTCATGATAACCTGGTGATCAGCGTGAATGTGATTATCCTAGCTGCTCGTTGATCTTGCGACGTCGCCGCGCTCTGATGGGAAGGAGGCGCAAGTTTTGGGTCCGGCCGAGTTGGTTCTACCGAAACACCGAAGGACAGGTCAGTGCTTTGCTGCCCCGGCGGCGCGCCAGATGAGAAGGCTACTTTCGAAAGAGTCACCAAATCAACACGAGATCCATCACAACACAACCGACATGCAACAACAAGTGCCACGGGGAAACTCACTTGTAATTTCGAATTCGTCTCCTATAATTTCCCAGCGGTTGTTCTTAGCGTCATTATCTAGGTAGTCTGGCTCCGTCTTGTCAAATAAAAAGGGAAACAGTCGCACAGTTTCAAGGAACCGCTCCGTTGGGGAAGGCATCGGGGGATAATAGGGATAGCAGACGACACGAAACACGTCCTTCGGAACGTAAAAGACGCGCCGAGGACCGGCCTGAGCGTTGCCATGGCATCCCGACGTCACTATCTAGGCCACCTCCCATTGGCTCCTCTCTTCTGCGGCGAGCGGCGGCGAAATCTGAACCGCGCAAGGAGCGGTTAGCTCTGCGGCGCCGTATGTCGCGCCGCTGAAGCCGAAAACTGGTTCTGGTCGGCAGCCGGCAGCGCCGACCGTCGCGCCGCAGGCCTCCGCGACGCCAATGTGGACAACCGGTACCCGCAGCTAGGGCGATGATGATGATGAGAGGACACGTGATTTCAGCGCGCGCCGCGCCGAGCTTCACACTCCCGCCGCTGCCTCACCCAGCGGCGCAGCAGTCACCAGCGAGCAAGGGCGGTCTGCGCGGCGCACCGCTGCACTTCCTGTCGGCGCTGCGGCCACCTCTGCTCTAGAGTTCCTGTATAACCTATACAGGAACTCTACTCTGCTCCTCTCGGCGCCGAGAATGCTTTCGTATTCACAACAAAATCATGTGTCAAGCGCCTCTACAATTCAGCAGATGTTCTGTCAACCTCTCTCCTGAAAAAGAAGGGCTGCCGAAATTCCATAGCGAGCCAATGTCTTTTCTTAATTGATAAAAAAAATTATAGATCAAGCAACAAGATCTATTCTCAATCGTTGATGTTTTGCACGAACATAAACAACTTTTTTCACATATGTTTCAATACCTTGATCATCGTAATATTCTTACTCCCTTCCAGCACAATTTTAGAAGATCATTATCAACGAGTGCTGAGTTGATCACACCAGTTTATGAGATTTCAAAGTTGATAAATGTTAGGAGTCAGAGAGACCTCATTTTTCTTGACTTCTCAAAGCCGTTCGATCACATATCGCTTCCTAAACTTCTCCTTAAGCTTTCTGCTATCTTTAAAATGATAATTAGTTATGTGGGTGACCTCTTATCTGTCTAATAAAACTCAACATGTATATCTCGGTGAAAAGACTTCCTCCCTACTTCCAGTAACAGGGCGCTCAGTGCTGGGGCCTCTTCCATTCTTAATCTATATCAGTGGCATCGTTAAAGACATTTATGTTCAGGTTATATTATTCGCTGATGACTGCGTTATTTACTCCAACATAAAATCACCCCAAGATTAGCAATACTCAATTAAGCAATAGCGAAAATTAAGGAATGGTGACACAAATGGCAAAGGAGATAAACTACGAACAAACCGTTGCAATGTCGATAACCTGGAGAAATAATCCTTTCAAATCTAGCTATTCAATAAATGCAAACCCCATCAAATTTTTTGACCACTAAGACTACCTTGGAGAGACAATAACTTGTAATCTACTTTGGAACCAGCATCTAGATGACATAGCTGATAAAGCAAGGGTAGAAGTGTTAACGAACAAAAGGTTAGGACGCAAACAAGCTGGTGAAGGTTCAACATTTTAGAAAAACCCCAAGACTGGGGGGGGGGGGGGGGGGGGTAGAGGACAACACAACACGAAGTTTCAAACAGAGCTGAAATTTATTGGACCCTATAAAACCACGATCTTTTGTCCAATAAATTTAAGCTGTATTTGAGACTTTGTGTTGTGTTGTCCCCCCCCCCCCAGTCTCGGGGTTTTGTCTAAAATGCAACAGTGTATACGACACATCTTAAAATTCGCGGATTGCGAAACAAAGACCACTGTTTACTAATCACTGGTACGATCGACCTATCCTGGAATACGCTCACACAGTTTGGCAGCCCTACACAGCAGAGGGGATTCATTCGCTTGAACGTGTGGAAAAACAGGCTGGAAGATTTCTATCTTATAACTTTAGATATACTGTGTCTGCGTCAAATTTACTGGAACAAGCCAACATCCAACCATTGGAGGCTAAGCGAAGATAAACAGATTAGAAAATCTATCTTTTGTTATTAATGAAATTTTTTAATATCAATAGTGATAGATACATCCAATTTTCACAATTGGTCCGGCTAGACTAAATCATACGTGGACTATTAAACAATACAGAATTATGCACGATGTTTTCAAATATTCGCTTCCCCTCGGGGAATTAACGCATGGAATTCTTTGTCCAACGAAAGGATAACCCTTCCGTCACTTGATAGTTTTGTCGAGGTAGTCGCCTCATCCACGAGAAACTGCTCTTAAGCACATCACACCATGTCCATATTGAACCCCTGCTGTGGCTCACAGATGTGAGCAGCAGGATTCTTTAAATTAAAAGAAAAATTATGGTACCTTTTGCGGAATAAACAGCTTTCAAGGAAATCTAAAAATGCAACTTAATTTTCTTGTACGATATCCACTAAGTTACAGTCCTCGTGAACCTTCCGGTATCTTTTCAAGAAAAGCAGAAATTGACAATTTTAATGAATTAAACCCAAACGCTAACGGATTAGGCGTGGAGAAAAAAGCATTACAGCCGTGGAATAAAATTTATGCGGGTCTAAAAGTTAAATTACTGCCTATTGATATTTCATTACTGTCATTTAAAACATTCCCGGGGAACATGGCGATGTTTCTTGGTGTTTAGGGAAAATTCTCATTTTCGAGCTTCTACCGAAGCGTTCATCTCCAAGAAAGTTGGTGATGGACATCTGTAAATTAGTGGATGAGAAGCTGAAACAAAGAATAAGAGCCCCCAGATTGACACCCTCCTATTGGTGAGCTGGCTGTGCCTGCTGCGCGGGCTTAGCAGCCGACCAAACTTTCGCCGGTGACTCGGGGAACGCGACACGTGCACAAGGGACTAGTAAGAAGGAAAAAATTAACAGCGCAAAAGAAACGTTGGTGTCACGAGACATATCACAGTTTATCGTCAAACACGGATAGGTGTCGCCATCTGGTGATTGAATTTGGAAAATAGAGAAATAAAGTTCTACGTAAAGAGCGGACACTTCCACAGACCCCAGCGGCCCAATTCGGCGTCAGCGAGCGCACCCAGCAGCCAGAGTGTTGAAGGGATGGAGACCCACAGTAACCGCTGGCCAGATGAATGAATGGATTCAAGGCTAGTTCTGGCGGTATTTTTGGATCGGGCAGTAGTATGCGCCTTCTAGCTTAACGAGTCAATGTTATTGTAAAAAGCATGGTTTTTGTTTAAAATAGAATTGTTTTATAAGCATACCTTAATTGTACTGCAGAAGAAAAAGTCATTCAGCGCTATATATAATTCAAACTAACCGCACACCGAAAAGGATATATTCAAATTTGTGCTAGCTCCCTTGAAGGAACGACATCGGGGATTGAAATACAAAAGTATTTATTTTTGTAACTATGGCAAGCAAAACAAACATCAACTCTAAAGACAAGGAGTGGCGTATATGATTCATACATTACAAAAATAAGAATACACGTGCAAAATGTATGAATAACGCGTTAACAGTTGTACACTGGAAAAAAAAGTACTGCATTGCAGCGAGCCTTACAGCGACAAATGCAATATGATGGAGGGCATTTAACAAAATTACCGTCCAAGTTCCATGAAAGGCGCTTGCACATTTGACCATGGGCTGAAGGACGCTTGCGCATATATGACTGGCCCAGTGGCTTCTAACTTCAGTGACCGAATGCAAATGTCCGTCAACAAAGAAAATACAGTCACAATATTTCTTACCTTTTACCGTATACCATCACCGCAATGGAAGAATGACTAGAAACCCGCACCAGACAATAAGCCGCAGAACCAACTCAACACACACAATGAAACAAGTGAGACAGACCAAGCAGCCACCATGCCGAAGTATCCGCACTCCGTCGAGTCCACGACTCCGAAGCCAACCGTCGCGCCGCAGCCATAGCCACAGCCGTTGAAGTCGTTTTTGAAAGTTTTCAAAGTTCGCAATACTTTTAAAAGTTTACTCTATACAACAAAGTTTCTTATTAATATTATCTATCTGATAAACATTAAGAATAAGTGGCACTTTTGCGCCTACTAACGGCCAGTAGAGTCCCTAACTCCTGGGCGGCGAAACGGCTTGAGGGGCTACTTTTTACGTAGTACTATATTTCCCTATGCTTGGAGCTTCTTTAAGATGGCCGCCTTGAGGTAACAGCCTTGTAGAGGCCCTCTTTTGATTTTTGGACAGGTTTGGACTTTGCCAACGTTACTAGAACCACTCAGTCGGGAAACTGCCATAGACACATGCTCTGAAAAAGTGGCACCGATCCGCACTCGAGAACCGAGCAATTGGCGATCACAACTCCGCCATTTCTCCGGCACCGGCCACTCAAGGAACTGCACGTGACTTATATTTTGGCTTTAACCGGCCATTTTGGCGCCGAAACAGATACGGTGGATGGGGTTTCAGGGGCGCCACCCCCGTCTCCCAAGCGGACCCGCCGCGCAATTACTACCTGAAGTTAAGATGCGCCTAGGTCGGGACGCGCTTCCTGAAATCACCGCTAAGGCATGGTTGTATAAAGGCCCTATTAAGTGTGCTGCAAAACCTTCCCTATTGAAAATTCTCATTTGTATGAGAAATTTGTGTGTCCAATAAACACATATAGATCATACAAGATATATAAGAACATATAAGAACCGTATAAGAACCATATAAGAACTATATAAGAACTATATAAGATATATAAGAACATACAAGCACCATATAAGAAACTAGTGGGAAGTTTCTTATAAGTTTCTTATGGGGTTCTTATATATCTTATATAATTCTTATATACTTCTCATATAATTCTTATATGGTTCTTATGTGTCCTTATATGTTCTTATATATCTTGTATGATTCATATGTGTTTATTGGACACAAGAAATTTCTCATACAAATGATTTTTTTTGCTAGGGTTGCAAACTAAAGATCTTAGAAAACATCACGCGCACCTTCTTTTGTACTAAATTTCAATAAACGTTACTACGAGAATTGTTTTTTTCCGTTGCTTTTTACGCAGAAACATGCTTTCTAGGATCTAAGGGTGACCACAGTATAGACAAATGATAAAGAGTGGCGCTGTTGTTGAGTTTAGCTCGGTCTCGGTGGACGCCAGCGGCCCAGGTTTCAACGGCGAGTTTCCCAACTGAGGGTTCTAGTAACGTTGGACTTTGCGCTGAGACAGAGCTCATAGAACCAACGCACACGGAGGAAAAACTTTTTGTGTCTGTGCGTAAAGGCGGTTTATTTTGTGAGTTGTAAGCAAATTAAGATTCCAAAAGCGAGCGACACGTTTTAGCTCCGTGACGCATCGTGGTCAATTCATTCATTCGAGCGTGGAGCAAAGCAGCTGGCCGGACAGCAAGTCGTCTGCTTCTTGCGCAGCAGTTGCGGGGAC
Source organism: Ixodes scapularis (assembly GCF_016920785.2). Classification (NCBI taxonomy): domain Eukaryota; kingdom Metazoa; phylum Arthropoda; class Arachnida; order Ixodida; family Ixodidae; genus Ixodes; species Ixodes scapularis. The sequence goes on from NW_024609836.1 coordinate 4,151,347, forward strand.
CTCAGAACGACTCCGAGGTCTAATTGACTTGTATTGAAAGGATCGTGGGTTGACCTTAATGCTAGAAGCATCGAGGTCGATTCATTCATTCGAGCGTGGAGCAAAGCAGCTGGCCGGACAGCAAGTCGTCTGCTTCTTGCGCAGCAGTTGCGGGGACCTCAGAACGACTCCGAGGTCTAATTGACTTGTATTAAAAGGATCGTGGGTTGACCTTAATGCTAGAAGCATCGAGGTCGATTCATTCATTCGAGCGTGGAGCAAAGCAGCTGGCCGGACAGCAAGTCGTCTGCTTCTTGCGCAGCAGTTGCGGGGACCTCAGAACGACTCCGAGGTCTAATTGACTTGTATTGAAAGGATCGTGGGTTGACCTTAATGCTAGAAGCATCGAGGTCGATTCATTCATTCGAGCGTGGAGCAAAGCAGCTGGCCGGACAGCAAGTCGTCTGCTTCTTGCGCAGCAGTTGCGGGGACCTCAGAACGACTCCGAGGTCTAATTGACTTGTATTGAAAGGATCGTGGGTTGACCTTAATGCTAGAAGCATCGAGGTCGATTCATTCATTCGAGCGTGGAGCAAAGCAGCTGGCCGGACAGCAAGTCGTCTGCTTCTTGCGCAGCAGTTGCGGGGACCTCAGAACGACTCCGAGGTCTAATTGACTTGTATTGAAAGGATCGTGGGTTGACCTTAATGCTAGAAGCATCGAGGTCGATTCATTCATTCGAGCGTGGAGCAAAGCAGCTGGCCGGACAGCAAGTCGTCTGCTTCTTGCGCAGCAGTTGCGGGGACCTCAGAACGACTCCGAGGTCTAATTGACTTGTATTGAAAGGATCGTGGGTTGACCTTAATGCTAGAAGCATCGAGGTCGATTCATTCATTCGAGCGTGGAGCAAAGCAGCTGGCCGGACAGCAAGTCGTCTGCTTCTTGCGCAGCAGTTGCGGGGACCTCAGAACGACTCCAAGGTCTAATTGACTTGTATTGAAAGGATCGTGGGTTGACCTTAATGCTAGAAGCATCGAGGTCGATTCATTCATTCGAGCGTGGAGCAAAGCAGCTGGCCGGACAGCAAGTCGTCTGCTTCTTGCGCAGCAGTTGCGGGGACCTCAGAACGACTCCGAGGTCTAATTGACTTGTATTGAAAGGATCGTGGGTTGACCTTACTGCTAGAAGCATCGAGGTCGATTCATTCATTCGAGCGTGGAGCAAAGCAGCTGGCCGGACAGCAAGTCGTCTGCTTCTTGCGCAGCAGTTGCGGGGACCTCAGAACGACTCCAAGGTCTAATTGACTTGTATTGAAAGGATCGTGGGTTGACCTTAATGCTAGAAGCATCGAGGTCGATTCATTCATTCGAGCGTGGAGCAAAGCAGCTGGCCGGACAGCAAGTCGTCTGGTTCTTGCGCAGCAGTTGCGGGGACCTCAGAACGACTCCGAGGTCTAATTGACTTGTATTGAAAGGATCGTGGGTTGACCTTAATGCTAGAAGCATCGAGGTCGATTCATTCATTCGAGCGTGGAGCAAAGCAGCTGGCCGGACAGCAAGTCGTCTGCTTCTTGCGCAGCAGTTGCGGGGACCTCAGAACGACTCCGAGGTCTAATTGACTTGTATTGAAAGGATCGTGGGTTGACCTTAATGCTAGAAGCATCGAGGTCGATTCATTCATTCGAGCGTGGAGCAAAGCAGCTGGCCGGACAGCAAGTCGTCTGCTTCTTGCGCAGCAGTTGCGGGGACCTCAGAACGACTCCGAGGTCTAATTGACTTGTATTGAAAGGATCGTGGGTTGACCTTAATGCTAGAAGCATCGAGGTCGATTCATTCATTCGAGCGTGGAGCAAAGCAGCTGGCCGGACAGCAAGTCGTCTGCTTCTTGCGCAGCAGTTGCGGGGACCTCAGAACGACTCCGAGGTCTAATTGACTTGTATTGAAAGGATCGTGGGTTGACCTTAATGCTAGAAGCATCGAGGTCGATTCATTCATTCGAGCGTGGAGCAAAGCAGCTGGCCGGACAGCAAGTCGTCTGCTTCTTGCGCAGCAGTTGCGGGGACCTCAGAACGACTCCAAGGTCTAATTGACTTGTATTGAAAGGATCGTGGGTTGACCTTAATGCTAGAAGCATCGAGGTCGATTCATTCATTCGAGCGTGGAGCAAAGCAGCTGGCCGGACAGCAAGTCGTCTGGTTCTTGCGCAGCAGTTGCGGGGACCTCAGAACGACTCCGAGGTCTAATTGACTTGTATTGAAAGGATCGTGGGTTGACCTTAATGCTAGAAGCATCGAGGTCGATTCATTCATTCGAGCGTGGAGCAAAGCAGCTGGCCGGACAGCAAGTCGTCTGCTTCTTGCGCAGCAGTTGCGGGGACCTCAGAACGACTCCGAGGTCTAATTGACTTGTATTGAAAGGATCGTGGGTTGACCTTAATGCTAGAAGCATCGAGGTCGATTCATTCATTCGAGCGTGGAGCAAAGCAGCTGGCCGGACAGCAAGTCGTCTGCTTCTTGCGCAGCAGTTGCGGGGACCTCAGAACGACTCCGAGGTCTAATTGACTTGTATTGAAAGGATCGTGGGTTGACCTTAATGCTAGAAGCATCGAGGTCGATTCATTCATTCGAGCGTGGAGCAAAGCAGCTGGCCGGACAGCAAGTCGTCTGCTTCTTGCGCAGCAGTTGCGGGGACCTCAGAACGACTCCGAGGTCTAATTGACTTGTATTGAAAGGATCGTGGGTTGACCTTAATGCTAGAAGCATCGAGGTCGATTCATTCATTCGAGCGTGGAGCAAAGCAGCTGGCCGGACAGCAAGTCGTCTGCTTCTTGCGCAGCAGTTGCGGGGACCTCAGAACGACTCCAAGGTCTAATTGACTTGTATTGAAAGGATCGTGGGTTGACCTTAATGCTAGAAGCATCGAGGTCGATTCATTCATTCGAGCGTGGAGCAAAGCAGCTGGCCGGACAGCAAGTCGTCTGGTTCTTGCGCAGCAGTTGCGGGGACCTCAGAACGACTCCGAGGTCTAATTGACTTGTATTAAAAGGATCGTGGGTTGACCTTAATGCTAGAAGCATTGAGGTCGATTCATTCATTCGAGCGTGGAGCAAAGCAGCTGGCCGGACAGCAAGTCGTCTGCTTCTTGCGCAGCAGTTGCGGGGACCTCAGAACGACTCCGAGGTCTAATTGACTTGTATTGAAAGGATCGTGGGTTGACCTTAATGCTAGAAGCATCGAGGTCGATTCATTCATTCGAGCGTGGAGCAAAGCAGCTGGCCGGACAGCAAGTCGTCTGCTTCTTGCGCAGCAGTTGCGGGGACCTCAGAACGACTCCGAGGTCTAATTGACTTGTATTAAAAGGATCGTGGGTTGACCTTAATGCTAGAAGCATCGAGGTCGATTCATTCATTCGAGCGTGGAGCAAAGCAGCTGGCCGGACAGCAAGTCGTCTGCTTCTTGCGCAGCAGTTGCGGGGACCTCAGAACGACTCCGAGGTCTAATTGACTTGTATTAAAAGGATCGTGGGTTGACCTTAATGCTAGAAGCATCGAGGTCGATTCATTCATTCGAGCGTGGAGCAAAGCAGCTGGCCCGGACAGCAAGTCGTCTGCTTCTTGCGCAGCAGTTGCGGGGACCTCAGAACGACTCCGAGGTCTCATTGACTTGTATTGAAAGGATCGTGGGTTGACCTTAATGCTAGAAGCATCGAGGTCGATTCATTCATTCGAGCGTGGAGCAAAGCAGCTGGCCGGACAGCAAGTCGTCTGCTTCTTGCGCAGCAGTTGCGGGGACCTCAGAACGACTCCGAGGTCTAATTGACTTGTATTAAAAGGATCGTGGGTTGGCCTTAATGCTAGAAGCATCGAGGTCGATTCATTAATTCGAGCGTGGAGCAAAGCAGCTGGCCCGGACAGCAAGTCGTCTGCTTCTTGCGCAGCAGTTGCGGGGACCTCAGAACGACTCCGAGGTCTCATTGACTTGTATTGAAAGGATCGTGGGTTGACCTTAATGCTAGAAGCATCGAGGTCGATTCATTCATTCGAGCGTGGAGCAAAGCAGCTGGCCGGACAGCAAGTCGTCTGCTTCTTGCGCAGCAGTTGCGGGGACCTCAGAACGACTCCGAGGTCTAATTGACTTGTATTAAAAGGATCGTGGGTTGACCTTAATGCTAGAAGCATCGAGGTCGATTCATTCATTCGAGCGTGGAGCAAAGCAGCTGGCCGGACAGCAAGTCGTCTGCTTCTTGCGCAGCAGTTGCGGGGACCTCAGAACGACTCCGAGGTCTAATTGACTTGTATTAAAAGGATCGTGGGTTGACCTTAATGCTAGAAGCATCGAGGTCGATTCATTCATTCGAGCGTGGAGCAAAGCAGCTGGCCGGACAGCAAGTCGTCTGCTTCTTGCGCAGCAGTTGCGGGGACCTCAGAACGACTCCGAGGTCTAATTGACTTGTATTGAAAGGATCGTGGGTTGACCTGAATGCTAGAAGCATCGAGGTCGATTCATTCATTCGAGCGTGGAGCAAAGCAGCTGGCCGGACAGCAAGTCGTCTGCTTCTTGCGCAGCAGTTGCGGGGACCTCAGAACGACTCCGAGGTCTAATTGACTTGTATTGAAAGGATCGTGGGTTGACCTTAATGCTAGAAGCATCGAGGTCGATTCATTCATTCGAGCGTGGAGCAAAGCAGCTGGCCGGACAGCAAGTCGTCTGCTTCTTGCGCAGCAGTTGCGGGGACCTCAGAACGACTCCGAGGTCTAATTGACTTGTATTGGAAGGATCGTGGGTTGACCTTAATGCTAGAAGCATCGAGGTCGATTCATTCATTCGAGCGTGGAGCAAAGCAGCTGGCCGGACAGCAAGTCGTCTGCTTCTTGCGCAGCAGTTGCGGGGACCTCAGAACGACTCCGAGGTCTAATTGACTTGTATTGAAAGGATCGTGGGTTGACCTTAATGCTAGAAGCATCGAGGTCGATTCATTCATTCGAGCGTGGAGCAAAGCAGCTGGCCGGACAGCAAGTCGTCTGCTTCTTGCGCAGCAGTTGCGGGGACCTCAGAACGACTCCGAGGTCTAATTGACTTGTATTGAAAGGATCGTGGGTTGACCTGAATGCTAGAAGCATCGAGGTCGATTCATTCATTCGAGCGTGGAGCAAAGCAGCTGGCCGGACAGCAAGTCGTCTGCTTCTTGCGCAGCAGTTGCGGGGACCTCAGAACGACTCCGAGGTCTAATTGACTTGTATTGGAAGGATCGTGGGTTGACCTTAATGCTAGAAGCATCGAGGTCGATTCATTCATTCGAGCGTGGAGCAAAGCAGCTGGCCGGACAGCAAGTCGTCTGCTTCTTGCGCAGCAGTTGCGGGGACCTCAGAACGACTCCGAGGTCTAATTGACTTGTATTGAAAGGATCGTGGGTTGACCTTAATGCTAGAAGCATCGAGGTCGATTCATTCATTCGAGCGTGGAGCAAAGCAGCTGGCCGGACAGCAAGTCGTCTGCTTCTTGCGCAGCAGTTGCGGGGACCTCAGAACGACTCCGAGGTCTAATTGACTTGTATTGAAAGGATCGTGGGTTGACCTTAATGCTAGAAGCATCGAGGTCGATTCATTCATTCGAGCGTGGAGCAAAGCAGCTGGCCGGACAGCAAGTCGTCTGCTTCTTGCGCAGCAGTTGCGGGGACCTCAGAACGACTCCGAGGTCTAATTGACTTGTATTGAAAGGATCGTGGGTTGACCTTAATGCTAGAAGCATCGAGGTCGATTCATTCATTCGAGCGTGGAGCAAAGCAGCTGGCCGGACAGCAAGTCGTCTGCTTCTTGCGCAGCAGTTGCGGGGACCTCAGAACGACTCGGAGGTCTAATTGACTTGTATTGAAAGGATCGTGGGTTGACCTTAATGCTAGAAGCATCGAGGTCTACCGGCTATTTTTCGGTTTCAATCAGGCAATAAGAAATCGGCGTTCTGACATCATCTCAACGGATCTGAAGCAGACGAACTTGTGCTCCGCAGTGGCTGCGAGTTCGGCTCATGTCTGCTGCGCCTCTGACGGGTACGTACCGTCGCCATAGTTTCCTTGCATCGTCATAGATTCAGGCTCCGAAAGCTATCGTGCCAGCGTCGTCCACTACACAGCACCCGGCTGGCCCCGCCACGCTGAGAAAAGCACGACCAAATTGAGTCCCGCACGGTCTTGCGCACTCTGCTCTACTTTTTTCCCGCTCCGCTAAATTTTCCGCTAAATTTATCGCAAAACATTCCGCTAAATTTAGCGGGAAAATTTGCCGCTAAATGTAGCAAAAAATTTCCACGCTAAGTTTAGCGACTTTCCCCGCTATATTTAGCGGGCAAAGTTCCCCTCGAAAGTGTAGCGAAAATTTCCCGCAAAACTGGAAGGGAGCAGGAGAGGAGGAGGACACGGGAGGAGGGGGAGGAGCGGCCCCTCCTCTTCTTCAAGAGCTGCACTCTCATTCGGCATTACGCGGGGTTGTAAACGTCTTTATATTTTTTAGCACGTCTCAAACACTTTTGTTTTAACCTTTCTTCCCAAATAAAAAAATACTTTATGATAGAATAAAAAAGCTTCACGTGTATTGAACTTTATTTAGCTTCCAAAAAATAACTTCTGATGGCTGTCTCCAACCCTGCCAATCACAAAAGCGACCACGAAACGTGACAAATGTACCCCCAGCTTTTCGTTTTATGGCGTACTTCCCGAGGGAGAAATCCCGGGGATTTCTCCCCGGCGCGCGCATCACGGGACGAAAACACCAGGCAGCTTATTTCATAAATCAGAAGCCTGTACAAAAAACAATGATTGTTCAAATGTGTTCATGCAGGTATGAATTGGAGTAAACAGCTTTGGGTGATATAAGCGCTCGGAACAATGGCTTTCCGTTTCTTTATATAATTAGGGCTGTCTATTTGAAAGTCGTAATAAATTTTTCAGAAAATTATTTCACCTGTTCCCAGATTCTTTGATTCCTTAATGGTTGCATGCCACCTCCTCGGTTTTCTAGCGCCATAACCGCTGTCGTGGTTATAAACTCGTTAAAGGTTGTATGCGCCGCAAGCGGTTCAACTTCAGCGTCCCAGACGTCGGACGCACACTCTAGTGTAGGTCTTACGAGGGTTTTACAAGCCCAAAGTGTAACCGAAAGAGGTGATGTACATGTTTTCTACATACATTCCGGAGCTTTTGATTGCTTTTTTCTTTTATGTAATTCACGTGTTTATTCAATTTCAAATCGCTCGAAATAATAACACCTAAATACTCATAACCGGCAACCACAGTAAGCTTAATAGCGTCAAACTCATAATCCAAGCATAATATATTGTTCTTGGTTGTACAATGCATGTGTGGACATTTTGTTATGTTAATTGTCATGTAACTGTCACAACACTAGAATGAGTTACGAGATAAGGTACAGTCTAAATTCACCTGGTCATCTACTAAAGATAAAGGAGCGTAAATTATGCGATCATCCACATAAACCATTATTTTAACGGATCCGTTGCTGCTAATAAAAACAAAGTGTTTACATATACTCAAAACAGCAGAGGACCCAACAGAGCTCTGCGGAACTCCAGAGCGCACTCTTAGCATTTCTGAAAAATTGACGCTAACATCAACGAACAGCTGGCAATTTCTGAGATATACACTAATCTATCTTAAATCAATAAGGTTACACCGGAGTCAGTTTGTACTTTAATTAATTTACAGTGGGGTGCTCGATCGAAAGCTTTTGACAGATCAATAAAAACGGCATTTACTCGCAGACGATCCTTCAGATAACCGGAGATTTCATGATAACGTTCAATAAATCGGGTTGTTGTGGACAACCCTCTATGAAAACCGTGCTGATTGGGGCTTAGTGTATTGTTCACCTTCATGAAGTTGACTAGCTGCTTATTTAGAATATGCTGTAATGATTTACAAGATGTACCGGTCAAAGAAATAGGGCGATACTTTGCAATCTGTAATAGATCCTTCAGACAGCGCGGTGGGAACAGAACAACAGTTTATTTCCGTATGAGCGTTTATATACACTGCGCATGTTATGATAAGCGAACGCGGCTTGCGTTGGTGATAGGCGCTAACAGCGATAACAACAAATATACCTTGTCACTACATGACACTCCTTTCTCCTACGATTAGATGCACAAAACAATACAGAACGCTTGGTTAATCATTAATGCCATAGCGTACAACAGCATGTCGATTGCGTGTTGATCTTCGTGGTGGAGCCGGAGCTTGCGTTGCTGACTCCGTGCTCGCCTCCGGCCGCTGCGACGTTCCCGCTGTAGGTGGGAGCCTGAAGTGATAGTCCACCCTTGTGCTGGCATCCCCTTGAGGCGCCGTCCAGGCTCGTCTCAGCTGATTCCGGTGTCTGTGATGGCGCTCCCCGTTGTCCAGTTGGACCGTGTACGACACAAGGCCTCGCACTTCCACCACGGTAGCTGCTTTCCACCGGGGTCCTGGATTGAAACTCTTTGCGTAGACTGAGTCACCCACAGCAAAACACTTTGTTGGCGACGCCTGAACCTCAGGTTCACGCTGACGACCTGGGTGAAGTCTGTCCAAGGCTGTCCTCAGCCTCCGCCCCATCATCAATTCTGCCGGTGACTTTCCCGTGACAGAATGCTGCATTGTGTGTTGTTTAAACAAGAACCGCGCAATCTTGCACTGAGTTGTGCCTTCCTGTTGTTTCTTCAAAGCTTCCTTGACTTCTCTTACCATCCGTTCGGCCCTGCCATTACTGGCGGGATGATAAGGTGCTGCGAACACTGTACGAACACCGTTCAATTTGAAGAACGTTTGCAATTCAGCACCAATGAACGCTGTGCCATTATCAGAGACGATTACGTCTGGCACCCCGTGAGTCGCAAACATTTTCCTTAAGCTGGTGACGACAGCTGAAGATTTCATTGATGGCATGATTTCTACCTCTGCCCAGTTGCTGTACGCATCAACTACAATTAGAAACACTTCTCCCTTGACTGGCCCCGCGAAGTCTATGTGTAGACGACTCCATGGTTGATCTGGCTTGACCCAGAAATGCACTAGAGCCTTGGGGTCGCTTTGGCGGTTACTTTGACACGGCTGACAGTACCGCACAAATTCTTCAATCTGGCTGTCCATCTTTGGCCACCACATAAGCCCTCTTGCTGAAGCTTTCATGGCACTCATTCCCGGGTGGTTTGCATGCAGCAACTGAAGTACCCTCTCTCTTGCCACTTGCGGGATGACCACACGGTTTCCCCACAGTATGCAATCACGATGCAACGACAATTGGGACTTCCTTACCTCGTAAGGCGCGAACGTATTGTCCGGTTGCCTCGACGGCCAGCCACTGAGGATCCAATCCTTGACCTTGGATAAGATGCAGTCTTCCTTGGTCATCCTTGCGATGTCTGCCGCCTGGAGTGGAGCATACTCGACAGCTTCAAGCAGGAGCACGTCCCCCGGTGGCTGTGGCTCGTCTTCGTCTCCCACGATTGGCAGACGACTAAGCGCATCAGCGTTGGAGTTGTCTTGGCCCCGCCTGTACTGAATGCGATAATTATACGCCCCTAACAACAAAATCCAGCGAAGCATCCTGGACGACAGCACTTCTTGCACCCGCTTCTCTGTATTGAACAACCCCAACAGCGGCTTATGATCAGTTACTACGGTAAAGTCTCTTCCGGCCAGGTACTGGTGAAATCTTTTCACTCCAAAGACGACTGCTAAACCTTCTTTGTCAATCTGGGCATAGTTGCGTTCACTAGCACCGAGAGTTCGTGAGGCGTATGCTATAGGTTGCTCTTTCCCGTCATCAGCCCTATGCGCCAGCACGGCCCCTACCCCGACAGGCGACGCGTCGCAGCACAAAACCAACGGCCGCTTGGGGTCATAGGGAACAAGTACTGCATCCGAGCTAAGCAACTTCTTCAGCTTTTCAAACGCCCGCTGGTGCTCACCAGTCCATTTCCATTCTTGCTCGTGGTCCAAAAGCCGATGAAGGGGTTCCGCCACTTCTGTCTTCCCCTTGAGGAAACTGGCGTAGAAATTTAACAACCCCAAAAAAGCTTGAAGCTGCTTCCTGCTTGTCGGCGGTGGCGCTTGCTGAATGGCGTCCGTCTTGGTCTGGCTCGGGTGGATACCTGCGGCATCGATTCTATGTCCCAGGAATTCAATGCTTGCTTGACTGAATTCACACTTTTCTTTGTTTACTCTTAGCTGCGCTCTTTGCAGACGCGCCAGCACGGCTGCAAGCCTTTCCGAGTGTTCGTCTGCGTTGCTTCCCGATATCAAGATATCATCGAGATAAGCCTTCACCCCCGGAATCCCTGCCAATAACGTGTCGATGACTCGCTGAAACACCCACGGAGCCACCGAGATTCCAAACGGCAGCCGCCGGACCTTGCATAGCCCTTTAATCGTGTTGACGGTCAGCATTTCTGCTGATTCATCATCTAGGCTGAGCTGTTGATACGCCTGAGTTAAGTCGAGCTTGGTAAAAATTTTACTCGACCCCAAGGTCGCTAGCATTTCCGTGGTCGTGGGCAAAGGATACCCGCTGCTTTTAATAGCCTTGTTTACGGTACTACGGTAATCCCCACATAAACGCAAGGTTCCGTTTTTTTTCCTCACCACTACCAGCGGTGTCGCCCAGTTTGAGTACTCAACCGGCTCCCAGACGCCTTGTTGCACCAGGCGATCCACTTCCTTGGCCACGTCGTCCTTGAGGGCCAGCGGGACAGAACGACTCTTGAGAAACACCGGGCGGGCGTCCTCTTGAAGCTCTATGTGAACTGGCGGTCCGTTGAATCCAGGCAGGTCACTGCCGAAAACCTCAGCAAAACGTGATGTCACGTCCTCCACCTTGATCTGCTGAATTCCACTCAAACGGATGCCCAGCGACTCAAACCAGCTACGTCCGAGTAAACTGTTACCACGCTTCTTTATTACTAACAAAGGTAGCTCTGCTCTACAGCCTTTGAATTTCACTTCCACGTTTGCCCGATCCACCTCGGACAATGATTCATTCGACCAGGTTACAAGCTTTGTGCCGGCTTCTTGCAGCGGTATCTGGCCTCGATTCTTCTCGATCAACCGAAACGTCTCTTCGCAAGATGCTCCTGAATCGACTTCCATCGGAACTTTCTCTCCTTGAATGTGCACTTCTACCATGAACTTTTCAGCCTGTTCACGCACTTCGCATACAGAAAACAATGCGCTCATTTCATAGACGCCCTTGTTTTTTTCCTCCCGCTTGCGCAGGTCAGTTGGCTTCCGCGGCGTCCGATTCTCGTATTTTGAACGACAAGCTTTTGCCACGTGTCCAACCTTTTTGCACTTGAAACAAGCAGCCTTTCTAAAACGGCATACATGCGGAGCGTGCTTACCGTTGCAGCGGAAGCAGCTGACGTCGTCCGCCTTGGTGTCCAGTTTCATGCGTGTCGCTTGAACCAGACCCTCGCTTTCTTTGGTTCCGTCTTGAGCTTGCTTGCGTATATCGCGCTGCTGCTTCTCCGTTGCCTCTGCCGTCAGCGTCATGTCGTACGCCACCTCGAACGTCAGGTCGCGTTCTGCGAGCAGCCGCTGTTGAACCGCTTCATTCTTGATTCCGCATACGAACCGGTCCCTCATCATGACGTCCAGTGGAAGCTGTTTGTCACCGAAACCGCAGTCTTCAGCCAGCTTACGGAGTGCCGTAACATACTCCGACGCCGCCTCACCCTGAGCTTGGTTTCTTCGGTAGAATAAGAATCTTGCGTACAGCTCCGAAGGCCTTGGATGCATGTGCTTCCGCACCGCCCCCTTGATGTCGTCGTAGCTCGCCGCCGTGGGTCTTGCTGGCTTGACCAAGGTCACGATCAGCCCGTAAGTGTCCTCGCCGCAACAACTCAGCAGAACCGCTCGTTTTTGCTCGTCCGTGGTTATCTTGTTTGCAGCGCAGAACATCTCTAGCCGTTCGACGTATTCATCCCAGGACGCATTCGTGCCGAGACGATATTCGCCGATCCTGCCGACCGACATCTTGCCTTACTCGACCGGGACTCGCCCGTCCGTCGATTCGCCTCGTCGCCAATGTAATAGATCTTTCAGACAGCGCGGTGGGAACAGAACAACAGTTTATTTCCGCATGAGCGTTTATATACACTGCGCATGTTATGATAAGCGAACGCGGCTTGCGTTGGTGATAGGCGCTAACAGCGATAACAACAAATATACCTTGTCACTACATGACACAATCGAATTCCTTTCCCCGAATACTGTATGGGCACAACTGTTGCCATAAGCCACCCATCCGCTAAAATAGAATATTTAACTGACTGACCTAGAAGATACACGCGTTAAATGTTTCGCAACCTATCCGGCATATTATTTAAGAATTTAATTTGGTGTAGGATCAGGTTCAGACGATTTTCTATCATTGAAGGATAGAGATTGTTTCGGGATAAGATCATTTATATTTGCATTTGCGATTTCATCACTGGAGGTTCTGTTTAATTCACTTGTCTCAATACTAAACAGTGACTGAAAGTAATGACTGAATTCCGATACCATTTTTGCCTTGTCACTCACAACGTTATTGTCAATACGTCCGTTTTATAAGCCTTGAGGGGACAGATTAGGCCAAAACTTTTCTGGAGATGATGTGATGAATTTGGGCAATGACCTTGTGAAATACTTTTTTTAGCTGTCATTTTCCTTTATTTTGACACACTGTTCGCAGATAACAGGGGACTCACGCTTCCGCAGTTTCTTTAGTTTTCATTTTGCCTGCCGAATTTTCTGGTAATCCGTGGAGTTTTTCAGTCAATAACTGACTCGTTAGTAGCTCTCTAGAAATCATAATATTGCTTTGGTTCCCCTTCGTCCTCGTAAAAATATTAAACTCGCACTTTAAAAGAACCAGCTTATGATGAGCTCATCATTTACCCCAAATGACAAATGATGAGGCGAAAATAACTGAAGAAACTAAACCTTCAGAGTCAAGGATAGCGCTTTTACGCGGAACGATGGGCTTTCACCACACCGTCCACGCCGACGATCACCACCGACGCCATGCTTGCGGATAGAAGGAGCCGGCCGGCCCGCCACCGGCACGACCGGCCTGCAACGTGCGGAGATAAGTGCGCTTCCGCGCATCCCTGGGGAACGGGAAATTCACCCCCCGCGGAGGAAGGCAAGGAGAAAACGTAGTTCCTTGTTTGTGAAACGATAATTGCAGTATCGCGTATTCTAAACTAGAAATATTTTACGTCTTGTGAAATTATCATGCACAAAATATTTACATCAACTGAAAATTGTTTCTTTAGCGAAACTTTACAAAGACCGCCAAAATTTTCAAACATACGATAATTTCATTGGTCCCAGCAAGTACAGAAAAGAGTCCGCACGTATTTTATTCCTGCGTGATTGATAGGTGGTTCTGCCTTCTAAAACTGAAGATACTCATTCACTGACACTTCCTTAACGCCATAGCACCAAAAAGTAGCTTCTCTAAAAACCGCTTGAGTGCCCCTTTAATACTTCGTTTTCCTTTTTCCTTTTATCTACATCTAGTGATAAAAGCCATCCCCCATGTCCGGAACCGGAACGCGTATGCACTCGAAGTAATTGAGGCCCTAACCATCGAAGACAGTGGTCAAATGTGCGTTAGCACATTTGACCACTGTCTATCACAATCCACGCGAAAGAAAAACAATACTTGGAATGTGGCACGAGCCGCATAACACCCTAAAGGTGTATCCACACGACGGACCGGGCCGCGGACCGATAGATCACGTGATGCGCGGCCCGCGGGCCGCCCGGCTGCAATGAGCATCCACACGGCGGACCAAAAGAGCAGACGACAGAGTGAACGGGCCGGTCTAACCCTCGACCTCACAGCTCCGCCAAACGCGTGCAACGAGCTGCTTTGAGGCTATTTGTAAGGAGCCAAGATGGAGGTTGAACGAAAGAGACTTTTGGCCGCGGTGGCTTTGGCGTTGACTATTGAAGACGAGGAGGACTTAAGTGAACCGGAAAGGGCATGCATCTATTGTCCCACAGAGCGGGAAATCGCTCCACGAGCGCAATGAAGTAAAAAGTTGCATCGTTGCACCATGCCGCCATCGTCGCACAACAAAAGGTTTGTCGTCTTCGTCTTCAACAGTTGGCGCCAAAAGAACACGACTTTGGATTTGGATTCCAATCCAAACAAAAGTCAGCTTGTTGCCAGACTTAGCACTTCAATTATACTAAAAACGCCGCGGTCCGCCGCCAAGGTCCGGGCGAGAAAACTGGCTTGGCATTTCTCACAAGCGCGGGCCGCGGACCGCCGGCGGACCTCGAAAAGCGGTGACGTAAGATCACGTGATGCGCGGCCCGCGGACCAAAACAGCAATTTGGTCCGTCGTGTGGATACACCTTAATGGGTGCAGCCCGCGGACATGGGGGATGGCTTTTATCACTAGCTGTAGTGAAAAGGAAAAAGGAAGACGAAGTATTAAAGGAAGCAAGTTGATAGTCAGCGGTGCGTATGTCTTTTCCTCTCACGGTTTTTTTTTCTAATGTGATTGTTCAGCTGACCCCTATTCAAGTGTACACGGTTACTTCGATATTAGCTCATTAGTCTCATTTGTGCACTATCATAGACCTGGAAGAAATGTTCGAAATCACCGCAAGGTCCACGTTGACCCCACAAACTTTATGCCACCACCGGGCCGCATTCAAAACTATTTAAACCATCTAGATCTAGACTCATCATTTTCAAAAGATATTTGTGCCAATTTAAAAAGTGTTTGCGCCATGTATGTGGTTGATGTATATACGTAGTCACTACTGAGTATTTTGTTATTTTTTGTTTGCATTTCTTACCTTTCTCATTCTTTATTTGTTCGTATTCTTGTTTTGCTACTAACGAGCACAACAGTGCTTAGGCTTTGGCTGTTTCTGGACACAATAAATAAAAGTCATATTATTATTATCGAGTTAACAAAAGTGCGTACCAGCGTCCAGGCATCGAACCTTGTCTTTTTTCGTGGAGGGCAAGAACGATAACCGTCAGGCCACGAGGGCGCTGCCTCCTTCGTCAGCTGCGTGCTCTGCAATATGCCGTCATTGACTGATACTGTAAAATCACCGAAATGTTTACTAACGAACAATAGACCAAGCAAGGCGCGTGATGACTCAGTAATTCGCGTGGCTTTCGCAGATTGACGAAGACACCGATTAAATACTATTTCAACGAACACTTCGGAGAAATGGGTTCCCCGGCAGGCCACACAATCTTCCGACCAGCTCACGTTGGGTGGATTAAAGCCGCCTCCAGTTCTTATCTTACTCTGTTTATTGGCATTAACAAGCAAATACTTAAGGATGCCTTATCTAGGCCATCCGGTGAGAAACCGGGTTTTCTGCATACAGTGCCGAGAGTGAGCCATATTCCAAAAACGTTAATATACCAAACACTTTCAGATTTATTAATCGGATTCATGGAATGAATGCTGGGTTTTCCGTAATGACAATAGCGACTCCTCCTTCTCGGGAGCTTCTATCCTTTCTTATCAACTTGTAGTTGGGGGTATCACATATGTCTTAAATTTCATCATGCAACCATAATTCCGTTATCATTATAACGCTTAGGTCATAAAAAAATACAACCTCTAGTCAGTCAGTTTTATTTACGACACTTGTTGCATTTATACCAGCCTTCAACTTCTTTTAGCTCCTCTATAGGGTTACGTCACGCCGCGAAACTCGTATGCTGCTGGTTGGCCCGTCCTAACTTTACCTTGTCGTTCTCTTCGTAGTCCGAAATGTTGAGTTCCTGATTAATTCTTAGCTTATCGCCATGACGAAGAACCCTTTTCTCTCCTTTCCTCGTTGAAACGTCAGCTGTTCCAAAGAAGTTTTCTAATGGAGCGTACACGGAAAAAGAAGTCTTCTCCTATTGAGATGCAGGTGCATTTTATTTCCCTGCCGTTCTGAAGTATGAGCTGTTTTTCTCAATAATCCATAAGCTTTAAAATCACAATACGCTGAAATTGAGCGCTGGGTTTTCCTAGACGATGAACGCGAACCGTGCTAGTTGCGGTAATTAGTGGATTTTCCCAAAAACGCTTGATTTAGCACCATATCATCTAGGTTCGTCTGATGTTCATTACGGTTTTTATTTAACTTAAAGATCATTACATCATATCTACGTTTTCTGTTTCCTAGATGGACGATCTAATCTTCCAGAGTCCCGACGTAGTCTTGAAGTGCTCCAAACTTAGACTCTAATCGAGGTTCACTTGCAGTAACCCTGGTAGTCAAATTTCCTCTCTTCTAAATTATCCGTGCGTTTCAGGAGTGTTTCAACATTCGCGCTAATTTTGAGCAGAAGTTCATGGCCGATGGAACCTAAATTTGCCTCGATGTCGCCACAAACCAAAATTCTAAGGGCCTACACACAATCTTTCAAAAGACCCAGACAGTTGCTTGGGCTCGGCACAACGATCAGAAACTTAAGGCGAGTTCGAAATTATTTGCACAGTTTTCCAACTAACCTGGTAAAAAAGGACGGGTGCTTTAGCCATTTCTTATTTTTCGCAAACAGTGTGCCGAGCCCACTGTCGCAGATCCGAGTTGGGCACACCTTTAAAGGCAGCGCATGCAGAGCCGTAAACGACCACCACTTGGTGGATGGTGACTGTTGCAAAGCCGGCACGCGCTGCTGTCCCAAGTCCGCCAAGTCCGTTATCGTGTCGTAGGTGCTGCTTGCATCGATGATTGCACAGCGAGCATGTGTGACGCGACGATCCTCGGATAGCCTCTGCTCCGCGCAGATGAGCAGCATCGTGAGTTCCTGGTAAAAAAGGACGGGTGCTTTAGCCATTCCTCCCGTGAACCGCTTGTCGAGTCAACTATCGTTCATTTTGATTACAATCCAATGGAGCCAACCTAAGCAGCGCCAGACGCTCATGGTCCCAGTGCTCATTTTCTTTCTACGTTCGCTATGACCGATTGAACCGATCACGTACAGTGAATGGGACCCTGCGCTCCTTGCCTGATTGGCTTAGCCCGAACGCAGTGGCAAAGCGCTGTAATGCAAAAGCATGAACTGTCCCATGCAGCGGAGCCGGCGACGTCTGTAACCGTCTATTGCAGAAAAACGGCACCCACAAGCGGAATTTCCATTGGCTGCAACGCGTCAGATCAGATGCTTCGTCACGGAAGCCGGCCGGGCGCTCAAGGTCAAAGCGGACGCGCCTCTGAAATAAAACGCAAAGTAAAGCACAGCAACGGATATGCATCGTCACGGAAGCCGTGGAGCCGGAGGGGGCGCCGCGCCTGCGCTGTGGGGAAGCATGACGTCAAAGACGTGGTGCGCTGGTTCTAGAAAGGCGCTGCGCGTAGGGATGTTTTCGCATTCCTGCACGTAAGCAGTTTTAGGTGTCTTTAGCCTGCGCTTTAGTTTTGACGCGGCTCGATTGGCTCCATCGTCAACAGTTTGTTCTGTTCTCAGTGGCTTGTCGTGTTCGCGCTCCTGGCTTTGTGATTGGTCCTTGGGCGTTCTTATCGTCTAATGCTGCGATCTCATTGGCTGCAAGAGATAATGAGATGCCGGGGACTCGCCACGTGGTCAGTCCCGAATCTGACGCCACGTGACTTGAGGTAACATGACGTGGTTAGGTCACGTGAATGTCTCCGCTAAGTGTAGCGGGGAAATTGACACCACACAATTTGAGGTCTCGAGGCCTGGTCACCAAGCGTCAATTTTCTCTTTAAATTCAGCAAAAAAAAATTCACTTTACGTGGCAATAATTTTCCGATCCACTTTGAGGGAAAAATGGCATCACGCTTCTTGGTGGCTTTTTTTTTTTAATGAAATTCTGGAGATAAGTTACATTCTGGGTTTCAAAGTTATTAAAACAAAAACCAACTAGCGGCTTTATATATTGCTTTGCTTGTGATCTCTGTGAACTTCGGTGTGTGCCGGTTCAAGTGGACCTTAAATTGTTTTTCAGATCTGTTCGAGCTCGAAGAGGCATCCTACCCTTCCGCTGGGCGTGGCCTTGTTTGGGCTCCAATATGAAGACCGGCTCAGGATATGCGCCAATTGGCCGCGCATGTCGTACGCCGCTGGATATTGGCGTGCAGATTCTGTGTCTTTGTACATGAAGAACGTCATTAGGGATCCCGACTTCCTGAACAAGGCGACGACATGCTGACGAAGCGTGAAGAATCGCACAAACACGCAAAATAAAATTGCAATCAACCACACAAATTTGTTTGCGATTAACAACGGCAGCCGCGGTGCGTTCTGCAATGACGTGCGTGAGGAAATCGGAATTTAGTAGTCAATCTGCTTTCGAAAATCTGCCTTGGGAGCTTCAGTTTCAGCAGCATAGTTGTAATATAGTAAATGTGAAGGAATGTTAACCATGTTAAATAAACCTGACACTGGGGCAGAAATGAACATAAAAGTCGAAGGAACAGAAAAGGAAAGAACGACGTCTCCTTTCAGCAACCAGGTTTATTTAGTCCGCCTCCTTATTTAGCCTAGAGTCGCAGCCAACACAAAGGAGCAACCTCTAACAAGTTCAAACGCCAAACCCTCCAATCAGCTACCACCAACACAAAGGGACAACCTCTAAACAGTCCAAACGCCAAACCCTTCAATACATAAAGTAGTACTATGGACGGCCTTCATGCCCATCCACAAAAAAACTCTACGATATCCCTCAAAATTTAATAAATGGATCAGCAGCTATTCTATTCAAAGAAAGGTTCACAAAAAAAAATTCCCTTTCCACCGCAAAAAAACAAACAAAAAACATTATGCCAGCGTTGAAAAGATGACACGCACTGAACCTAAAACGGGGCGAAGGTGTACAGTGCAGACATCCCAATCAAGAATTTTTATCCCACTGTAACGAAGCCTGACTTCTGCAATTACCCCAGTCTCAGGTTTACTTTTCCCCAGTTTCAGGTCCTGCGCCAGTCTCAGGTTCATTCAACACGGTAAGCATAGTTGTAACCAACGTGCTCCTGAGATGTGTCAAAGGCGCTATCGCGCTGCCTCTCGTGACTGGGTGAGGGTCTGGCGCCCCTCGCTGTTCTCGTGCCGCTGGCGCCCTCCGTCTGCTTTGATGCCACCACCTGGAATAATCAGCGGCCGTGAACTAGAATGTTCACGTCGTCAGAGTAAGATTGAGCGAATAGAGTCTGGACACAAGTGCTGCGTCAGCGCTTGGCTGCGGCGCGTGTTCCATCAAAGCGTCAAACGACGTTGCTGCTCCGCCCGACTGGGATGACTCTCCACGGAGAAAACGCCGCATGCTCGCGGACCTTTACGATTCCCGGTAATGTCAAGGGCGATTCATCCGCTCGTCACTGAATGGGCGAATTTCGCTGCACAAACCTGAGTTTCAGGCAAACACGAGAGTGTTGATTCTTTTGGAGGTTCATTACAAAGACGCAATGAATGTCGTACGGCCGGCCCTTTTGATTTTCTGAAAAGGCGCTGTTTGTTTAAAATTAAGAATAAACTGAAATATGACCGTTTTCACTGCAGTAATGTTTAGAGGTGGGCTAGTCGGTGGTGCATTGTAAACATATAAATAGAACAACGCAAATGCACACAAGGACAAGTAGAAGGGACAGACACAGCGCTGACTCACGACGTATTTTCTTTTTCTTAAAACACATCAACATAAGAAGACAAAGATATAAAGAAAAGAATCCAAGATGTAGGACACCTTCACTGTCATGTGCCATCCGAAGACTTTCTAACAGAAAGTATACATTACACAGAGCATATGAAAAAGGAAAGTAGACAGCGGAGAAATATATACCTATACATATTGAAAAACAGCGCGATTACCACATAAACAAGAAGGAGGAACACACAGGACGAGGCGCTGACTATCAACTGTCTATTCAGAACACATACATAGAAATTCACGCGAGGTCGGGTTCTTTTTTTTCCTCTTCCAGTCATTCGCCATTAAGCACGCAACATATCAAATTAAAACACACGAGTACATTAAAACACACCAGCACAGGTATAAGTCATCGCGTCTTCCTCTTTTCTTCTTTCTTGGATCTTCAATCTTCAATGCTCAGGTCAACCCATGTCCAAAAAAATTACCTCACTGTCCACTAGGTTAGTGGATGGTTGGCTCACGCACCCGGGTTTTCGTTTTGCTATATGATAAGCTTCTATTAGCTCCCTCGGTAGCTGATCTTTGTGTTTAAACAGCACTTTTGTGTCACTAAATTTTGGCTCACATCCACAATCACGGCAGTGGACAGCTAAATGGGAGTACGCGTTACCTTTTAATGAACTGTGGTGTTCGCGTAGACAAATGTTGAGGCAACGACCCGTCTGACCTATATATGAGTGACCGCATGAGAAAGATATTTCATAAACGGTCCCCTGTGCACAGGACACGAACTTCACCCTACTGAAAAAACCTGTACAAATGTATACCGGCCTATACCGGTTCACACCGGAGTCCTGTATTCTCATATCGGTAACCGGTAGCTCTGTACCGGAGACCTGTAACCACGTACTGGCGAAGCCGATACGCCGTACCGGCTGCCCATACCATGTACAGGCGGCCGGTAAACGCGTACGGGAACAGCCGGTAGGCCACACCGGTAACCGGTAACCACGTACCGGCGAAGCCGATACGCCGTATCGGTTGCCCATATCATGTACAGGCGGCGAGTGAACACGTACAGGCGAAGCCGGTACGCCACACTGGTGGGCCGTAATAACGTACCGGTGGCCAGTAATCGATGCGCGGCTAACAGCAACCACGTATCGGAGCGACCGGTAACGCCTTACCGGCGCCGGCACTTAAACCGGCGGTCGGTAACCTTGTACAGGCTCTAGCGGTATACACAATAGACCGATCTCACTAAGCGTTGGGCGCATGCGTAAAGCCGCCATAACTTTAGTTCACAGGAGGCAGACGGCCGTGCACGCGAGGGCTCGTGCCTTCTCGTGCTCTGCACGCGAAGAGCTCCAGCGAGGTTGTCGCACGTGCCCAAAGACTAAAGTTCCCTCGCTGCATTGTGGCAGCGGTGGCGTAGTCAAACTGGCCGGTGAGATCGGTCTATTTAACGCGACCAGAAATTATCAGACCTCGACGGGAACGCGCTCACCGCGAAACTAAACTGTGATATTTTTTTCAATGAAGAATTTTAATCAGAAAATCACATATTAGGTCATTTCAGTTTAACAGTTTCAGCTATCAAACTCAACCATTTTATGACATGCATATTTAAAGTCATAAAATGAGAAAACCAAATCCATGGGAAGCGAGGCCGAGATAAACGAGAGTTTGCTTCATAGCTTTGAGCCCTGTACCGCGGTAGTTTCGGTTTCGGTTTATTGACGTCGGATTGGATTGGATTTCGTAGCTGCAAGCCAGAGTGGAGAAAAACAACCAACGACGGACAATGTTTTTCTTAACAATAAATAAACTTAACATGGTAAGTTTCTATGCTTTTAAATGTTCTAAAACTATTTTGAGTACTAATAGTATTAATATAAACTAAGGCAGATTATTTATTTAATCCAATCCAATCCTTACATACCAGCGCCGCTGGCTAGCCGGCCAGTGCCAGCCAGTGCAGTGAACCAAAGCCGCATTGACGTTAGGGCTATCTCGATCGGTGTGTATCGGTGTCGATATGTACTAAGCGTACGTGATTTATATTGATGGCGCGAAGGCAATAGTCAGCGTGGTGAACCGTATCAAGAAGTTCAAACCGGCGAGCGTTGGCGACTTCGACCCCGACGTGCCGAAAAGCGTCTACTGGGAGGCTGTTGGAGCGTGCGCCGGGGAATGGTAAGTTGTTGTCTACGCATCAGGGGCTCGAAGCGCAACGTATACTGCAAACCGTTAATAGGGAGTTTTCGTAGATCGTTTTCGCTGTCCCGCAACGCCCTCCGCAACTCGCTATATACCCGGAACTCTACAGTCAAGACTATCGGCGGGCAGGCACATCTTCGTTGCAGAGGGGGAAACGCGGTCTACGAACACTCCCTAATGTTCGCCAGCCCCCGACTTTTTGCAAATTCCACGCGTCCGAAAATTAGCGAAATTTAAGGACACGTGGAAAGCGGAAATTTCGTGGGCCCCCGTTCCGGCGTCCCCCGTTCCGGCGTCCCCCGTTCCGGCGTCTAAAATTCGCGAAATGTGGTGGGCACGAATATGTCCTTGCGCCCGATTCGGTCCTTGCGCCCGATTTGTGAAGAACTGGGCGGCAAGAGCAAAGGGTTTTACGTTGTTTAACTACAGGGCGCTCCAGACGGTAGCCACGACACTCAAAATAAATCGCAACAAATCGGCTTTGTAAGCTCGACAAATTTGCCACATAAGTTCGACTAGGTGGTGCATTTAATGTGTAAAAATATCGAAAAAAATAATTTTTGAAACAAGGGTTATAGCGCAGGCTGGCTGGTGAACGGTCATATTTATAAACCCCGATACAAGAAGGGAAAGGGAGACGAACACGACGACTTTGAGATGTAATTCAGTGTGCATGTTTTGTTTTACAGAGACACGAGCTGAGCTGGCTGCTGCTTTGAAAAAGAAGCACGTGGCCATCCCTATGGTATTGAACTCAAGGTTCGAGGTTTATGTGTGCCTTTAGGCTGTTTTTCTTACCTCATCTTCGACTCTGTTCAGAAGGAGGGGGTTCGTCTTTTGTTTCCCTTTTTCAAATCAGCAGCATACTTCACTTCCATTACCAGTGGGCAGTAATTGTGGGTAAAATTGAACGGTTAGGCTAAAGAATATCTTGCATTTTGTTCGCTTTATGAGTAATTGTGTCCATTCATTATGGCTGGTCAGGACTATTTGTACAGACACTTTTTTAAATTGCTTGCTATTCTGGTACACAGATCCGGTGGGTAGAACGCTCTATGAAAGTGGACCACAAGCCGCACTTTAACACACAAAGTGCCGCAGCTTGGCCACTTCTGGTCTCGACTGTGCTGTAGCTGCAGTTGTCCCTCTTCAATTTCAAGAGACACTCTCCTGCTCGTTTCTCGACCGCATTAAATCTGAATTCGACACTCTTCAGTCTTACGAGATGTGCTCACCTGCTCTAAGTCAAGTCAAAATCTCGCTGTACACGAAGTTACATCTCTTCTCCACTATCGCAAGACGTCCTCATTTGTTTGGCGTCCTGCTTGTGTTGCAGCCGAAGTTTCCTCTCTTTAATCTTTTCATCCGCTTCAATGGTCCTCTTGTTGCTTCTTGCCTCTCCAGCTTTCAACAAACATGTTTTATGTTGTTCCGAAGTACCCTAGGCACTTTGCTTTCACTGTGCCTCAGCACGCTTGCGTAATGTTCCTCTGGTGAGACCTGCTTTCGCATACCGACAACGAAAGATGATACTCAAGTCTGGTTCACAGAGCTCTCCTCAGATGTGGCTATGTGCGACTGCGACCAGATGCGGCGCACATTGCTATGGCAACAACGGCGTTGAGTCACTGGCACGTGCATCAACGCAGCTCTTGCCTGCAACCAGTAGCTCTTTCGCAAATGCTTACCCATGTATGCTCGTGGTGAAGCGGATACGATGCCCGGCTTAGACTTCAACGGTTGTGGGTTTGAGGCGCAGTGCCGGCGGCATGTTTTTCTTTTCTGAATTATAATGTGCCGGCACATGCTGTTTTCAAAAGCAGTTACAAATCCTCGGACCAACAGACGCCTAAAGTGCATATGCTTTGCTTATAGATGCTATCGTATTTAAAAGCACTGAATTGCAAGTACAAAGCAACTGAGAGTTTACGTTCCTCATAGAAAGTACACTGGGAGCAAAGTAGTATTATCATATTTTACTTTCTAACTTAGAAGTACCTTTTAACACAATATTTTATCATACTATTTCGTTTACCTACACAGTGTTTTCTGACAACAGGTATCGTCCTTTGCACACTAGAGTATGTAAAGGACGATATACCAATTATTTCCTGTACTGACAGTGAATACCGGATATCTTGTCAGGGGCGTCTGGAAGCATTTCTTCAGGGAGGGGGCAATCACAGGTATAGGGCTGAAACCTGCACCCAAAAAATAAAGGGGGGGAGCAATTTAGTGTGAACTATGTGTGTCCCAATTATGTGTTGGAGTTTATATTAAATAAATATTACAACACCTGGACCTTTTTCTTTTCCAGATTTTGATGTCGCCATCCCCTGCAGTGTGTGGCAAGTACAAGAAAAAAAAAAAGACAGAGGACAGGACGTCCGCTGTGTCGCTTGGGGAGCATGCCCGACTGGTTGAAAAGCTGAGGTCGGCAAAGCAGAGGGTGCTGAACCTGGAGCAGGAGCCCCAGATAGAGAGGACGCTATCAAGAAGCAGCTGCTGGCACTACTAGGTAAGCGTGGAGGCACTTTCAGTTGCTTACCTCACACACTACACATTATGTGCTCACACTTTATCTGAGGGATCAAAAGTAATTTTAATTTTTTTGTTTTTGGTCGCAAACAGAAGTAAGCATATACTACAGGGGTGCCTCAATGTATCAATGAGTTTAAGAGGTGTCTATAATTCTCTTTTCTTCTCTTAGGGTGCAAATGGAGCTTTGAGAGTTTGTTTCTTGTTGCTGATGGCGATGAGCCCGTTTTGCTCGGCAGCACTTTTGCTTTGATTGAAGAAATATTTTTCTGGTTCTGCAGTATGTCAAACAATTATGTCATACCAAGACACCATGGTCTGTGCGCATAGATGAGGCTTGAAGTGAAAGTTTGTTCTGTCAGTCAAAACATTTTAAATATGCGCTTTCTGATGAGCCTGGCCAGCACACATCCTTTCGTCATTGGGGAGACAGGAGTTCTTTTTGTTGAGGAGGAGGGAGTGAGGAAGCTGGTCGTAGGCATGACCACAGCACCAACAAGGCTGAACTTTAATCGGGCGGCAGATTGTGCCTAGCGACGCAACTGTGCAACTGGTTAAAAGGTGAGCAGACGATCTGCTACAGCATTGGATTTCGTCAGAAAGATTGAGCTTATATCTCGCAAACCGTTGGAAATGCTTGGCATGAATATTCATTAGCTATTCACCGGTATTTTTTT
This sequence comes from Ixodes scapularis, assembly GCF_016920785.2. Taxonomy (NCBI): domain Eukaryota; kingdom Metazoa; phylum Arthropoda; class Arachnida; order Ixodida; family Ixodidae; genus Ixodes; species Ixodes scapularis. The sequence continues at coordinate 4,176,382 of NW_024609836.1, forward strand.
TGTAAACTAAACAACCTCTCTGCCGCCCACTGCCGGCGAACTTGAGCGCATTTCTTTTCTTCCTCTTTTTCTTCTTTGGTTTTGTTTCTCATCCTTTTGTTTTGTGTCCTGCTTGCGCTACTTTTCCAGTCCCGGTGTGTTACGTAAAAACAAATAAGCACACTGCCGGTAGTCTTCTGTGGCATGAAGTACTATGAAGCCCTCATGCCATCAACGAACCAGGAAAGTGCTGAAGTCCGAATAATCAAGCTTGTCTGAATTTTTGGCGTCCGAAAAGTCGGTTGACTCCTGAACTGTGTCTTGTTTCTAAAGAGTGTTTTATTATGTTGCAGTGGACAATGTCCCGTCTGGCGGTGTTGGGTCAGCTCCTCCAGCTTGCCCAGCAGTGGTTCCTGCAGCTGGCGCTCCTGCTTCAGTTCACGTAGTGCGAGCTGGTGTGGATCACGCTCGACCTGTACCGGCCGCTGATGCTGCTGTTCCAGCAGCGGATCTTGTAGCAGGCCCGCCGGAGGCATTTCCCGAGTGTGTGCCAGTGCTTGCAGAGGCTGATGACGAGGTAAGTTCAGAATTTCATGGAATATGCATTCCAGATATTGGGCGAGTGACTAAATTTTATTGTTTCCACAGCTCCTTGAATGAGGTTATTTATATGCTTCCTTAAATTGAACCATCGGGCTGCTTCAGAATGCTGTTGAATGTAAAGAGTAGGGCCGGGCACTGATAAGATATTTCTTTCCCAATTAATTGGCACTTTTCTGAAACGTTTTCTATCTAGTGTCCTTGTCTTATTTCGAGCTTTTTCATAAATCATGTACCAAGGAGCCCAATTAAAATTGTGTTATAATTGGTACCCTCCTTTCGCTTTCTCTCTTTACTCTGAACTCACTTAAACGGACACTTAACCCCCCAATAAAAGTTTTCATTTTTGGCCAGCCGATTTTTAATGGTGTCGAAAGACTACCAAATTAATATTTTGCAACAGTCACATATATTTTTATTAAAGCCAAAAAACGCAACTCCTCAGAACTGAAACTGAAACCCGTGCACGGAGGTCGGAGAAGTGGAGAGGAGAGAGTGAGTGGGCGGAAGTCACGTGGCTACACCCGACCGTGAGCTTTTTTGTTTTCCCCTCCGTGTTTTTTTTGTGTGCATAGCAGACGACATGCGTGGCTGGAACTGTTTGCTATGCGATTCTTTTGCAGTTATGTTTGTTCCACTCTCTGTTCTGTACTTCAAGATGAGGTGTTCTTTACATTGAGAAGTTGGAGACGAGTAGTGAGTGCCCGTGGTGAATTTCTGTGATTGGCTTTGAAAAGAATACCCCCAAGATGTTGCGTGAAGAGCTGCCTTGCATGTCCTGCGTCCGAAAAAAGTGGCATTGTGCGGCAGACGTCTGCACTAGTTTCCGAAAGATCAATTAGATCGGGACCAATGGCTGGCTGCATTTCCTGTAGAGCATTTCTATCTATTTCTAGGTTCACCTTTGACATGGTGTCTTGGTGGAAAAGGACAAACTGTTCTACGTGAGGGGAGCCCGGGGAGACTCCATGTTCGTTAAAGAGGCCACGAAGTGGATCTTCGGCAGGGAGAACCTGCGTGGGCGGAGTGTGACTGGGGTGCTATGCCGGCGCTTCAAGGGCGCTGTCGCCGAGAGGGCCCTGACTCCAGTCAAGTTGGCAGCAGTAAGTGCCCACTTCTCACAGATGTCTCATACTTGGTGAGTCACTCAAACCTTATGGCTTCTGAAGTTGCAATCTGCTACGACAAAATTAATGTGATAAAATATTCCAAGGCTTTCAGAACTTTCAGTGTTATAGGCTGTTGAAAGGTCACGGTTCGACTAGTTCGAGCTTTAGGAACGTGAAGCTCTGAGCGCAAAACCGAAATGAAGAAGCCCTATCTCCCTCTTTGTTTTTAATATATGAAGAAAAGTAAAGTGACCTTGTCACGGTCATCTAGGTGCCTTGGTGCTTTCTGATGTATTTTTTTTTTTTTTACAGTAACATGCTCCGCATTGCAAATATCTGCTAATCCCTGCAAGTTTTGGGGGAGGTCCATGATATCAGTGGCCTGCTTGCAGGACCTTCTGCTGAGGCATTTATTTTTTCTTTTGAACGAAAAGCTGGCACTAGCAAAGTTGTGAAAGTGAGTCTGTTTGTTCACTAGAACTGCTACAACCGAACTATGTTTGGCTCTGTCCTTTGAGTACTGCCCATTTTTTCTGAACCGCCTTCTCACCGTGGGTGTTCCTCCTTTCTAGTGCTCAGTTTTCTTACCAGGGAACTATCTCGTATGAATAGACCATTGAAGGGTCGTAACACGGATATTAGATTAGTTAAATGGTTCTTGATATCAAATCTGTGTTGTCAATTTATATACATGCCCAGAACAACAATTGCGGGTCAAAATCTTTCTTTCGCACTAAGACTGCCGGTCGAGAATTGTGTGTTCAGTGTTCATTTTACTTGTTCCCATGGTGACATTGTTGGGCATGAAATAAGTTATAGCATCCTCGATCATCCGCACCGGTGCGCACCGGGGCACTGAGGTGCGCCCCTTCATCTTCGATCAAGTGCACCGGTGCGCACCGGACGTCCTCGATCAACGAAGCGCACCCTCCCGGTGCGGCTTTTCGTTGCCCCAACGCGCACCAAGAAAATCGGCGGTGCGCCGGGGGGCAGTCCCATCAGGCATTGCGGCCAGGAGCGGGAGTCGAGAAGATGGCGGGAGTAGCAGACGCGCAGACTATCGAGATGGCGATCTTGCAAAAACGAACACGCCTCGCAGCTGCACTAGATAACTCCTCGGGTCTTCTGACGTCGAGACGACGAGCTTCTCACCATCGCCGCGGTTACTGGCGATTGGTGCGGTGGCAAGGAGCGCCCGAGAAGCACGAACTTCGTGGAAAGCGGCGCGAGGCGTTTCGATGACAGCGAGGTACGGCTATTATCTGGTGTTTCGTTTTCTTGAACCAATAATGATGGCCAACATATACATATGGAATTGTCACCCCCTTCGTGACCCCATCGACAGTCACGTCCACGATGTTTATTTCTGTGGGACCGTCAAATCCGCGAGTAAAACAATAGAAAAAATTGACAGCAGACGGGCACCGTGCGCTGACCTATGCAAGAAAAAACGAACAAAACGCGAAGTGACGCAAGGTGGAGCTCGCCGCGGTGCACCGGCGCGGCGCAGTTTGTCCTCGATGTTGCACCGACATCGCGCTGCACGACCGAGGAGCGCTGTGCACTGTGCTGGTTTCAGGGCGATCCTGGTGCGAGTTGATCGAAGATGCTATTAGAGGTTGTAGGCAATCAGAGGCCCATGTTCATAATTGAATATACATATTTAGATTTATAGAACATACTTTTACTTAAGTTAACAGGCAGGCGAGCTGGTTAAGGATAGACGTGGTTACCCGGGAACATGGGGAAAAAAAGGGACAGACAGACACAAAGCTCTGGAGCTTCGTGTCTTTCCGTTCCTTTTTGTCCCCTGCTCCAAGGTCTATAATTTTCATAAACACTGAAATGCAAGGAACACACTGTTGCAAGCAAACTTTAAGTGCATAGTTGTGGAAAGTCACACTAGGTCTTTTCGATTTGCTTGAACTGGCCGATCTAGTTCAAATAGTGTAAGAACTGACTCATTAGATTCAACCCGAAGTTGCATGGACGCTGAACTGGCCTGTTAGATTTATTCCAGTGCTGCACGAGCTCAGCCTCAGTTCCACAGAATCTTGCGCTGGCCGAAGTCAGTTCAGCGTTCATGCAGTAACAGATGGCAACTCTTCGGTCTTTCGGAAACCAATTACAGGGTCGTTTGTAACGCTGCAGCTTAAGTTCACGCAGCCGCAGCCCGACTTGCGCACTGCTTCTGCACTCCTCTGAACTCGGTCTGAACTGGTTCAAAACTTTCGGGCCGAATCATGCATGCCTGCTGTTTTAAGCAGACTGCGTAATCGTAAGAAGTTACTCTTGGGGTCTACATGGTATCACAAGATATTAGCAAAGCATAAATTGTAGCGGAAATTGCTTACTTATAATTGCAGGAAGTAAAATATTAAATTTTTCAGGGAACTGTAGATATACATGACTTATTGTTGTATTCTTTTCCCCTGCAGATGCCTTCAACGAGTACCTATGGAGGCATCCTCGAGAGGCCTCTCCAGGGAAGAGGACAGCTCGGGTGAATCTACTGCAGTATGCAAATTTGTTAATATCCTACTGCAGGATATTAACTAGAAGTTTGACTTCTAAGCTTGCTTAGAGGTTAAGCTTCTTGTTGGTGTTCTGCAGATGCCAATTTGCGTTCTCTAAATACACGTATAACCTGAAATGACCTGGCTCATGCTCATTCTTTGCATGACAAATGCATGCGAATTGTTAAACCTGCAAAGATCCATCCATCCGTTTGCAAACGTTGGACACCATGTTGATTCCTATTACTGCGTCAGAAGGGATAAACCTTTAAAGATATAGGTTTCTCTATCTGAACAGATGAACATGCATAAATATTGGTTCCTATATCTAAATGGGTCAACCTGTAAGGTACGGGTTCCTATATCTAAACGGGTCGACCCGTACAGGCACGGTTTCCCTTACCTAAACGGGTCAACCCGTACAGGTACGGGCCCCGTATCTGAACGGGTTCCTGTATCTGAATGGGTCAACCTGTACAGGTACGGGTTCCCAGTATCATACGGGAGACCCGTATCCCATAACACCGTATGAGATATACGGGTCATCCAGTATGAATTTTTATACGGGTTTTTTCAGTAGGGCATGCTATGCTTGACGTGACATCCAAACAGTTCTGGCTTACTTTTCCTGTCAGCACGCTTGTTAACCACGTTTATAATTCTGCTCAGTTTGTTACGCGCTGAAAAAATTACATTGACCCCATACCTCGAACCGACTCTCTTTAACCCGTGTGAAAGACGATGGATGTAAGGAATAACGACGGCATTCTTTTTGTCTATCTTGGCTTTTTCTTTTTCAAGTTTACTGGAATCAATCTTGATATACCGAGTCACTTAATCGCAGGCTGAAGTAATAATTGAGTCGGGAAAATTAGATTCTCTGAGTCTAGCGACCTGTACTGAGAAGCTTTCTTTCATCTTATGAAAACAGGTTTTTGTCAACGCTGACTGTAAGCAGGAATACGCAATACCGTTTTTTACGAGCTTTGAGTGTGCTGAACGATAGTCTAGTAGTTTCTTCGTGGATCTGGGGTGGTGCATCCAACATACATGATCTTCTTTCACGTTAACTAGGATGTCTAAAAACTGGATTTTGTGCTCCTTAGGAGTCTCTGAAGTGAAGCGGAGTCCTACCCTTCCTCCGCGAACGTCTTTAACACTTCACTCATTGTTCTACTAAAATTGTTTGTTTCTACGAAAACCAGGTAATCATCTACATATCTGACAACCTTTTTGGTGTTGTTCGCCAGCCTGTGCTCAAGGGCCCTATCAACTTTACCTAGAAAAATACTGCTCAGCATAGGGGCCACTCTTGAACCTATACCTACACCTGACTTTTGTACATAAACGTTCTCCTGCCAATCGATAAACGTGGATTTTAGATATATAGACAAAAGCTCTAGGAACCCTTCAACGGAGACTCCACTTTTGGTCCTAAACCTCGTTTCATCGTTGAGTTCAAAAATACATTCTTTTACGCTCTTCATGAGCTCATGACGGGGCATAGAGTAATATAACTCTTCCACATCTATGCTAAATGCGCTACATTTTTCTGGGTTGTTGTCTTTTAAGATTTTTATAACAGACATCGAGTTTGGAATGTTAAAAGGGTCATCAATCTGCAGTGAGTTGAGGTGGACTTGCAGATATCCTGAAACTGCCCTGAGCCAGGAATCTCGCTCCGACACTACTGTGCGGAATGGTATTTCTGGTTTATGCGTCTTTGCAGTAAAAAATACCCCTAACATAAGGTTTTTCTCTTTCTTGGCTTCAGCTAAGACCCTTTCCAGGTTTAAGCTACTTAGAAGCTGCAAGGCTTTAGCTTTAACCTTTTGTGGCTGTTCCTTGACCTGCCTAAAGTTCTTTTGTACAGCTGCGTTCCCGGTAATGTCACGGGCGATTCATCCGCTCGTCACTGAATGGGCGAATTTCGCTGCACAAACCTGAGTTTCAGGAAAGCACGAGAGTGTTGATTCTTTTGGAGGTCCATTACAAAGACGCAATGAATGTCGTACGGCCGGCCCTTTTGATTTTCTGAAAAGGCGCTGTTTGTTTGAAATTAAAAATAAACTGAAATATGACCGTTTTCACTGCAGTTATGTTTAGAGGTGGGCTAGTCGGTGGTGCATTGTAAACATATAAATAAAACAACGCAAATGCACACAAGGACAAGTAGAAGGGACACAGACACAGCGCTGACTCACGACGTATTTTCTTTTTCTTCTTAAAACACATCAACATAAGAAGACAAAGATATAAAGAAAAGAATCCAAGATGTAGGACACCTTCACTGTCATGTGCCATCCGAAGACTTTCTAACAGAAAGTATACATTACACAGAGCATATGAAAAAGGAAAGTAGGTAGCGGAGAAATATATACCTATACATATCGAAAAACAGCGCGAATACCACATGGACAAGAAGGAGGAACACACAGGACGAGGCGCTGACTGACTATCAACTGTCTATTCAGAACACATACATAGAAATTCACGCGAGGTCGGCTTCTTCTTTTTCCTCTTCCAGTCATTCGCCATTAAGCACGCAACGTATCAAATTAAAACACACGAGTACATTAAAACACACCAGCACAGGTATAAGTCATCGCGTCTTCCTCTTTTCTTCTTTCTTGGATCTTTAATCTTCAATTCTCAGGTCAACCCATGTCCAAAAAAGTTACCTCACTGTCCACTAGGTTAATGGATGGTTGGCTCACGCACCCGGGTTTTCGTTTTGCTATATGATAAGCTTCTACTAGCTCCTTCGGTAGCTGATCTTTGTGTTTAAACAGCACTTTTGTGTCACTAAATTTTGGCTCGCATCCACAATCACGGCAGTGGACAGCTAAATGGGAGTACGCGTTACCTTTTAATGAACTGTGGTGTTCGCGTAGACGAATGTTGAGGCAACGACCCGTCTGACCTATATATGAGTGACCGAATGAGAAAGGTATTTCATAAACGGTCCCCTGTGCACAGGACACGAACTTCATGCCATGCTTGACGCGACATTCAAACAGTTCTGGCTTACTTTTCCTGTCAGCACGCTTGTTAACCACGTTTATAATTCTGCTCAGTTTGTTACGTGCTGAAAAAATTATATTGACCCCATCCATACCTCGAACCGACTCCCTTTAACCCGTGTGAAAGACGATGGATGTAAGGAATAACGGCGACATTCTTTTTGTCTATCTTGGCTTTTTCTTTTTCAAGTTTACTGGAATCAATCTTGATATACCGAGTCACCTTATCGCAGGCTGAAGTAATAATTGAGTCGGGAAAATTAGATTCTCTGAGTCTAGCGACCTGAACTGAGAAGCTTTCTTTCATCTTATGAAAACAGGTTTTTGTCAACGCTGACTGTAAGCAGGAATACGCAATACCGTTTTTTACGAGCTATGAGTGTGCTGAACGATAGTCTAGTAGTTTCTTCGTGGATCTGGGGTGGTGCATCCAACATACATGATCTTCTTTCACGTTAACTAGGATGTCTAAAAACTGGATTTTGTGCTCCTTAGGAGTCTCTGAAGTGAAGCGGAGTCCTACCCTGCGAACGTCTTTAAAACTTCACTCATTGTTCTACTAAAATTGTTTTTTTCTACGAAAACCAGGTAATCATCTACATATCTGACAACCTTTTTGGTGTTGTTCGCCAGCCTGTGCTCAAGGGCCCTATCAACTTTACCTAGAAAAATACTGCTCAGCATAGGGCTTGAACCTATACATACACCTGACTTTTGTACATAAACATTGTCCTGCCAATCGATAAACGTGGATTTTAGATACATAGACAAAAGCTCTAGGAACCCTTCAACTGAGACTCCACTTTTGGTCCTAAACCTCGTTTCATCGTTGAGTTCAAAAATACATTCTTTTACGCTCTTCATGAGCTCATGATGGGGCATAGAGTAATATAACTCTTCAACATCTATGTAAATGCGCTACATTTTTCTGGGTTGTTGTCTTTTAAGAATTTTATAACAGACATCGCGTTTGGAATGTTAAAAGGGTCATCAATCTGCAGTGAGTTGAGGTGGACTTGCAGATATCCTGAAACTGCCCTGAGCCAGGAATCTCGCTCCGACACTACTGTGCGGAATGGTATTTCTGGTTTATGCGTCTTTGCAGTAAAAAATACCTCTAACATAAGGTTTTTCTCTTTCTTGGCTTGAGCTAAGACCCTTTCCAGGTTTAAGCTACTTAGAAGCTGCAAGGCTTTAGATTTAACCTTTTGTGGCTGTTCCTTGACCTGCCTAAAGTTCTTTTGTACAGCTGCGTTAGCCTTCTCATCAAAATTACCTTCCGGCAGAATAACAAAAAAGCCCTCTTTGTCGGACAACAGAATACGCAACCGATTACTTGTCAGATAACTGATAACAGGCTCTAAATTTCTGCTTCTAGGGGGCTTCCCTTCGTTTTTTGACAAAATCCCCACGCACTCCCCGATGCATCTGGGCCTTTGTTCCTCCGCGACCCGCCGTGACACAGACCGTGATAAAACCAGTTTATCTACCCGGTCCTACCCTGGCTCAAAGCAAAACTTCGGTCCTTTTTTTAAGAGATCTTGGTGGACCTCTGGAACCGACTGCTCTCCAAGGATCAATATCTTGCCTTCTTTACATGGCGTCTTCTTCTTGGGAGGTAGCGTGAGGCGGACTGTATGCCAAAGGAACTCCGTGGTCTGGACGGAGGTCTTAGTCCATTCTTGATACAGGCGGAAATCTCGAGGATGCCGTGCGTTGTTGGTAAATGCCACCCGAAGACAGTCTTTGAAGAAGCGAACTTGATGCCACCACTCGGATCTTAAAACTCGGCACATTCTCCTCGAATGACCCGGCGACGGAACCAACCAACCGGAGACAGCTTATAATTCTGGTGGGTACATAGACATTTTTGCGTACCACGATGCCGCCCTGGCCTTGCACACGTAAACGGCGATTAAAGCGGATAGCCATGAAGGGTCCGAAAGAAGGTGAGAAGAACATAGAAAAGAGCCCTTTGTAATAGAAATGAAGCTTACTAGAATGGAAAGTTGGGCGAGTTGGTATGAATTCATCTTGAAAAACAGCGCGAATACCACATGGACAAGAAGGAGGAACACACAGGACGAGGCGCTGACTATCAACTGTCTATTCAGAACACATACATAGAAATTCACGCGAGGTAGGCTTCTGCTTTTTCCTCTTCCAGTAATGACAAGTAATGGGGTGCGTATTCTGTTGTCCGACAAAGAGGGCTTTTTTGTTATTCTGCCGGAAGGTAATTTTGATGAGAAGGCTAACGCAGCTGTACAAAAGAACTTTAGGCAGGTCAAGGAACAGCCACAAAAGGTTAAAGGCCCGTTCACACTCTTGCAACCGAGTACGACCGAGAGAGACCAGACCGGTTTTTAAGCCTCTTGCGACCTCTTAGAACCGGATGCGCAGCAGCGGAGCTGGTCTTAAGAAGTCGCAAGAGGCTTAAAAACCGGTCTGGTCTCTCTCAGTCGTACTCGGTTGCAAGAGTGTGAACGGACCTTAAAGCTAAAGCCTTGCAGCGTCTAAGTAGCTTAAACCTGGAAAGGGTCTTAGCTGAAGCCAAGAAAGAGAAAAAGCTTATGTTAGAGGTATTTTTTACTGCAAAGACGCATAAACCAGAAATACCATTCCGCACAGTAGTGTCGGAGCGAGATTCCTGGCTCAGGGCAGTTTCAGGATATCTGCAAGTCCACCTCAACTCACTGCAGAATGATGACCCTTTTAACATTCCAAACTCGATGTCTGTTATAAAATTCTTAAAAGACAACAACCCAGAAAAATGTAGCGCATTTAGCATAGATGTTGAAGAGTTATATTACTCTATGCCCAGTCATGAGCTCATGAAGAGCGTAAAAGAATGTACTTTTGAACTCAACGATGAAACGAGGTTTAGGACCAAAAGTGGAGTCTCAGTTGAAGGGTTCCTAGAGCTTTTGTCTATATATATAAAATCCACGTTAATCGATTGGCAGGACAACGGTTATGTACAAACGTCAGGTGTATGTATAGGTTCAAGAGTGGCCCCTATGCTGAGCAGTATTTTTCTAGGTAAAGTTGATAGGGCCCTTGAGCACAGGCTGGCGAACAACACCAAAAAGGTTGTCAGATATGTAGATGATTACCGGGTTTTCGTAGAAAAAAACAATTTTAGTAGAACAACGAGTGAAGTGTTAAAGACGTTCGCGGAGGAAGGGTTAGGACTGCGCTTCACTTCAGAGACTCCTAGGGAGCACAAAATCCAGTTTTTAGACATCCTAGTTGACGTGAAAGAAGATCATGTATGTTGGATGCACCACCCCAGATCCACGAAGAAACTACTAGACTATCGTTCAGCACACTCAAAGCTCGTAAAAAACGGTATTGCGTATTCCTGCTTACAGTCAGCGTTGACAAAAACCTGTTTTCATAAGATGAAAGAAAGCTTCTCAGTACAGGTCGCTCGACTCAGAGAATCTAATTTCCCGACTCAATTATTACTTCAGCCTGCGATAAGGTGACTCAGTATATCAAGATTGATTCCAGTAAACTTGAAAAAGAAAAAGCCAAGATAGACAAAAAGAATGCCGTCGTTATTCCTTACATCCATCGTCTTTCACACGGGTTAAAGGGAGTCGGTTCGAGGTATGGGGTCAATGTAATTTTTTCAGTGCGTAACAGACTGAGCAGAATTATAAACGTGGTTAACAAGCGTGCTGACAGGAAAAGTAAGCCAGAACTGTTTGGATGTCGCGTCAAGCATGGCATGAAGTTCGTGTCCTGTGCACAGGGGACCGTTTATGAAATACCTTTCTCATGCGGTCACTCATATATAGGTCAGACGGGTCGTTGCCTCAACATTCGTCTACGCGAACACCACAGTTCATTAAAAGGTAACGCGTACTCCCATTTAGCTGTCCACTGCCGTGATTGTGGATGTGAGCCAAAATTTAGTGACACAAAAGTGCTGTTTAAACACAAAGATCAGCTACCGAGGGAGCTAGTAGAAGCTTATCATATAGCAAAACGAAAACCCGGGTGCGTGAGCCAACCATCCATTAACCTAGTGGACAGTGAGGTAATTTTTTTGGACATGGGTTGACCTGAGAATTGAAGATTGAAGATCCAAGAAAGAAGAAAAGAGGAAGACGCGATGACTTATACCTGTGCTGGTGTGTTTGAATGTACTCGTGTGTTTTAATTTGATATGTTGCGTGCTTAATGGCGAATGACTGGAAGAGGAAAGAGAAGAAGCCGACCTCGCGTGAATTTCTATGTATGTGTTCTGAATAGACAGTTGATAGTCAGCGCCTCGTCCTGTGTGTTCCTCCTTCTTGTCCATGTGGTATTCGCGCTGTTTTTCAAAATGAATTCATACCAACTCGCCCAACTTTCCATTCTAATACCTATACATAGTTCTACCTCAGGTATGAACAAAGCAGAAACTACAGCACAAGCCGTAATGCTTTGTGCGTAGCTGTCTCGCACGCGGCCTCATGGTGTGTGGGCACCGTTTTTAGGCTGCATGTACACGCTTGTAGCTATAAGATCGCTCCCACGGAAGCAGAACGGAAGTTTTAAATAAAGGTGCCAAACTCCGAACAAACTCGAACTCTTGACTGGATAACGTAACTCACTCTGAACTTACGCATTGATCGGGACCGTGTTGCCTAATGTCAAAGGCCTGTCTCGTTAACAAGCTGCCTGGAAAACTCCTAGAACACACGGTTTTCCGGCACCTCACGTGGCTTCTAAACCGAGCGACTGTTTTCCTCACTTGGATGGCGCATTGAGCAAACAGGTTTGAAGCCATCGGAAGTGAGCGGCTTGTCCCGGAAGTGACCGCTTGGCAGGCTTTGTAAACCTTCCGAGTGCTGGTTCGAAAAGCGTCGAGGGCGCTGGATTTTCGCTTGTTCCCTCAAGAGAGCCAGCTTGTTGCGCAGTAAGAGCGCATGCGGACCCGAGAAGTATGATGGGAAACCATTCAATGCCAACATTTTGAGATTCTAGTCGATTAAGTTGTCAATATGTCCCAAGTTCAAATGCCTCATTCTCGGGATTTCATCCAGAATGTGAGTATTAAAACCCAATCAAAGACACAAAAAACATGGTCCAAAAAATCGACTGAATGCACTAGGAAGCCCAGCGCACGCCCGACTTCCGGGACAAGCAGCGAACTTCCGGTGGCATCATTTGCGCCAGGCTCGGAGAGCAGCTAAGCACCATCCAGCCCTTTATAGTAGAGATCAGTGGTTTTCCCAACTCTGTTGGCGGGCTTTTGAGCAAGGAGGTGATCAGCCGATGCAATAGGAGCCCTCGTGCTGACCCTAGAAGAAGCGAAATGACTTGGCCAAATGGTACACTGTCTCTTTCTAGACAGTAGCCATGCGTTCGACACCCTGCCTCATACTATCATCATCCAGCGACTACAGTACTTCGGTATCTGTGGCCAAATCCTTATCTTTATAGAGTCGTTCCTCACTGGACGGAGCTTCACTGTCAAGGTCCCTTGTGCAACTAGCACTCCACGCCAAATTACCAAAGCAGTTCCCCACGGCAACATTCTCTGCCCCCTACTTTTCAACGTGGCGATGGCATTCCTTCCTAGCTGCCTTCCGGCCAGCCACGAAACCCTTTATGTCGGCATGGCAATATACGGTGACGACGTGGTGCGAGGGTCCCTCCGAAATTGCAGGAGCTATCTGAAATCGACTTCAAGCAGCCCTAGAAGCTACGGCTACGATGATTTTGAAACTCAGCCTCTCACTATCAGTTGAAAAAAACTGCGTCGCTCCTTTACCGAGCAGTAGGACAAGCACCCGAACGCGCACTGCGGCTAATGATTGCCGGAACTCCTGTTAAGAGAGTTTGTAGCCATCCCTATCGAGGGGTGGAGGTGGATGACCGCGTGACCTGAAAACGTCAGGTTCGGAGGACTTCGGAGCGATGTCGTGAGCTACTTCGAGTCATACGACATTTTGGAGGCCCTTCGTCGTAAGCGCCACAAGGTACACTGCTACATCTGTACAAAGGCATTCTAATGTCCAGGCTCTTGTACTCCCTGCCACTGCTAGGCACTGGAAGGGGCCAGACTCGGGACATTGACACTTTTCAGAGGAAGGCGCTGCGTTGCTGCCTCGGACTTCCACCATCTTCAGCAAGCACCCCGACCCTTGTTGCGGCAGAAGAATGGCCTCTATCGTTAAGACTTGAGGAGAGAGCAATGCGTCACATTGCTCGCATTAACAATGTTCCCGTGATGGACAATATTAATGCCCATCTGTTGGCCCGTACAAATTCTCACCTCGGACAGCTGGCATCCAAGTTTCAGCACGAGATCAGAGCAAAAGGGGAATATTTATATCCTCCTCCCCCACATTGAAAAAGAGCGCCCCTGTTGATGCAGGAAACACTACCACTTTTCGAACGCAAGGTGGATGTCCCCAAGCAAATTGCCCGATCGATCACGCTCGAACGCCTGGAAGAAGCTTACGGTGACTGGATCCACGTATACAAGGTCGCCTCTCTCAAGGCGGTCAAGAAAAGAGCAACTGTTCCTATTACTATTCCAGAAATAGACATCGAAGTGTCTGGCAGGCTTCACTTCCAGACAACATTGACTACTGTAGAACTTGTTCCTATCTGGGCACCGCTGGAGGCCATCAAAAACATCACCCCGCCAACCAAAGATGTGGTACCCACAGACTCTAGAGGTGCACTACAACAACTTTAACGTCTCGAGAGGGCCGACAAACTGTTAAATGGAGTAGCGTTAACAGCTGCAACAGTGGAAGAACTTGGCTGGAGTTTGGCTTTGCAGTGGATCCCATCCCTGTCGGAATTCCCGTCAACGAGAGAGCAGACGAGCTTGCTGCGCGGGCCCATAAGACGGTGGTACTACATTCTTTTATTTCGCTTTATTGAGGCACACCCCCCCCCCTAAAAAAAAGAAAAAAGAAAATCTTCCATTTGCTGAAGTCTTCTTTCCCCCCTTCCCCTCATACAGCATCTTGTCATGAATGTCGCCCCCCGCCCCCGCCCCCGAATCAAAATCCTGGCTACCGGCCTGCCTTCCGCCGTATTTGTTTCGGCGCCAAAATGGCCGATTAATTTTAAAATAGAACAATAGCAGTGGACCCTATCGAATGCGATACTCCCGAACCAATACAAGCAGCCGTGCAGTTCCCCGAGTGGCCGCTGCGGGAGAAATGACGGCGTTGCGATAGCCATTAGCTCGGTTAGAGTGTACTCGAAAGAACAAGTACTATTTTGGTACCTCCGCATGTGAAAAAAAACGGCTAATCCAAGCGACTTCGCTCGTAGCGCCCTCTCGGGCGCTAGGAGCAAAGCGGTTCGGATTAACCGCTTTTTATGAAAAACGGGTTTCGTTCTAACGCCAAGCCCGACCGGTACACTGGCGAAGGTCATAGAAACGATAGAACGGCGGACTATATTTTTTATACAATGTAAACGTCAGGCGTCACATACATAAAGTCACCGCGACGTGACCTGTCGTCACAACGCCATGCGACATCAGGACGACGCCTTGACTTCAACGTCGTCACCGACGTTGACAACGTGCGGTACACGACATCAAGACTGCGTTCTGACGTCATATTTCTTTGGCAACGGCGACGACAACGTCACGGGACGTCAAGATGACGGCGTCCTTGTCAATGCAACATCATAAGGACGCTTGGTGTCAGTTCGTTGACGTCGTTGTCGACATGACGCAACTCGATGTCACGAAGATGTCCCGACAGCTTCACGACGTCGACGTCATCGTCAACGGCGTTACACAACGTCACGACTTCATCGTGACATTGAAGTTCACGGCGACGTTAACGTGACGTCATAGCGATGTTTGACGTTGCGTGGGGCGTCGACGTCAACGTCGGCATCGACGACCACGTCCATGTCGTCCTCGATCTGGCGCGCGATGTCATGACCGCGTTACAACGGTGACGTGATGTCGCGTAACAAGGTCGTCCTCAACGCGAGGTCACGACCGCGTTACAGCGGCGACTTGATGTCGCCAAACGGCGTCGTCCTCGACGCGACGCGATGTCACGACGGCCTTACGACAGCATCTTTGCGTCGCGTAACGTCGTCGACGATGAAGTCGTGGCGTCGTCGTGTCGTGGTGCTTTGACGTTACCTCTGACGTCAAAATCATAAAAAATACACCATGACCTTGGCCTGTGTCGTTGCTTGATAGCAGCGAAAGTGGCGCTACGATCAAGGTGGCTTGGTTCCACCTGATCGCTTTCCACATTTTGAGGTGCAACCGAAAGCATGAGTGGAGCCTATAGCTTGCCCCACTCGTACCGTCTAGTACATTCTAGCTCGGTTGTCGAGTACGGATCAGTGCCACTTTTTCAGAGCAGGCTCTATGGCAGTGTCCCAACTGAGTTGTTTTATAGAATTCCCGATCAACTGCACCGGGGCACCGAGGTGCGCCCCGTCGTCTTCAATAAAGTGCGACGGTGCGCACCGGACGCCCTCGATCAAAGGAGTCTCCCGGTGCGGCTTTTCGTTGCCCCAAAGCGCACCAACAAAATAGAAGGTGTGCAGGGGTGCAGTCCCATAAGGCCTAGCGGCCAGGAGCGGGAATCGAGAGGGAGGGAATGACAGACGCACAGTCGATCGAGATAACGACCTTGCGAAGACGAAGACGCATCGCCGCGGCACTCGGTGAATTCCCCAGATTTTCTGACAGCGAGGACGACAAGCTTCTTACCATCGCCGCGATTACCGGTGATTGCTGCGATGGCACGGAGCGCCCGAAAGTTATGAACTTCGTGAAAAGCGTTTCGACGCCTTTGATTACAACGAAATATTATCTGGTGGTTCTCTTTCTTGAACCAACAATGATGGGCAAAATACACCCGTAGAATTGTCACCCGCTTCGTGACCCCGTCGTCAACCACGTCCACGATGCTGATTTGTGTAAGCCGCCAAATCCGCGAGCAAAACACCAGGATAAATTGAGAGCATATGGGCACCGCGCGCAAACGTAAGCAAGAAAACAAAAATCACGAGGTGACGTATGGTGGCGCTCGCCGCGGTGCACTGGAGTGTGGCTAGAACAGCTTAGCGCAGTCAAGAGGCGCAGTATGTCCTCGATATTGCACCGACTTCGCGCTGCACGATCGAGCACCGCTGTGCACTGTCCTGGTTTTAGGGCAATTCCTATACAGCTATACAAACCAGAACACAACAGATGCGTGTTGACCAAAGATGCTATTAGTAACGTTGCTTTAGGTCAAACATGGAAAGGCATATGCTCACAGTAAAGTTCCTTGGGATGCTTGTGTTTGTCTTAGAAGCAGCGTTAAATGCGTCAGTGTGCAATGTTCGTACCTCGTGAGGCCCTTAGAAGCAAATGGCGGTGCACCACTCGCTTGTGGCATGCGTTCGCACAAGAATGATTGTCGGTACTCGTGAAAAAACGTCGAGAGTGATTTTTATCCCGAGACTTTAGATCTCAGCCCTGGTTTGGCTTCGTTGACCTGTATCACCCGCTTAACATATCGGTCATTTTCTTGGCTACCTTGCGCTTCTAAGAGCATGTGCTGTGTCATATATCAGCAGCAGTCTATACGTCAAAAGTCCTTCTATATAATTCAGGCTTAAAGGGGTACTCCACCGTTTTTTTTCATTGTCTCCGATTTGCTTGAACTTTTGCTAAACTAACCAACAAACATTGCTAAAATAGTATCCCAAATAATAGGTCAAAATATTGTTTTTTCGCGAAGTTATTGAATTTACAGTTTTGGTCTTCACCATGTTTTTCAAACTGAAAGTCTCTAATGGCAACAACAACAAAGTGACGTCAGTGGAAGGCAGGGGTTAACTTTTTGGACGACAGAAGTTGTTTCCAACGGATTTGAAGCAGTTTCTTGGTGTCAAATGAGTGCTTTGGAAGCTCGCTCCCGTATCCGCGCTACAGGACGGAACAAATGATTGGCATATTCTATTTTTAGACTACTTGCTGGACTGGCAAGCCTGCCTGCCACTGACGTCACGGCACTGAAAAGTGCGCGAATATTTGAATATTGGTTTTTGCACCATTTTCGTTTGCCGATATCACAATACCTATTATGAATTTCGCGATGCTAAAGAGCATACCGGAAAGGCTAAAGGCCGGGGAGTCAGAAAATATAGTTAGTTGAGGTAGCTCAAAAAATCGGTGGAGTACCCCTTTAAGGCTTTAAGGCAGAACTCCATAGCGCAAATTATGAGACGAATTGCTTACGAACGCGCCAGACGGCACGCTCGCTTTCCACGCGTCGTAGCAGCCCCTATGCTGATGTCACGCGCAAAGCAAAAACCGCCTGGCACAATTCGTCAATAGACAGTTTTAGTGGATTGTACGCTAAAGCCTTGCGTACGCAATAAAATTGCGGGTCGGGAGTGCGCGTGCGCAGAACGCAATAGAAGAGCTAGCGTATTGCGTACGCACGCAACGCTGGGGATTTTGCGTGGCGGGCTAGCGGGCTCTGCGGGACGTTCTCGAAAGATCTCGGACCCAACGAGAGCGCCAGTTTCAAGATGGCGGTTACCTCGACTGGCGCAGCAAAGGCGACGTGGTGTTTTCGAAGATCTGTGTTACGTGAAATTGCGTGGTGTCCAGCTCGGCAATTCTTTCCGGGACCTACGGCGGTCGAATCAAATCGCCGTGGAGCTGAAGGAGTGCACAGTGAAAATGTTCGCCGCTTGGAATGTGCGTCAACGCTGCGATCTGCTCAACGCTAAGCCTATTCGCACAGTTCATCGCCGACGGACGAGCGACTCTAAAAGAAATCACCGAAGTTCTCGCTATGTACTGGACATCAGTAGGTCATGAATTTCATTCCGCGATAGCATTGATAAAAGGTGCCGTTTCAAAGGGAACATTGACGGAGGCTCCGTGATCGAATTTGGCTACGCACTCTTAAGCCTGGTTCAGACAGTTGCGTTTGACAATAGACAGTTTTAGTATAACGTGGCTGGCTCTTACGTACGCAATACGCATTAGTATAGCGTACGCTAAAAACGACCCGCTCGGACCGATTTTAGTTGTGCGTTACGTTTCCGAGTGAACACCTCGCATGCTCTTGGTTAAATTTGCCAGAGTCGCAGAATTCCGCGTGCTTATAGCACAACCATGCTCCTGACCATGAATATCGCAAATGAAAACGTGTCCAATCATTTTATTCAAAGTCAAACCAAGCCGCAGCTGCCTCGTCCAGCGCGCTTTTCTGCGGGGTACAGAGGCTACGAGTACGGGTGCGTAGCCAAATTCGATCATAGAGCCTCCGTCACTAGTCCCGTGGAAATGCCACCTTTCATCAATGCTATCGCGGAATGAAATCCATGACCTACTGAAGTCCAGTGCATAGCGAGAACTTCGGCGATTTCTTGAAGAGTCGTTCGTTCGTCGACGATGAACTGAGCGAATAGGGGGCAATTCTCCGGACGTCATATTTTAGGGTGCTGTTGAGAGCGCATGCTCAGAACGAGCTCACATTAATAGGCTGCTAAGACCGGCAATCTTGATGGTGCGGAATGCACGTTACAAAAGAACTGTGGAAGCTTGTCCTCCGCACGCGCTCAGCATTTGCGCACACGGCTATGGCCGCCAGTGAATACTCCCTATAGGCCTAGCGTAAAGCAGATCACAGCGTTGACGCACAATTCGAGCGGTGAGCACTTTCACTGTGCACTCTTTCAGCTGCACGGCGATCTGATTCGACCGCGGTACGTCCCGGAAAGAAGTGCCGCGCTGAACACCACGTTATTTTACCGTTCGCGTAACACAGAATGTAGAGAGCACCACGACGCCCTTGCTGCGCCAGTCAAGGTAACCGCCATCTTGAAACTGGCGCTCTCGTTGGGCCCGAGATCTCTCGAGAGCTTCCCGCAAGGCCCGCTAGCCCGCAACGCAACATCCCCAGCGTTGCGTGCGTACGCAATACGCTAGTCCTTCTACTGCGTTCTGAGCATGCGCACTCACGATCCGCAATTTCCTTGCGTACGCAAAGCTATAGCGTACGGTCCACTAAAACTGTCTACTAATAATAATATTATTTATTTTGGTTCAGGAGAACCGCGGTGCGCAGAAAGGCAAGTAGCCCATACCAGGAAGGCCTGCGGCGCCGCATCTAAGGACTGCGTTGCGGCAGCGAGAAACCAGGACATCCGTGCTACTTATATCGCGTGCTAAGATGATTCTTTGAATTGGATTGCACGCTTCACACGGAGCACAGATGTGCCGGTGACTCGCTTTCGGTTCTCGACGCAATGCAGTCAAACGCACTCAAACGCAAGCGTCTGAACCGGCCTTTACTCGTAGCCTCTGTACCCCGCAGAAAAGCGGGCTTGACGAGGCAGCTGCGGCTTAGTTTAATTTGAAATAAAATCATTGGACACGTTTTCATTTTCAATATTTCTTTCCAGGAGCATGGTTGCGCTATAAGCACGCGGAATTCTGCAGCTCTAGCAAATCTAACCAAGATCATGCGCGGTGTTCACTCGAAAACGTAACGCACAGCTAAATTCGGTCCGAGCTGGTCATTTTTAGCTTACGCTATACTATTGCGTATTGCGTACGTAAGAGCCAGCAACGCTATACTAAAACTGTCTAATTTTTCGCAGCATATTCGCCCCATAGAGTTCAGCCTTTACAAGTTCCGCCAACCATTGTGCAACCGTGCAAGCCACGTGCCACGAATCGAGCGGGTGGTCAGCCACCATTCGCTGCCAAGGGTGTATCAGACGAGACAAGACATGACCGCTCAGTGTGGCTCCAGCAGCAGGACTGACTTTTATTGGTTCACGTCACTATATATATAGCCGGTGCCTATGGTGTCCAGACTTACATACGGTACATCTTCCTTTCTTTAAAAAAAGAAACAAAAAAAAACAACAAAAAAACAATATAAACACTGAAAAGAAGTCATATATAAAAATGAACGAAGTTCATTTTATATCACACCTCCATCGTAGTTTCTGAGCCTTGCGTCACTAGGGCGAAGGCTAGATGTTTGGCCCACCTTTCGGAAGACCGAAAACGGAATCAGGTTTGCTTGCGAGCCGGTGTCCACCTTGAGCTCGACTTTTGTGCGAGGTCCAGTGCCTTGAACCACGGATGCGGTGATTATCCAGTCTTGGCGGGTGTCTGCTGAACAGACGCTTATATCCAGGATGTCGAAGTCGTCGGAGGAGTCGCTGCCAAGGTTGAGCGGGGCGACGTTTTGCTGTTCTTCGTTTCGAAGAGCTCGCAACGCGGCTGCAGACTGCTTCCTGCCCTGGTGAGTGGAATTTGTATCTTGTTCTTTACTTCGTTCTTGTTGCTGGTGAACGCAACAATTGCGCTGATCCTGCGAAGTGGCTTTCAAAGGGCAGAGGACGGCAAAGTGGTTCTTTCTTCCACACCTCAGGCATACCTTGCCATATGCAGGACACGATCGGGTCGCGTGCTTCAGATTGCACGCGTGCATTTTGACGATGATGTCGACTCGCGCAACTTCGTTTTTTCCATTGCATCCACGGTTGCGCTTTTCTGATTCCCTTCGCAGGTCCTGTTTTGATGCTGAGCCACTTCTGCTGCATTGCAGATCTGACCTGCCTTCTCTAGCGTTAAGTCGACTTCCCGTAGCAGTCTTGCACGAAGTTTCTTGTCAAGGATTCCATAGACAATCTGGTCTCTGATCATTGAGTCCATGACCGCTCCGAAATTGCAAGATTGAGCCTTAGTTTTCACGTCGCGCAGAAATTGCTCAAACGGCTCGCCTTCGGTTAATTGTCGCGTACGGAAGACATACCTTTCGAACGTCTCGTTCTTTCTTGGGATGCAGTATTGTTCAAATGTCTGCACCACTGCAGTGTGTCGTACGCTTCCCTTTCTTCGTCTTCAGCAAATTCAAAGGTGTTGTAGATCTCCACCGCTTCCTCTCCCGCGACGTGCAGAAACAGAGCTGCCTTTTCGTCATCGGGCTTCAGTGCGTATCCCGTGGCCTTCAGGTAAATGTCCAGCCTTTGCTTGAATCTGCGCCAATTCTCTTTGAGATTCCTAGTATGCCTCAATGCCCTTCTGTTTAGGGTGATGCCATCGTTTGTAGTACCCGATGCCGACAGCACGCGCTCGCAGGGAAAATACAAAGAAATCGCAGGAAACAAAATGTCGCCGTAACACAGTCAGCGCCACGAGCGCGTGCAGGGACACGCTCTTTCACGCGCTTCAGAACAAAATATAAAAATAAGCGTTCGAAACAAAATGGCCAGATGTCATCACCCCAAGCAAAGCGCACATGAAGGCACCCTAGAGATTCCCAGTGAAACGCAGCTCCGCTGGCGGCTTGAGGCTGTTCATCTTCCACGCAGAGCAAGAGCCTGTTACGCTGGAGTCTGGTCTGCGCGAACCCTCGGCGTTCGATGTCGGCTGCGCCATGTATCAGACGAGACAAGACATGACCGCTCAGTGTGGCTCCAGCAGCAGGACTGACTTTTATTGGTCCACGTCACTATATATATAGCCGGTGCCTATGGTGTCCAGACTTACACACGGTACAAAGGGCAACTCATTTTATCGTTCTGATAATATTTGCTTCCAAGGGCCTCCGAAAACACGGGCCTCGTGCAATGACGCATTTGACGCTAGTTGCAAAACAGACGCAGACACACCGAGGGGCTTTATATACAGCACTCCGATGTTTACAAATTCACAGCCCAGCGTGCGATCGCCACAGACCTGCAAGCGCAATTTCGGCGCTTCGAAAAGCAAGCAAATCACGCGCCGGACGCACGAACGCTGAAAATATCACCGGTCAGAAGCCAATTTTTGAAGTTATCGTTTTCTTTATCACCTATAATGTCGAAAGGATGTACGTTTCTTTCGCATTCATTGAGTGAACCAAGGAGCAAGTTTGTAATGATCCCTTGACAACCATCCAGCTGGTCATTCTATACTGAGCTGTTTGATTGTACGGGCAAGAGTACAGAAGTTCGGCCAAATCGGCGCCATACATAGCTTTCCGGTGACGTAAGTTGCGGCCATGCCGGTATTTTCTGTGACACGAGCGTTCGGTTCACTGTGTTACGGCGGCTAGAAGGGGGAAGTGTCGGAACCCCACAGCTTGCTCCGTGTGCGACGGCACTAGAAGTGCAGGAGAACCACCTCTGGAGACCAACCACGACGGTGACGGACTCCTCTCGTCGCTCGTCTGCAAGCTCGGCACGCTGAGAGCCCTCACCTGGCTCTCGAAACCGGTCTGCTAGAAGTCGGTAGCCCACGGCGGCCCCGTGACGACCACCGTCGCGAAAACCGCGGCTAGGGATTTTGACCCACTCCGCCATCCTATTATCATCATCATCCCACATGCATCCATTCAACAAGCCCTCATCACCCGCAACGTCAGCCCACACCCTCGCCTACAAGCTCTATTTCAACATCATCATACATCTTGCACATTATATCAGCCCATAATCACACTTGTAGACGCGGCACCGCGGGCCTCTACGGTAAGGGCTGTCGCTTTTTCGAGGTGCCGTGGATCTCCCGAGTTTTTATAGATTAGTATTTATTTATTTATTTACATACCCTCAAGGCCCTGGGGCCATTACAGAGAAGAGTGAGTGAAAAAAAAACAGTAATAGAAGACATGATAGGTCACGGGTCAATTTTGCAAAACTGATTAGTAACAGCACTTTTAAACACATCTAACGAGGGTAATAATATTAATGACGCCGGAAGGTGGTTCCACTCTGACGATGTCCTAGGAATGAAAGAATTGTGAGAGGCT
The DNA here is from genome assembly GCF_016920785.2 of Ixodes scapularis. Classification (NCBI taxonomy): domain Eukaryota; kingdom Metazoa; phylum Arthropoda; class Arachnida; order Ixodida; family Ixodidae; genus Ixodes; species Ixodes scapularis. The sequence continues at coordinate 4,199,364 of NW_024609836.1, forward strand.
GAGGTTTGAGAATGAGGAACATCGACTTTGTACTGATGATCAATCCGTGGAGAAACGTAAGGTGGGACGAGGAAGAGCTTCTCTTCAAGAATGGGGTTAGAATTGTATATTTTATAGAAAAGACATAGACGAGAACACTTACGGCGCAAAGGAAGCAGTGGCTAGGAGAGAAGAGATTTCATGGATGATACACTTGCTGTACGGTGATAATTACTAGGTATGAAACGAGCGCCGCGGTTCTGAACTGACTCGAGATGAAAAGTGAGCGTCGTCTGACCAGGATCCCAGATTGAAGCTGCATACTCTAATTTTGAGCGAACCAAAGATTTGAATAACATTAGTTTGAGAGAAACTGGCGCTAGAGAAAAGTTACGTTTTAGGTAGCCTAATATAGAATTGGCATTAGCAATGATGTGGTTAATCTGAATATGCCAGGAGAGGTTAGAAGCAACATGCACACCGAGGTATTTATATGAAGTCACTCATTCTAAAGAAACGTTATCAAGATGATAGATAAAAGGCGAAGTGTTATTTCATTTCATTTCATTTTATTACCTCAAAGGCACTCGACTTGCGAGCGCATTACATGAGGGGGGAAATTCATAATATACAATTAGAACTTCAAAACAGTATTTTCGCGTATATACTATTTACATCTTAAAATAATACGCACAAAAATGCACTGGGGAAAGCGTGCAGACAAAAGAGCAGGAAAAAGAACACATACATGATATAACATTGCAATTTCATATATCGCGACATAATTGAATGAGTGTAAACAAAACTTAACGCAAAAAAAGATCAAGATGAAAATACAAAAATATACAACAGCGTGCAAGGCAAACAAATATCAAGGTAGAAACCGCTTACTAACTGCTCATTCCAATGTACTGTTCACACTTTAATTTATATGCTGCTAGGTTAGTCTCCGATACCACTTCGTATGGCATATCGTTCCAGTCTCTAATGCACATGACAACAGGCGATGAGGAAAATAATAGTGTGCGTGATTTGGGCGGCTGAATCTTGAGTTGGTGATTCGTTCTGGGTGATATATAGGAGGGCGGTTTGCAGTAGGTTTGCCTAAAAGTTGATGCGCTAGTGAAAATAGTATGAAAAAAACATAGTCGTGACAGCCGTCGACGTTTCTCGAGCGAATGTAGACCAAGGTTGTTTTTTAGTGACGTGACGCTAGTAAATGATGAATAGTCAGAGGTAATAAATCGGGCTGCCTTATTCTGGACGGACTCCAGTCTATCAACAAGGTATGCCTGATGAGGACTCCAGACGGCGCTAGCGTATTCTAGTTTTGGAAGTATCAGCGAATTGTAGGCAAGCAATTTAGTGGACGGAGGTGCGAGAGATATATTTCTTTTCAAGAAGCCGAGGGTTTTATGAGCACTTGCTACTATGCAATCTACCTGATAAGGCCAGTTTAACGTTTCTGAAAAGTGGACACCAAGGTACTTGTAAACGGACACCCTGTCAATGTTGCGTCCTTGAAGGAAATACTGGGTAGACGATCTACTTGGCGATGTGAAAATGTTCATGTGTTTACTTTTTGAGACATTAATATTCATGAGCCAGTCGGTGCACCAAGTTCCGATCCTGTCAAGGTCATTTTGCAATATTAAATGATCGGATGTATCGGATATCTTTCTGTATATGACACAATCATCAGCGAAAAGCCTAATGGTGGACGTTAATGAAGAAGGAAGGTCATTTACATATATTAAACACTTTCATTGTTTTAATTTTTTAGTGTTAAGTGTCATGGACCACGGCTTGCACCAATCAAGAACAGCATTTAAGTCGTTTTAAAGAAGGAGAGAGTCAGAATCATTAGTAATCTTACGATAAATAACGCAGTCATCCGCGAACAAACTAAGCGATGATGAGACACTAAACGGCAAGTCATTGATGTATATGAGGAATAACAAAGGACCGAGAACGGAGCCTTGAGGGACGCCAGAAGTAACAGAAGACAGTGAAGAATTAGAGTTATTTACATGAAAAAACTAAGAACGATTTGTAAGGAAACACTCAATCCAAGTTAGTATCTCAGGGTCAGGGTTAAGTTTGCTAAGCTTGAAGAGTAGTAGTTGGTGAGAAACTTTATCAAATTCTTTGCAGAAATCAACAAAAATACAGTTAACCTGGGATCTATGCTCAAGTAATGAAAATAAATTGTTAGTAAAGACGAGAAGTTGTGTTTCACAAGAAAAACATTTACAAAAGCCATGCTGTGAGGACGAGAAAAAAGAGTTGGATTCGAGATATTTAACAAGATGTGAATAAATAATATGCTCTAACATTTTACAAAGAGTAACGTTTATGGAAATGGGTCTATTAGCGGCGAGATGCTTTGGTGGCGCCCTCCTATGGTTCCCCCTTGTGACGTCATTAGCTTGAGAACAACAAGTTCGATGGTGTTTGTAAATAGCATGGTGGAAGCCTGAAATCATTGCGCTCTCAAAGCAACACTGCCAACACCGTCGAAATTAAAGTTCTTTTATTCCTCTTATTTCCGTCGATGGTATACCCTTTCCGAGAGTTCGGATCGAGATCGCCTTTCACGGCATCCCGCCTTCGCACCGCCGCTCTCTTGATAATTTTTCGGGTGGCTCCCTGACCGTCGTTGTGCGCCCAGATCAACTGCTCGCAAACACAAGCCTGGGAAGTAGACATCCCTCGCCGACACCACAAGACGACCAACGGAACAGCGACTGCTCCCACGATCAGCCCCTGGGAGGACGGAGGGTATCCTCCGGCCTCCCATACTCATGCTCTCACCGGCGTCGCAATTTCGGGCTGCCGTCGCCATGGCTACGCCCCCAATTGTGATTGCGGAAAACGACACCAGTGCGAACACAACGGCAGCCGGTCATCTCGACAACTGTCAACAACCTGCGGAAGCAGGGACAAGTGGCAAGCTCGTGGACGGCAGCAAAGGAAATCATGACAACTCAACTTCCAACGACACTTCTGACTCTGACATGACTACATCAGGCCCAGAGGACCAGGATGACGAGGACTTCATTTCTGTGAAGACAGGACGCAAACGGAAGCGCAAGATCGAGAGCGCCAGTGATGAGGAAAGCAGAAAGAAGGCCATCGTTTCACTCGGTCTGACGGTCATCTTCGCACCGCAAGACCCGACGATACTTCTGAACAAGCTCAACGGCCTGAAGCTCACGGAGGCTCTAAATAGTCACGCCCCTACCGAAGTTGGTGAAATTCGCTGCAACAAGAGATTGAACATACTCGCGGTGGACACACGAAATCAAGAATCCACAGCGTCCTTGCTGCGAATCAGGAAGCTCGTCGGCATTGCAGTGCGGGCATACGAGCCTCGGAATCCGAACACTGCTGTGGGCATTATTCGGGACGTTGACGCAAGCATCTCGGAGAAAGTGTTGCTTCGGAACCTAAGCGCGAACATGACGAAAATCACGCAGGTGCGTCGTTTTGCTGACACGGAAACGGTTCGCGTCACTTTCACTTCTGCGACCCTACCGGAACACGTATTTCTGGGCAGAGTACGACATAAGGTCGAACTATACGTTGATCGACCAGCGCAGTGCAGGAAGTGTGGCAAGTTTGGACACGTCAAGGCAGTTTGCACTCGCCCCGAGGTGTGCACCAGATGCTCTGGCTCCCACGCGAGCGAAAGATGCGAAGCCGAAAGGGCCAAGTGCGTGAACTGCAAGGGCGCACATGAGGCAACCTCGAAAGACTGTGTGATCTGGCAACAAGAACGAGCCGTAAACAAGTACAAAACAATTAACAAAGTAGACTTCAAAACTGCTCGAGCTGCCGTCCGAAGCCGCGGCCAGCGCAACATCGAACACGACAACTTGATCGTTCTTCAGAACCGTTTCAGTGACCTTTATGATGAGACGCAGGACCTCCCCCCCGAGCAGAGCAACGCATCACAGAGTGAAACACGGAGTTCGCACCCTGCACGGCGTGCATCATCAAACCCTGAATCAGTCTCTCGGGAACAAGGTGCATCGAGAGAACAGCACGTGGAGCCTCCAAATAGCATTAGAGAGCAAGGCACATCCCAACATTCATCGCAGCGCACAGCACAGCGGAATTCATACAGTCATGCGCTCCGCACTGCCTCTGCTCAAGCACAATCACAGCCAACCAGCAACCGTAAAACCTCCCGAAGCGCGACCGGCAACGAACAGCCCAGCCTGATATCCTCACTGGGAACCCTTGCACGAACTGTAATGCCAGTGGTCACGGAACTTCTGAAGCCGTTTGACTCTCCTGTGGTGCGAGCGATTCTCCAAATAATCACACTGATTCAGCAATGGCTCTGCGATGGAGCTTGCTAGGCATCAAACTTCCACAAATGAGTTACCTACAGCACACGCAACGAGCACCACAGGTATCGTACTTCAAGAGCACGCTAGTGAACGACGTCTAGACTCTGTAGAAGAACTTTTTATGCATCAAATATACCGCGAATGCACTGTGCTCCACTGGAACGTGCGCGGCCTACGAAACAAACTGCCTGATATACGGGACTTTGTACAAAAGTATGAAACGCCCATTGCAATCTTTATCGAATCAAATGCATCTTCAACGCTCCGCATATCCGGATACGAGTGCCATCATTCCGTTCCTGATCGGGAAAAAAGTCGTATCACCGTGTGTGTGCGCACAGACATTTCAGTTGCAAGGAAAGAAGTCTCCCTTCACACTACAGCCGATTACGTGTGTCTCAAGCTTCAGTACAAAAAAATATCCTTCACAATCATCGCGATCTACATTCCGCCAAGAGTGCATTTCTCAGGCGAGGAAATTCAGGCCGTGCTGCAGGAAATTGATGGACCTTTTCTTCTTTGTGGCGATGTCAACGCACACAACCCGCTGTGGGGCGGAGATAAACTTGATGCGAGAGGAAGACTCCTAGAAGACATTTTCAGCTATTGGAACATGGGGGTCCTTAATGATGGAACATACACTTTTCTTCGGGGAGAGCTCAGGAGCGCCTTTGATATCACTGCGGTTTCTGAGGACTTCCGTCTTCCCGTCCGATGGATGACAGCTCTTGACACCAGGGGCAGCGACCACCTGCCTCTACTCGTCTCCCTCGACGGCTTTGGAGGAAGAAGGCACAACCGGACAATTCCATATACAGACTGGAGTCGTTTCGGAAACGAAACAGAGTCAGCATATAAAAATGGTGCAGGAGATACAGACATCACTGCCCGCATAACATCATCATTGACATCCAGCACGAAAATGGTGAAACTCCCCGCCAAATACCTTGCGATCGACGCAGATTATGAGAAGTTGCGAGCGGTTCGACGTCGTGCTGAACGACGTGCCAGGCGAACTGGTAAAGCCGCGGACTGGGTGGAAGCATGACGAACCCTGGCGGTCGTACGACGACACTTAATTCGACTCTCTATGCGATGTTGGAGAGGTACCTGCGGTTCAATGGACCTTCACAAGCCGTCAACGAGACTATGGAACGTGACCCGAGGGCTCAAGAAAACACCCAGGCAGAAGTTTCCCTTCCGAGCCTTGGCACTTTCAAAAGGAATCACTGAGCATGCTGCAGCCAATGCGTTCTGCCAGCTCCAGCAGCGGCGCCCTGCGAGCGGTTTGTCACACGAGAAAACCACAGAAGCCGCCGTGCTACCGGAGCTAGACGAGGCTTTTACCATGAGGGAACTCAAAAGTGCTCTACAGGAGTGTTCCCAACACACCTCTCCAGGCCCGGATGGTGTTACATACAAGGCACTAGCCAATCTGGGACCCCTCGCCCTCGGTGCCCTCCTGCAACAATACAACGTCAGTTGGAACACAGGACAGCTCCCAGAGTCATGGAAGAAGTCTCGCCTCGTTCCCATCCTGAAAGCAGGAAAATCGCCTCTGTCGCTTGAGTCATACCGCCCCATTGCGCTCTCCAGCTGCATTGGGCAGTTGATGGAGCGTATGATCCTAAACCGTCTGCTCTGGTACCTCGAAAAGACAGGGGTCTTCCCCGAGTGCATGTCGGGGTTTCGTCGTGGCCGTTCTGCCATTGACGGCGTCGTGGACTTAAGGGCCGTTTATACTCCGACGTTGAGCGCAGTGAACGCAGCGTAGTGCAGAACGCGCGCCTTTCATTGGCCAGCAACCAGGAACTCGATATCTGCGTCCCATCAGAATCTGTGCGCGCTGCGCTACGCCGCGCCCGTCGACGTTACGTTGGAGTATAAACGTACCTTTAGTCTCAGAAGTTTGAACAGCATCGGAGCCGTCGTCTCTCCACGGTAGCTGTGTTTCTGGACATAAAGGCTGCTTTCGACAGCGTGGAACACTCAGCAATACTCACGTCCCTCATTAAACTTCGCGTACGTGGTCGAATCTACAACTGGATCTTGGATTACCTTCAAGGACGCACAATTTACCTAACCACGACAGAAGGAAACAGTGACTGTTTCTCCGTAACTGCCGGCGTTCCACAGGGGGGCGTCTTGAGCCCCACATTCTTTAACGTCGTCCTGGCCCACCTGCCGCAGGAACTTTCAGAGCATGTAAAGATGTCGATGTATGCCGATGATCTGTGTATCTGGTATTCGGGCCCGAACCGCACAGTAATCTGTGGAAGGCTCCAGAAAGCACTCAGCAGAATCGAAAGATACCTGAACTGCAGAGGCCTACACCCGTCGCCCAGCAAATGCGTCGCTATGGCTTTCACCAGGCGAAGTTGCAAGCGCTTTCCCATACACATAGGAGAGCAAATTATCCCCTACGTCAACAAGCACACCTTTCTTGGATTAGTTATCGACAAGCGGCTCACCTGGGCACCTGAAATGAACAGACTTCGATGCAAGGTCAACTCGTACGTGAACATCATGCGCTGTCTTTCTGGCTCGAAATGGGGAAATTCAGCCGCCCTCATGCAGCTACACAAATCAATGGTACTGGGAAGTCTGCGCTACAGTCTGCCTTTACTGCACCGGGTCAGTTCAACAACCCAACGGGGACTCTTGGCACAGCAGGCAAGAAGCCTCCGCGTTGTGCTGGGAGTGCCCCGAGCGTCGCCTTCTGCAGGAGTTATAGCAGAAGCGCACGAACAACGTATAGAGGCGCTCCGTGTTCAAGAGACCCTCCGGCACTACAGTCGTTTTTCAACCCAGCACGAAGCGCATCATCTGGCGGGCCTGCACATTTCACGTCCAGCGTCGAGTTTTGCAGAAGTGGTAAGAAACCACGTCGAAGCCTTTCCGGCGAACGCTGCACCGTATCGTCACCCCCAGCGAGCACCTTGGACATGGCTGACCCCAACGGTCCACCTCTCAATACCGGACGTAGGCAAAGGCACAGCCTTCGGTTTTGTGAAGCGGCTCCTCACTCAATATTACATTGAAGAGAACTACAAGAACGCCATCCAGATATACACAGATGGATCAAGCACTGCGATGAGCTCGTCCTCTGCAATCTACGTGCCGGATGCGAGCATTTCGGAAGGGTACAAACTCTCCCACCGTACATCGTCCACGGCATCCGAGCTCCACGGCATCTTGCAAGCGTTACACTACATAGAGGCAACTTCTCCGAAGAGCTATGTGGTGTGCACGGACTCAAAATCGGCGTTGGCATCCCTATCAACCACAGCCAAAAAGTGCGCATACCCGGGCCTGCAACAGGCTATACTCGATAAGAACGACACCCTGCACAAAAAGGGGTATGCCATTACATATCAATGGGTCCCAGGACATGTTGGCGTCACTGGCAACGAGATAGCCGATATGACAGCAGCTCGGGCGCACAAAAACGAAAGAACAGAGGCCATTCCCGTTGCGAAAGCTGATGTGAAGAGCTTTCTCTCTGGTGTCGCAAACCAGATAACGGTAAAAATCTGGGAGCAACCTGAGGGCCACCCTTATCACCTGTACAACTTGGACCCCAAGCTTCAAAAAAGAATCCCTTGGAGCACACCTCGAAACCAACTTTCAGTTTATTTTAAACTTCGCCTTGGGGTCGCCCGGACTGGCCGCCAACGCTACAAGTACAAGCAGCGAGATTTCCCAAACTGCGCGACTTGCCATACCGAGGACACAATCGAACATGTACTCGTTAACTGCAAACGATACGAGAAAGAGCGTGTGATCCTCACTAAGGAACTGAATCTTCTGGATGACCAACCAATGACCATGCGAAAGGTGCTAGGACCCTGCACCAACACTCGAAACCAAGCACGGGCGTTTAAAATACTGATGGATTACTTAGAATCAACTGGTTTGCTGCAAACACTGTAGACGCAGAAGGACGCTCAAGAAGGTCGCTATCTATAACAGAAACAGAGTAGCAAGAGGGGGCAAATAAGCCCTAGCTAACATCTCTGTCGCTCGATGAACCAAAATAGCAAATAAAAAAAAAAAACCTTTCCGACGTCATAGTCAGCTTTTGGGCCAATCGTGGAAGGCCGACCACAGCGACGGTTTCGGTCGCACACGTCGCCAATAACTGTCGGGGCAGTGTTTGTCGCCTGATTTATGAAGTGGAACCACCTTGCCAGTTTTCCAATCTTCAGGAAGGACACCAGTAAAAATATATTGCTCAAAAATCATAGTAAGAAAAATTGCATGTAAATTTTAGTATTCTTTAGAAACTTAGTGTTAATATAATCAATACCACATGATGAGGACACCTTGAGGTTGTCAATCAGCTTAACAATGCGATCAAAATTAAATACAAGCGGGTTCATAGGAAAGAAATCATGATTAGGGTAAGTAACAATAGAACAGCTTACATCCCTACAAAACGATTGTACAAACACCACATTGAGGACTTTTGCAGAGTAATCGTTAGACATAACGATGCCATCAGAGTCATAAAGCAAAATAACCTTGTCTTTCTTGCCATTAATAACGCTCCAAAACATTTTGACATTAGTTGATAACAGACGGAGCAAGGTATGGTTGAAAGCTTGTTTAGCGTCCTTGATTGCATTTCTGTATAAATTTTCTGCGTTGTGGTAAACCGCCCAGCGCTCAACCGTGTCTGTACGCTTAGCAGTGCGGAACAGGCGTTTCTTTTTATTTAAAAGTCTTTTCAAAGCATTGTTAAACCATGGGGACGTGGAGCTATTAGTAAGAAACCGACGTGGGACGAAAGAATTCATAAGGGAATCGACTTTATTTTTGAACATTGTCCAATTAACCTCGACAGAGCATTAAAAAACATGGGATAGGAAAAAGTCAAGGAATTGCGCCAACTCGCTGTTTATAGCCTCAAAATCAGCTTTGCCATAATCAAGAAAAGAGTTATTCTTCGCTTTTGAAAGGCAGATACAGGAGCGCTTAGGTAAAAGGGAAGTAAACAGTGACCGCTGATGGCAGGTAATTACGTAAGAGAGGATGCAAGATCAGGCGCAGTAGAAAGAATAAGGTCCAGCACGTTCTCAGAAGTTGCCGTAACACGAGTCGGCCTAGTAACTATCTGCGTTAACGAAAAATCGGAGCAGAGACTTAAAAACTCAAACACGCTGCAGAATTTGAAGATATGGTAGGATATAGACCAGACCAGTCAATGCCGGGGAGATTAAAATCGCCCAAAACAAGCAAAGTCAAGGCAGGAAACCTTGTACGAATTGTATTCAAAGCATCGTGTAAATCTATAAAAGCAATCCGTCATTCACACGATTCCTTGTAGTATTCCTTTTCATCATCATAAGAAGCGGCGCCGCAGACCTTCAAGGCATGGGCGACCTGCTTTTCTCCGGTGGTGCAGATCTTCTCAGCGAAAAGAAATATATCATATAATATTATAACTAAGAAAGTTTTTTTTTTTTTGCGCCGTTCCGGACGACGAGGACGACGACGACGTCAACGACGTCGACAAAAAAACACAAAAAAAACACAAATGTATTATTGTGTTATGTTAGCACATAGCCTCCTCTACACTCAAAAATCTTGGGAGTTCGGCGACGGGGCCATAAAGTGCCCGGTCACAGATTTCGAGCGCGAGCATCTGGTGCTCAGAGCATGAAAGAGCCATTTCTTGGGGAACTCATAGCCGTTTATACTGAAAGACTTCAGCCAATAGGCGGAACTTGTTGCCCGCTAGAACCAGCGGATTGCGCGATAGCAGAAAATGGTGTTACTTCTTTGTCTTCTTTATTCCTGAGGAATCGCATAGAGTTCCTGTGAGTCAGAGCCCCGAAATGGCGGACGGAAATAGTCATCCCCCGGTTGTCAGACTCATAGAGTTATTATAATGTACGCTAGAGGTTCAACTGGCGCTAGTGTGCTGCTGCAAATTGAAGCAGACAGCAACCAGTCCGAAATTGACTTCCGGTAATGCATTGCTATGGGAAAAAGCGGGTGCATTTTCTCGCTGCGCTCGATTATAAGAGCAAATATCACGAAAAATTCGTACGTACTAGGTAGCTTGGAACTTTTCTCAGTCACGCAGACGAAATAATTGGTCAGTTACAGCGTTTTCATTTGAAATTCGTGACACGAAAAACGATGCTAAAACCGCTTCGTACGTGTATTTATGTGCACTGTCGGACACTGTTAGCGCGAACACGGCGTCGGCACTTTTCAACATGAGGGACATACGTGCCAAACGAGCGAAGGACATGTGGAAAACCAAGAGAGACGGCAAGAACTACACAGTAACACTGGATAAGTAACTCTTTGTGCATGCAGACGATCAAATAAATTGAAAGTCACGTACTATAGTCAGATTTGTAATAAATAAGTACTGCTTTCTTCTTTCTGCTCATGAATATGTGCAAAGATGCATGTTCTGGGTTCAAATCATCACCCGCAGGCTCCAGATCTTTGCAAATGGGGAGAAGCCAGAGAACAGGTGCCCGATTAAAACTGCCCGACATAGGAAATAATAAAAAGACACACCTCTCGTGGCCCACATGCTTTATTTTTTTAGCAGACTGTAAAGATGCACGACGGAGTCTTCATATAGTGACAGAAAGGACATATTAGCAATATATAAGCGCCACCAAAATGCTATTGAACCTTAAACGCACTCTACATTCCTTTCGATTGTTATTTTGCTTAGAATCGTCGCTTGTTTTTACACACCGTCTGTTGAACAGAGGTTTGAGCCTGAAATAGAGCGAAGTTTAACGTCGTTCAGTGGTAAAGAAAAATGTTGTAACTCAATCAATTACACTTTCACAATATCAATAAAGGTACATACTATCCGGTACAACCGAAATAACAAAAGTTATTCGTGTTATTTTACGGCGAATAGACAAAATTCACGTGCGTATTCCCATAGGAATGCACAGGAGCACCGCAAAAGTAGACTGGTTGCTGTCTGCTTCAATTTGCCTCCCGGAAGTCGCATAGACACTAGCGCCAGTTGAACCTCTAGCGTACATTATAATAACTCTATGGTCAGACTACGCTGCACTGGTTGCCAGGCTGTCAAAATATCTTTAAAAAGGCCAAACTCTCTCAGTATAAACGGCTCTGGGGGAACCTGGACGTCATCGCACAGTTTTTGTAGCGGCAAGGACCCGAAACACACTTTCGAGTCCTCGCGTCTCGCCGCAATGTCTCGCGGCAGCGGCAAAACGCGTTTCGGCGTCTCGCCGCAGCGGGGCGCCAGTCACGTGGCTCTCCTCTCATACGCTGTCTGCCGCTCCACCTTTTCCATTTCGGCAGCCACTTCTTGAGGCGATGTGCGAGGCTTTGACAGTTTGTAGGAGGCTATGGTTAGCCAGATGTCCAAAATCAGCATAGTCTTAGTTTCAAAAGTATTTTCAGGAGCGCTTATCGTAGGCGATACTTAGTCGCGGAGCAAACAGCATCCGAATCGCATCGTCTGTATTTTTGTTTTCTCTTTTTTATAGGTGCAGAGGAAGAAGGCAAAAATACAAGCCAAAGTTGATGGTCAGCGCGCGTTATAGGTTCCTTTTTGACGGTGTGCTCTAAGTGTGTTAGTCATCTTTTGCGCTGTTCCCTTTACGTGACGTATCTCAGTGTCGACAGCAGCGCCAGCGCTTCGTCCTTAGCGGCTACTCCTCCTCTCGCGTGCCGATGCTCACATCTCCCCTTCCAGCCACCGTAACCATGTTTGTTCCATACCGCACAAGCAGTACCCGATTAAAAAATTTCCTTTTGTATGTGAAATTTCTGTGCCTAATAAACACATATGAATCATACAAGATGTATAAGAACATGTAAGAACCATATAAGAACTGTATAAGAACTATATAACTTATATAAGAACCATAAAATAAACTTGCAAAAAGTTTCTTATAAATTTTTTATATTTTTTTTTATTTGTTCTTATATATCTCATATAGTTCTTATGTAGTTCTTATATGGTTCTTTGTTTTTATATATCTTGTATGATTCATGTGTTTATTGGACACAAATATTTCTCATACAAATGATTTTTCCACTTGGGTGGCTCAAGAGAGCCTGGAAGTAGAAAAAAATAGTCAGTACCCAGCAATGGCGACACCTGCCAGTAACATCATGCTGGTGGTCATTCGCATTTTTTTCTTACGCTGCAAAAGGTACCTACTCAGCAGCATGGCTACTGCAACGGTAGCTGTTGGGACATCAGTGCAAGCTATAAGAACAGTGCGCTCCTGTCTGCGGTGTCGCTCGCGCTTATGGTGAAATAGAGCTATAATATCCTAGTCCACCATAATAAACCTATTCGTAAATAACCCAAGCCTCAAGGAGAATGCAGGAAATGGTATTCAACGCGCCGCACGCGCACGTCCTCCCTGTATAAAAGATTCGAAGTAAATAACCAAAACAAAGTTTTGATGAACGCGCGAGCAAGATGCCATTTGTTTTGGCTGTTGCTTTAGAATAGACTAGGGTGCCTTCATGTGCGCTTTGCTTAGGGTGGTGGCAACTCGCCATTTTGTCCCACACGTTTATGTTTATTTTTTGTTCAGAAGCGCGTGAAAGAGCGTGTCCCTGCACGCGCCTGTGGAGCTGACTGTGCTATGGCGACATTTTGTTTTCGTCGATTTCTTTGTATTTTCCCTGCGAGCGCGTGTTGTCGGCATCGGGTACTACAAAGGGTGGCATCACCCTAAACAGAAGGACATTGAGGCACACTAGAATAGACCCCTTTCAAAAGTATGCCAACACTAAAAAAATCTTGGCAGCAAAAGAAAAACATCTAGCAACACTGGGCGACCACCGCCATCGACAGCGTTTGTCGCGTTCGGTACGTTCGTCGTGCCGCTCCTCCGTTGACATACGTTTCGTATTTGAGTCGCGTACTCGTTGTGCTCTCTGTGCTATCAATGCTGGAGTGCATCATCGCCTGTTCCGGCGTTTTTCCAATCACAGGTTGGTAAACAACCTGTTGCAACTGCCTCCGATATGTGATAGTGAAGTGTAAACATTTTACCGACACCGGTCGGGCACGTACCGGTGCGTGGAACGGAGTTACAACTTCCTCGTCGAAGCTTATGTGGTGCCAACGTCGCTAAAGGCGAACTACACGCAAAAGAAGGCAAGTGTTATCGTGTTTAATGTCTACCTTGTGTCTGAAAGCTGTGTCGGAGCGAAGCAACGACCGAAAATCTCCGTCGCTCGTCGCTGTCTCTCATCGCCGTCGCTCGTCTCGTCTAAAGCTTTTTTATGCGGAAAAGTAGCGACATCCTTTGAAGAATGCCGCCAGCTATTTGGGGCCGATCCAGGTGGCGCCACAGTCGACGCACGGGTGTAAAAAAGCAAAACATAAAGATAAAAGGTGTGCGCGTCAGAGAAGAAGGGAGAAGATGTCGCTACAGTTTTTTATTCAGGGGCATTAGTTTCGTCAATCGCTTAATCGCTTACATGCGCTCTACCCTTGGGCGACTCGAACCCCGATTCTGCTCTGAAATACCATTTGGAAAGCCTTTGAGCTTTGGTGACCGCAGCCAGTATAACGTTTTGTTGTTACATGGTCTGCGAAAGGCGCTGCAAGCACATTCTTCTCTAGCTAGGAAGGGAGCCTCATCAAGAAATGTTTGGAATCACAGAAGGAGCGAATACCCTCGAAAATGGAGGAAGCTTTCCGAGCTTGTGCAGAGGGCTCCTTGCCTTCTGCACAGCAGGGTGCGGACGTTGGCTGCACAACAGAAGCCTGTGGTCATGCACCAAAGGCAGCACCGAAATTCCTTTCGCAGAAACGACCTATACCGCCTGCCGATGCGAAAATACAGGGCTCCAAGATATTCTTGCAGTTTCTGTGTGGTGGCTCATTTTTATGTGTTGATAAGACATGCTCCCCTACATAGAAGCACAAAAAGAAAAAAGACACAGTAATGGCAACAGTCAACAAAAAAGGCCAGTTTTTGGACGACAACTGTAAATGTCCTGCGGGAAGCGTGGCTTATAACCAATTAATAGCGCTTCAACGCACGATAGCCCTTTTACAGTCCAGGTGCTTCAACCAGGCACCAGCTGAACTTTCCTGTACCGACCTACTGCAGCAGTGGAGGGTTCCCCGAAGTCCACAGATTCACGGCACCTGAATCCAGGCCGTTGACTGTCGAAGTGTATGAGAGGGCGGACGCAACGCCCCGCTGCTATCACGACTCTATGACAGTAGGATGACTGTATGAAGCCAGGCCCAGCAAAACGAAGTAAGAAAGAAGTTGGGAAAAGCTCTCCTCGGCCTAGGTAGCTACACGAACTTCGGAGAGGCTTTGCTGCAGCAGGAGTACGGTTCTTTAGAGAACACAAAGTTTGGCCCGGCACTGGCCGCAGCACCGCTGTCTTACCAGCACCCAACCTTTCCCCATAGACTGTTTGTAGTAACAAAAATTCCCCGCCACGGAAGCCACCCATACGTGCCACCGGAGGACTGTTGGTTCTTCAAAACACGGGAATCATGGGACATCTCTGCTCCATTTGTGGGTAGCGATTTCTTGGAGGTAACTAATTATATTGTCACGGAAGGTACCAGTACATGCACACTCTGGGACAACATTTTGTGGAATTTCAGAGGTGAAAGTGTACCTGCACAAATTTGATCGGTGCTCAACGGGATGAACGCAGAACCCATTCTTTGGTGTTGTTGTCAGCAAAAGCTGTCGCCAAATATATGGCGGCAGGAGACTGTACAGCCGTAGCGGTCCACTTTCAGTGACAACGAATTACTTGTCAATTTCTGACGCAACATTCGTCGGATGAAGCCGAATAGCGTGTCGGCCTTCGTACTCGTGCTTCATCAGTGAAGCACTGATTGAACACAAGTCCCTGCTGAATGCTGACACAGCACTGGTGTCTGCAGTCTGCCCCATGCTCCATCAAGGTAGACTGTGCAGTGATCCTGTGCACAGGCCTTCGGTAAAAACCAAGCTTGCAGGAAACATGCTGGACAAAACATCCCTATAATTATAACCCTGTGCGGATGGCAGTTTGATCTTCCGCATCCGATCCACATCGCAGACATTGTATCCACATATGGACAGCATCCGCAATGTTCTTGAATTAGAAGGGCTAGTTCGGCTAGTTGGCGATCCATATTTTCGAGGGTAAGCGCGCTAAAAAAACAACGGACAAGTAAAAGAAACGAACAACACAAAGCGCTACTTGCAAATGAAGTTTATTCAAAGTCTTAGATTATTGTATCCGCTTCCGATTTGCATCCGCAGGCATAATTATTTTTGCATCCGCAACCTAACTGCACCTGCCAAATTCAAAACCGCATACGACCCGCATTTTGCGCATTTATTTAACATTATAACACCAAGCATGAATAAAAAAGCTGGTAGCTTCTAAGCCGTTTGCTTATCGTTGTACAATTAACTTTCCAAGTGAGAATACGGTGAATGTAATTTTATTGTATTACCTTTTATCGAATTTATATTATAAGCGATAATCATTCCAGAGATCGTTCGCGTCACTAGCAACACCTATCGGTTTCAGTTTCAAAGACAAGCCTGCAGCTGTTTGCTCGGGACCACATCCTTAGCAGCAAATTGCGATTTGTCTTGAATACAAAACGCACACACGTGCACGTTTCACTTGTCGAGGTCGCTGTGTAGAACCAGAATATCGTCAAGGATGGACTCGATGATGCACTTCATAATATCACTCACTTGAAGATTCTTCGTTCGGACACGTTTATGGGCCGCCTCGGCAAATATGTAAATCCAGACCCACGGATATCCACAGGATCTGGCATCTGCATCCGATCCGCCAAATCTGATTCATTTTTATCCGCATCTACCAGTTGCCTGCGGATATCCACGAATAAGACGTGAATATTGTCACGAAGAAACATCCAAGGAAACAAAGAATAACTGGGGGAAACTGAAACTTTCAATGAGGCGATCTTGTGCCCAAAACTAAAAAAAGAAACAGAAGATAACAGGAGAGCGTCGCGGAGCGTCCAAGTCGGCGTAACAGCAGAGTCGAACGCTGGGGCGAGACTGACTGCAGATCGCCACGCGGAGCCCCTTATGTACACGCGCTGGCTTCTGGAACAATCGACCTGGAAGGTTCGGCGACTAGAACTTTCCTACCTTGAACAAGCAACAAAGTTCTCGAATTCACCAAAAAGTTAAACTGCAAGAATAAATAAAAGGACGCGTAACTCCCGGTGATCGAACTCTGGCTCTTCGCGGGGGAGGCAAGCACGATAACAGTTAGGCCACAGCCGCGCTGCCGACATGGTCAGCTGCGCGCACGGCATTACTCCCCCCTTTAAAAAGTGCATCGCCCCGATGCAACACAAAACAAAACGAAGCACATAAAAAGAACGGCAAACTAAGGAGCCATTTGAAACACATAAGGTCCACACTCCTATCGAGCGTAGTACGGCTTCAGGCGCACGGCGTGGACGAGTTCAGGTCGTGGTGGGCAGCGTAATGATGTTCTTGTTCCGTCGGGCATCACTTCGTAGTTCAGCTCTCCGAGGCGACGAAGTACCTTGTATGGTCCAAAGTATCGTTTCAGCAGTTTCTCACTGAGGCCGCGGCGATGGAAGGGCGTCCACACCCACACCCTGTCTCCGGGCTGGAAGTGGACGTCCTTGCGACGAAGGTTGTAGCGGCCCGCGTCGACGCGTTGCTGGTCTTGAATCAGGAGTCGGGCGAGCTGGCCGACTTCGGCCCGTTGAGCAACCACCTGGGCGTCGTCGCTCTTATTGTCAACTGGCTCATGGACAGGATCGTGTCCAGCATGGTCGTTACCTTCCGACCATGTACCGGCTGGAAAGGTATGAATCCTGTGGTCTTTTGGACCACCGTATTGTAGGCGAACGTGACGTAGGGCAACACCTCGTCAGAAGTCTTGTGCGCTGGGGCGCACAAGACTTCTGTACATAGAGATCATGTCGGCGATCGTCTTGTTGAGTCGCTCCGTTAGCCCGTTGGTCTGCGGGTGTTGTGACTGAGCCGGTGGATTTCTCGGGTGAGCTGTGTCATGAACGATGATCCGCGATCTGTAATTAGAACTTTGGGAGCACCGTGCCGGAGTACGATGGACTCGATGAAAAACTTGGCGACTTCAACAGCTGTCCCTGAAGGAAGGGGCTTTGTTTCTGCGTACCGCGTGAGATAATCAGTGGCAACAATTATCCAATGGTTTCCCGGGGTCGACGGCGGAAAAGGATCAAGTAGATCCACTCCGATCTGCTGGAATGGTGCAGTTGGCGGAGGAATCGGCTGCAGGAGACCTGCCGGCTTTGTCGGCAGTTTCGTGCGTCGCTGGCACTCGTGGCATGATCGCGCATATAGGCGAACGGTTCTGGGGAGCTTGGGCCAGTAATACTTTTCACGAATACAGGCCAGTGTCCGGCTGTAACCAAGGTGTATGCACGTCGGGTCGTCGTGACATGCATGAAAGATCTTCTCTCGAAGGTGGGTCGAGATTACCAGCAGCCACGGCGAGTTGTTGTCCCCAAAGTTCTCTTTGTAGAGTACACCCTGTCGAATGGCAAAGGTCGGCAGGACTCGTGAGAAAACACGCGGTACGGTACTCCCGCACCCTTCCGGGTGCTCGATTAAGGCGCGCACCTCGAGATCGTCTCGTTGACGTCGTGCCATGTCGTCGGTGTTCACTGCTCCTAGAAAGCACTCGTCGTAATCGTTGTCGCAGCTGCCGGAAGGTGTTTCGACGGGGGCCCTGTACAGGCAGTCAGCGTCGCTGTGCTTGCGTCCCGACTTGTAAACGATAGTCATGTTCCACTCTGGTAGTCGGAGGCTTCATCGAGCGAGGCGTCCTGACGGGTCCTTGAGGTTCGCAAGCCAACAGAGGGAGTGATGGTCCGTGACTACGCGGAATGGGCTCCCGTACAAATACGGGCGGAACTTAGTGATTGCCCAGACGACCGGAAGACATTCTTTTTTCAGTCGTGGAGTAATTTCTCTCCGATTTGGTCAGCGCCCGACTTGCGTAGGCGATGAATCGCTCGGTGTCTTCTTGTACATGAACTAGTACCGCTCCAAGTCCTGCATTACTAGCGTCCGTGTGAATCTCGGTTTTTGCATCCTGATCAAAGTGTCCCCTACTGAAAAAAAACCATATGAATTTTCCATACGGGCCTTCATATAGCGTTATGGGATACGGGTCATATGGTTGGTACGGGTCATATGGGTCATATGGTTGGTACGGGTCATATGGGTCATACGGTTGGTACGGGTCATATGGTTGATACGGGTTGGTACAGTTTGTGTGGTTCATATGGTTTGTACGGTCCATATGGTTGGTACGGTCTATATGGTTGTTATGGATGATATTGTTCATGCAGTTTAAATCGTTGATGTGATCTATAGGCCCACGCACTATTTACCAACAAGCCCTCACGAGGTGTGGGCAAATTCAGTTTCTACACGAGGTGCGGGCACAGCGTGTGCGTAAGAACGACATTCACGTGACGTAAAGCGTCTGCACATGCGCCCTAACAGTAGCAGCGCCACCGTAGCGACGTGACGTCAGGGCCGCGTATTGGTGTATATCGATCGTATTAACCACATGGTTCACTCATCAGTGAAACATGAAGTTCAGCAGGGAAACACTTTCCTTTTAAAGCCTATGCAAGATGGCAGAAAGTGCATGCACAAAGAAATGCTCGAACTTCGAGAAATTGTGAACATGCATTCCACCCGCAGGCTCGTTTATTTGTCTTCAGTCTCGGGCTTTGAAGCAGCTCGTGCATGTTAATGATGCAATTCTTTGAGGCGAGCTGCATCTGCTTTCCCAGTTGGTCACAGGCTGACGCACCTCCAATGGGCGTCTGAAAGTAATGTAAACAAAACCGACAGTCACATTACATGTTCTCGTAAAATAGTTTGTACAGTATCTCTCTAGTCAGTAAACACTTATCAAAAGTCCATCAACCAACAATGGCGGTCAGCACTGCTTGCTCACGAAGTGCGTGACTGGATCTGAGTTCTCGCTGAACGCTGACGCAGGGCTCGCTTTCAGTATATGCTCAGAGTATGTGAGCAAGCAATGGCGGACAGGCGTTCGCACTGACGTTGGAAAAGGGTCTATTGACTTAATTTTTATGACTGACCTAATATTTAAAATCATCTACCTTCTGCAACTTTCACATTTTGAAAACAATCACAAACATTTATTAAGGCAATACATCACCGCATGACGGAAAATACATAACATACAACTTTCGTCACCACGGGACGTCTCTGCAGTCTCCTGGGACACGGACCTCCCACGTGGTCACACCCCGGTCAGAGCATCCCTCTCGTCCCGTTTCCCAGAAGAACGCAGGAACAGGCAGCTCTCCCGATCATACGCAGAGACCCAAACGTCTCTAGTTGTCTCCATCGTCCGTTAGTACCCGGTCCGAAGGCCGAGGAAGCGGGCCCCTGTTTCTCAGCGGGGTGTCAGGGGGGTCAGCTCCCGCTGTGCCAAGTGGCCCGCTCGGCGTCGCTCGGAAGCTGCACCCCACCCACGCTGCGTTGGTCGACATGTTCGGTGGCGCCAGAATGCCGAGCCCGAGACTCTGGTCAGTCGATGGCGCTGCAAGGAAGCCGAACCCGCTCTCTGGGTGGCCGATCATAACAGCATGCATCCACCAGGTGCACATTGAAAGTCGTTTATTTAGCTTTAAAATTAGTTTTATTGTGCTTTTCTACGGAAGACTGGTGTTTTTGAGGTTAGGGTGCAACATGCAACACATTAAAGCTAGAAAATGAGCGCTGAAATTTCGTTTCCCTACCCCTTTAACAGAAGTGTAGCCACATAATCTTAGTATAGTATAAATAAAAAATTATTCTATTCATGAACAGGAACTTTTAGTTAAGTAAATCATCCCTGCAGTCTATTAAGCACAAATTTTAGTTTAGACTAGACAAATGTAAGCCAGAAACACTCAAATCCTAGAATTACTAAGAAAATAACTTTATTTGTGCTTACTGTAGACTTATTTTTCGCGGGCTCCATATTTCGCAATTAAGGTCGAAGCTGAAGTTTTGAAATAATTTGCGGGTTCTAATTTTCGCGATGCATTCGGATCTCCATATAGATTCCAATGTGTTTACACTTAACCGGAATTGTTTACGGGACCTACTTTTTCCACAATTGTGGGCGATTCGTAAAAACGATTCGACAGCAACCTCAACCATGCGATTCGACAGCAACCTCAACCATGGGGTTGCTGTCACGTGCTTTGCTTCGACGCTCTTATTGGGTCGGGAAGGCCACAGCCTCCACAGCTCGTCAAGTTATCGTGAAACACACTAGATGGAACAGCGCGGAACAGTTGCTGCACTTGGAGTAAGGGTGAAGGATCGCAAACTCAACATGCCCAGCACCTGGAAGAAGGCATAGGACTTACACTTCGAGGTCTCCACTTGTCTCCATCATCCGTTAGCACCCGGTCCGAAGGCCGAGGAAGCGGGCCCCTGTTTCTCAGCGGGGTGTCAGGGGGGTCAGCTCCTCTGTGCCAAGTGGCCCGCTCGGCGTCGCTCGGAAGCTGCACCCCACCCACGCTGCGTTGGTCGACATGTTCGGTGGCGCCAGAATGCCGAGCCCGAGACTCTGGTCAGTCGATGGCGCTGCAAGGAAGCCGAACCTGCTCTCTGGGTGGCCAATCATAACAGCATGCATCCACCAGGTGCACATTGACAATTTTGAACTCACAAAACAAGGCTGGACAGATAGGCGGGACGGTGAAAAACCCAAAAAGATCACTCATACAGCGATATCTCTAACGGATCGCCATATTTTTAGAAAAGAGGTGCCCGGCCGAGGAGGCCGACGAGACAAGGCACGTCACGATTCTTATTCCCTCTCCTCCTCGCTACGTCCCGTGTCAAGCTGGTGAACCGAAGCGAGGAGGAGAGAAGCGAGGCCGCTTCCCTTCATTCTCAAATTCTCCCGGAGGACAGTGATGTCAAAGACCTCGCTTGATCGTGCCCTTCTTTTCCAAAAGTGCAGCGATCTGTTTGAGATATCGATGTACGAGTAATGTTTTGGAGTTCGTAGGGTCCTGTTCAACGCTTCTAGAGCCTTATTTCGCGAAATTCAAATTTCGGTTCAGTATCCCTTTAACAAGCCACACGCCAGATAAGGTGCTCCATCTGTGTTAAATGGTTCCAGAAATCTATCAATGCCCTTGCACCAGCTGAGTTGAATCGTTCATTATGAAAAGCAAACCAACAAAACTGCAAGATGTTCGGCAAAAATAGGTTACAGCCTGTGCTTTTGATTTGGGACTTCAGAGATGAGCTGAATTCTCTGGAAATTAGAAACTATGTATATTCTTAAAGAATTTCTGTTCTGCATTTCAAGGTTGTCTCGTTAAAATAAAGAAATAAATACCAGAAAAAAGTACTAACCTGATATGCACCTATGAAGTCTTGTTTTGGCTAGCAGTGACCGGCCCTGGTTAGTAATGACTCCATGTCCCCAGGATTGAAACGATGGTTAAGTAACGTCCACCCCTTATGCACTTTGTGGTACAACTGGAAGAGACAAAACATCTTGTTAAAAATTACCAATCCTTTTCACATGCGAATTTTGCAGTTCATGCTTCCTGAGAGTCATTTCCTACAATAGTGTTAAATTAGAACAATGAGAGCAAAGTTGTTTCAGTAAAGGGCCCCTGAAAAGAAAAACAAAATGTTTTTTTTTTAAACAGTCTGGTTGGGACACGCGCGTCAAATAATTAATTTTACGTGAAAAAAAAATTGGTCAGAGCAATTGTGACGGCGCGAGACGCAATTTAGTCGGTAGTCACCTCCTCTCCACATGTTTCCTCTGGGCATTTCGAGCGAGTGGAGGAGAAGGGGATCATCTTCGCCTTCGTGTTGAGGTGGCGAGAGCGAATGACCATTCCGGGACGTCATGGACTTTGCGCGCAGAATTTAAAATAAATCTCTTGCCGTCAATATTGCTCTAAAAAATTTATTATTTTCGCATAAAATTTATTTTTTGACACGGGTGTCCTTATCAGACTGTTCAATAACGTTTTTTTTTTTTCAGGGGCCCTTTAAGAGGTGTTTGCCTGATATGCATCAGTGGATTCAGGTATTGTCTAGCAATGACCTATTGCCCCCAGGACTGAAGTGCTGTTTCACTAAAGTGCCGTTCGCACTCTTGTAACCGAGTAAGACTGAGAGAGACCAGACCGGTTTTTAAGCCTTTCGCGAGTTCTTAGGACGGGATGCGCCGGAGCGGAGCTGGTTTTAAGAGATCGCAAGAGGCTTGAAAACCGGTCTCGTCTCTCACGGTCGTACTCGGTTGCAAGAGTGTGAACGGGCCTTAATGCTTCCTGCACAAAAAATTCAAATGTAAGAACACAAGCCCCAAAATCTTTGTGCCATTCTCCTCCCCCTACTTTTCTGTGCATTTAATTTGTTTCATCCCTTGGCAAATCCTAAAGATTTCAAAATGCTTATCCTACATCCTTCCGTTAGACTGAGTGGGTAACCTGGAGAATTCATTGTTCGTGAGGACACTTTTCCATTCACTCCATGCTGTTCTTCAAAGCAGAAACTCCTCTCTCTTAACCACAGTCATTAAGCACTTTTCATAGACCATACCCACAAGGTTGGCAATGCCAGCACATGCTCATGTCTTCACTTTGAGCATGGATTAAGCACATATAACTAAATCTGAGACAACGGAAGAAGGAAAAAGGAGGACACAAAAAAGAGGGCGACACACATAATGTCTTGAACACAGCTGTTGGTTCATACTAAAACCACACCATTTTATAGGGGTACACCGCAGTCAGTGCCAAGAACCATCACACCAAGTCACACCCCCAGATTGTCAGCAAGGGCGAAAAAAGAACTGCCCTCAACGCTCCCACACTTGCCAAAGTCAACCCACCGACTAACAAGTAAAAAACAAATGCAGCTGTGGTTGAGACGTGTTGTGTTTGTTGTTCTCTTTTTCGCGTCCTTCTTCCGGTGTCTCAGGTTTAGTTATGTATGCAATTCACCACCCTTGCCTGTACTTTTACTCTTCTCTCAATTAAGCATACGCCTGCAACTCGTAATATCTGATCTATGGAAAGTCTCTGTTCCACCAAGCCTTTTCGATTATGAGCAGGCATTATTTATAAAAACCTCCTTTCATTACATTGTTTCAGAGAACAATTGTTCTTTCTTAATTAGGATCAACTGATCATATTAGGATAATTGCCAAATAATGGCAAATTCGCACGATACATCGAATTGCAATTTTCATCCATGCACCATTTGTCAAGTTACCATCATGTAGGCTATTCCTGCGATTTGTCCCTCGTCCGCGGACACCCATACTGAAAGGGCAGAGCGCCTTCTTAATCGCAGATATTTGGCAAGTGAGTAACTGGAAAAGCGTTTTTATGGTAGAGTAGCAACAGCTCACCAGTATTTTTGTTTTCAAATCAGCCAAACAAAGAGAGTGGATCATTGTTTTGTCGCGCCACTCTTAAATCTCCACGCGTTAAAGAAGCTGCAAGAACTTTGCCCGGCTGACACGCCACAGGTTCGGGTACTCCTCCGGGTCGGTGTCAAGAAGCTTGGCAAAACTCGCCTAGCATGCTGCAATCTTTCCTGCAGATCCACCCAGTTTTCCATCCAGCAAGACCTTTCTTATGGCTTGTGCTGAAGAGTGGTGCACAAGCGAGCAGTGTGTAAAGGCATTTCCAAATGCCTCTCCGCGACCCCAGGACTTCATCGCTATGATGCTGAAGCCTCCTGAAGCAGGATCATATTTGTGTCATGTCGTTAGTAAAGTAAGTGACACTTCGCTCTAAACCTGCCACTATGTTTTGGCCCACTTGGTATGTAACAGCGGCACACAACGATTCCTTTTCATGATAGCACCGTGATCCTAAACGCAAACATCACTTCTGCTCTTGGAAAACAGTGCCACACTGCGATGTTGGCGTTTTGCAAAATTGCAAGGCTGCGAATAGGTACAGTATGTCCTCGCTGTCGCCTGCTTGTCTCCTTTGTGTAGATGCGCTTGGGGGATTAACGTTTCGTGGACGTCTTGTCACGTGATAAACCCATCCGCGGATTAGCACGTCGTGTAAATCAGCCATAGATGGACTGCGTAGTCTGCACTCACTTAACATTTTTGTTGACGTTGCCTGTACGTCATGAAAGTGTTTCGTATCCAATTAGATATTCTCAAAGAAACAAGAAAACTGCATAATGATGTCGCACAATATTCACCTTAACCACTTAACCGGTTTTTGTTCTACAGTTTTTCATCCTAAATTTTTTTTTCCTTTTTTAAAGCTTGTGCGGCTTGGGCCGCACGTGCCTCCACAATCGGTCGCCATCCTTAAAAACGTGTACGATAAAAAAATGCGTGCTGCCATCTCTCAGCTGCACCGCAAACTAAGCTCAGAGCGGGCCTGGGACGTCTAAAACAGCCA
The DNA here is from genome assembly GCF_016920785.2 of Ixodes scapularis. Lineage (NCBI taxonomy): Eukaryota > Metazoa > Arthropoda > Arachnida > Ixodida > Ixodidae > Ixodes > Ixodes scapularis. The sequence goes on from NW_024609836.1 coordinate 4,224,165, forward strand.
AGGGGCAAGGTAGGATGCGTGGACGTGCTACACTCCTCCTAAACGCCTAGGGAACGGCTCTAGGTAGAAGAGCTAGGCTTGTTTAAAACGGTTAAAGGACACATCCAAAGGAAACAAACTTTTTTTTTGAAACAGCCGGGTTAGGAAAAGGAAGTCATAAAACAAATTTACAACGAAAAAGAAAAATGTTTAGAGCTATATTTACAGCGCTAAACGAATTTGTAGTTGGCGCCCGCGGGCACCGCGGAGAAGTGGCCCTTATTTATCACGTGATTGGCCGCTATTTGTCACATGGTACTTGCACTCTTTCGGATGCTTCGTATGGTCTCGAAAAGTTACTTATTCCTCTTCGTTTGAAGTGCAACAAAAAACAAAGATTAATAAGTTACTTTTAGAGCCCAAAGGAAGCTCCTGAAAAAGCTCAAGCAGACGTGATAAACCTGTGCACCGGTAAGATGACGGCGGCGGTACCCCAGAGCACACAAACTTGCACGGCGACGGCGGCGCCACCGTGGAGAAATGGATTGAAGCAGCAGCACACAGTGCTCAGCATGCGGTGGCAGCGTGTCTCTGCGGCTTCGGCGACACAGCGCGGCGGTGCACAGGTCTAACACGTGACCAGCGGCGGCTCTCACGGGCGCCAACTACAAATTCGTTTTGCGCCATAAACATAGCTCTAAAAATTGTATTTTTTCGTTGTAAATTTGTTCTAAAACAATCTTTTTCCATCAAGGCTGTTTAAAAAAAAATGTTTTTTTTTCCTTTGCATGTGTCTTTTAAGGGTTTAAGGAGCTGCAGTACCTTCCATGTCATTGAATCTTATGTAGTAGTAAATGATTCTAAGTCACAAGACTAGGTTACAGAAAGTAACAAGAAAGTGAAAGACAGGACGTCATATTGTTTCATATTCTAATTTTTTCATCAGTCCCGTATTAAAAGGTTTTCATAATAAAACTTACAGTTGTATTTTATCTACACTTCTCTTTCTCACGTCCTGTCTACCAAATGGACCAGCGAAGTAAACTCCCCCCCCCCCCAAACATACACACAAGGCACAATAGAAATTTCTGGACACAATATTCCATGAATGTAGGGGGCATCTGAACCAAGCTGAAGAAAAAGTTTTGGTCTGAGAAAATAAAGGGTTACAAAACTGAAAAAAAATGAAAGCCGCTTACAACTCCCTGTAACGCCGAATTAGAGCGCAGCTCTTGAGGAGGAGGAGGGAAGGGCACTGGGGGGGGGGGGTTAAACTAACCAGGGGGGGTCACGTTACCTTGGGGGTCACGTGACCCCCAATGCCGATGATGTCATCACTGACGTCACTGATGACGTCATCAGTGACGATGACGATGCGGGTACCGATGACGTCATTAGTGACGTCACTGATGACTTCACCAGTGATGATGACGATGACGATGCGAATGCCGGTGACGACATCAGTGACGTCACTGATGACGTCATCAGTGATGATGACGATGACTGCGGATGTCGGTGACGTCATCAGTGATGATGACGATGACGATGTGGATGCCGGTGACGTCATCAGTGATGATGACGATGACGATGTGGATGCCGGTGACGTCATCAGTGATGATGACGATGACGATGTGGATGCCGGTGACGTCATCAGTGATGATGACGATGACGATGCGGATGCCGCTGACGTCATCAGTGATGATGACGATGACGATGTGGATGCCGGTGACGTCATCAGTGATGATGACGATGACGATGTGGATGCCGGTGACGTCATCAGTGATGATGACGATGACGATGCGGATGCCGGTGACGTCATCAGTGATGACGATGACGATGTGGATGCCGGTGACGTCATCAGTGATGATGACGATGACGATGTGGATGCCGGTGACGTCATCAGTGATGATGACGATGACGATGTGGATGTCGGTGACGTCATCAGTGACGATGACGTCATCGGGGGGTCACGCGACATCGGCGGGGGTCACGTGACCTCGAGGAGGGGGCCACGTGACCTCAGGGGAGTCACGTGACTTCGGGGGGTCACGTGACCCCCCACGAGGTCACGTGACCTTGGTGGGGGGCTCGCGCGGTGCATTATGGGACATTTCCCATGATGCACCGCGCGGTTACGCCGACGCCGACGCCGACGCCGACGCCGACGGCGACGCCGCTCAAGCCGGAAACCGGCCCCTAAGAGCTGCGCTCTAAAACATGGCAGTAGCATACTTCTCACTTTAGCACGTGTAGAAGAACCATTCATTTCTACTAGAAAGGTAGAAAAGCCAAAGGCTCAGGTTACTCACCGACAGCAACTACCAGGAAAGCAGGGGGGGGGGCATGATTGTGGAGGCAGCTGGTCTCCAATGCTTGTGCCTTTCTGAAAATTGGAAGTAGGACTTTTAAAGCAAAATGACCTCAACTATTGCCGCAAAACATTCTTTCGTTCCATTTCTCATACCAAAAAAATTGGTATGAGGACCTTTGCCGGGCTGACACGGTGCAGATTCTGGTATTCATCTGCGTCGAGAAGCTTTTGTCAAATCGTGTCTAGCATGACGCAAGCGCTTTGCATCTCCAATGAACCGTTCAGCTAGCAAGACCTTTCTTGTAGGGGTGTCGCGAACCAGCCGACGTTCGAGTTTGACCAGGTTCGACTTTTTCCAACTTCTTGCCAAAAGTTAGAAAAAGGTTTGACTGCTGTTCGCACGCGCGACATGCTGGCCAGTTGGCTTTGGATTGGATGGTGATGGCTAAGCGATGAATTAAGGGCAGCACCGATTGGTTATTCCAGTTAATACAGTACAAAAAAGCAAGTTATTACCTTCTTCAGTAGTTAGAGTTAGTTTCTTTTATTTGCAACTGTTTATAAAATTAAAATAACCCTTTGAGTGAAAAAAATTTTTTGTAGACCTAGACATGCTTGTATCATGGTCTTGCCACGCTGTCCACAAAGTCGAACAAGTCAAATCTGGTTAAAAGTTTCGAAGGTTTGTCGAACCGGTTTGACAAAGTCGAACCCCAAATGCTCGACCTAAAAATCCGGTTTGCCAAAAGTGTGCGGCACCCCTACTCTCTTGTGGCTGTGGTGTATTGAAGGCGCGAGCACGGAGTGAGTGACGGCGTCTCCAAATGCCCCGTGGCGAGCCCAGGACTTCGTCGCTTCTACGCCAAAGCCTTCTCGAGTAGGACTATGTTTGTGTTTTTGTCATGACTTCGTTTAGTAAAGCTAATGGTGCTTCGCACTAAGCCTATCATGGTGTTACGTCTCCCGCTGCACGTAACAGTGGCGCAGAGTTCTTTTTTTAAAGTAGAAAATGTTGATTTCGATCTGGGACAACTGTGCCACAGTGTGATCGCACAATGTTAGAGTTTCTCAGCAGTGCGGGGCCGCGAACATGTTTGGTACGTCCTGCCTGTCGTTTGTGAGTGTGCTCCTTTGTGTGGATCAGTTCGTCGTATGAATCAGCCATCAATGAAGAGCGCTGTTTATTTTGAACTTGATATAAATTAACTGAACAGCACCATTTTGTAGGATGGCTAACCCGCCTAAAACCCCTTGATGTGTTTGTGTTAGTTTTGGAACTGGCCTGTAAGTGCCAGTGCACGAGGCCCATGCAGCACTTTTAAGCAAATGGCAATATAGCCCTGAAAGGAGAGTACTTTGAAGTGAATTCTTTGCAGCTCGGAATTAAACTATCTCGCCTCTGCCTCCTTCATAAAGTCGACTATCATTGCCCCGACCTCAAGAACTCTTTGTTATCACCTCCAGAATGAACATCATCTTGTATATCCAGTTCCACAAACGCATTCAATCAGTCTTTTCTTTCTCAAGCCATCTGCGACTGGAACAGCCTACCATCCACCATCGTAATCCCAGAAGTATTTCCGGCAAGCTTACGGATTCATTTTTCTTGGTAAAAGTATTTTATTGCCACTATGTATGATTAATGAGCTTCCTTTTCTTGTTTGTCTTGATTTGTATAACAATGGCATGTAAGTGCCAGTGCACGAGTGGCACACTGCACGAATCGTGACCGGGCCCTTCAGGTGAAAATAAATGAAATGAAATGATTGGCAACACAGCACTCACTCGTGGCACATGTCTCTCGCATTCGCACAATAAAGGCTGAACCGCATGTAAGCGGTTTAGCAAGCAACGAGACGAGCAACTGAGACTTGTCACTGTCGCTCGGTTTTTGAATTTCTAGAAAATGTCGCTCTATGACTTGATTGCTTGCTCCCGTCGCTTTCAAGCGATTTACCTTGTCACGAAACTGACTGAGTGATAGCAAAATGGTTGCCATCGCTTATCTCGTCGCTTGCTCAATCGCTTACACGTAATTTATACTTTATGGCTGTTGGCGCTTGCAAAAATGTAAAGCGTGAATTTTATTAAAGGCTTTGTTCTTGCTGACTCTCAGACTGCTGCGAAAACTTTGGGTAACAGTGAAATAAGACCACATGATTTCTCACTTTGCTTATGAACTGAGGAGGAAAGCTGAGGAGGCAGTAGCTTGAAAATCAGCTCATGGTCTCTTCAAGTTGTTTGGAACACCTTTTTTTTCTGTTTTCTTTGGCACTACTCAATGCGCGTTTTTTTCTCCCGACCTTCACAATAAAGTATTCCCAGAGGGTTAGTAAATGAGCGCTACATATACAACACTTTGTTTAAAAAGTCCGTGCCACAGTCGAAAAATAACTCCTTATACTCTTCGCAAGCAACGTCACCAATACAGATGGTACTTCCAAAGGCGCAGGTCACGCAATATTTCGAGTAGTTTCCGAGGACGAAAATCGCACTTGGATCCGACCTCCCACAGTGGAAACAAACGGGGTGCAAATACGAGCGCTACGACGCAAACTGGTACCTTCAGCAGTCATGGGTTCCGCAAAACACACCGCCTAGTTAGGTGGTACCAAGCCGCCACCCGATTTGCAGAACTCAAGCCTTGAACACCGATCTACGAGATAAAGCTCCCCGATCACTCAACAAGCGCCTCGCTCGGCGCCCCACGCCCCCGTGGGACCTTGCCTATGGGTTCCTTCCCGCCATTTGACTGCTTGCTCAGTGACCAGGTCGGTTCCGGTACTTCCTTGGAAAAAGCTTGAGGGTCATCCAATGCGCAAAGAATGTGTGCGACAAGGAACTGCACACGTCCGCTTTCACGCTGCCTGCACACACAAGAACACGCCATACACGCTCCAAAAAGAAAGGGCTGGAAAAGTACTCACCAGGTAGACTCAAACCCACAGCTGGCTCTATGGGCACGCCGGCACCTGGGACACTTTGTTTCCCCAAGAACGTTCTTCGATGTTTTTCCGTAAGCCTAAAGGCTTGAAACCGCCCGAAATACGGTGGCCCGAGAGTTTGCAGCTTGGTTTGTTTTTGATTTCGGTTACGATGGCGATGGCGATGCGGCGACGTCGGCTGGTTTGACGACAGGTGTTACGACGAAACTCATTTGACGCAACGTAAATGTTCCTGTTTCAATCGACCTACATTACAACTTTTAAACATAAATAAAATTGTTTTAACATTTATATATTTATTTGTAATAAACTATGATGGAGTTAATCGTGTACTAAACTAAAGCTTGGCCTGGCTCAGCCTCGTTTTATTTTAACATGGCGGCGACAGTCTTTTCTGTTCGTGCTCTGTGCCATGCTGGACCTTTTGGCTGTTCATTGGTTGTCCTATTATCCACCTCCTGCGATCCGCATCAGCCGCAAGCGTGCTGTCTAAGTATTGTGTGCCCGCCGGAAAAAATATCCAGTCTTCTCGGAAGCAAGGCTGCAACTAGGGCTGCTCGGATCGTGGTTCGGACGTCGTCGACACCCACGAACCGCGTCCGCGAGCCTCACGTCGTCTGCTTGGTTTCTGCACGTTGCCGGCGTCGGATCCCCCAGCCCTGGCCGCAGCCCTATATGACCTAGCTGGTGAAAGACAATCTACGACAACACGGCGTCTTTGGAAAGCGATTACTACGATTAGTGGCTCTTAAAAACTCGGTAGCCCCCCTTCAGTGGTGAGCTCTTCGATGTGAATGCTGTTACCTTCACAGTGTCCCGACGCTCCGAACGGTCATTCTAGAGGTGACGCTGCGAGACGCGAGCCTTCTGTGTTGCTTCAACTCTCAGTGTGGTTCTCAAAATGGGCACTTGGTCCCGAATGAGCTGCTGCACCTTTACTCACTCTCGAGACTCATCCCACGACGGTTCTAGCGGTACTTAAAACGTGGATGCACGATTCGGTTTATGGCGGTCACCTTGTCGATTGATACAGTGGAGAACACTGCTTACAGAAAGGATCGTTCTAAGAAGTGTAGAGCTGTGCTGGTCCTGCTACTGTTCCGATTACCCTTTTGGCGAAGCCGTAACCTGGAGTTGGAACCTCCCACAAGCATGGCAAGGTGCTGTTATGCTGCGAGTTCTGCCCCGCCTTTCGTGAAAGCTGAGTCCTACGGCTTGCACAGCGAGCCACTGGTGCTCATTAACGCGAATTAAATGTGTGCATACTAGAAGTCTTGAAGTTGAGTCGCTCGGAGTGCAGTTCATACCATGGAACTATTTCCAGTGGCCCAAGTGCTGGGCAGTTCCGTGAGACAGTGTGCCCAGTCCAATTGTTCTCAACATATTTATTAATCGTAATAATGCCTCTCTGCAATCGACTTCACTGCTGCTACGGACAACCGGATGTTGGTGCCGCTTATCAGGTGACCCCAGAAACCACCAGGGTTTGCAGAATAACATTGAGAAGGTCTGCAATAAACATTCAGCTGCATTTCTTCTCACAGCATGTCAACAATTTTGTCCAAAACGCGTGGAACGCTGAATTTTGTACTTTGCATGCCTAGTGGAACAGGCCATAACAAACTCAGGTGCCTTTCACAGCCTTGGTCCTGCAACACCTAGAGTACTGCAGCTTCATACAAAACTCCAATGAGGTTTATCTTGTAAGATCAGTTGAAAGTGTTCACCAAAGGGCAACTACGTATGTTAAAATTTTTTTACCTTGTATATTGTATATTGTGCTTGTGTCCTGTGTCGTATCTATATGTGGTATACACTGGATGCCATATTTGAGGTGACTGCTCGTAATGCATGCACGGCAGGGGAAGAAGAAATTATCTTCTCAACGGGGCTCTCCTTTGTGTGTTCCAGACTCGCCCAGACATTCCTATTCTCTCTCTAGAAGACTAACCTGTCACTCAAAATTCGTACAAGAGCACCTTTCCGCTCTCAGTCTTCCGTGGTGGTGCGAAATGGATGATGCGACATCAGTGCAAGGCGTGTAGGGATGTTGGAAGCTTACCAATAGTGCATGCTCAGCAGTAGCAAGCTCAGCTATGACCGCTAGTGAATAACACTTATTGCATATTATCAGCATCCCTTCTGTCATTCTTATTAGCCTCCTGCCGTCCGTGAACATGCCGAAGTTCCTATGCACTTTGACTTATTTCTTGTGAGTTTTCTGGCTTCCAGTAATTCTGTAATATAATAATTAGCTAAATATTGAATTTCAAAATAAAGTGCATATTTTCATCCACCTTAGACTAGTTTTTTTTTTTACTAACCCAATTTTGTATATAGGTGCTGATTTAGGATTTTTGATTAAGCTTATTTCTCATTTATATTTACATATATATTTTCCGGCCCTCCAGACAGCAACAGATTCCAAATCCTTAGCCAAAACGTTTGGTTGTAGGCCGATGAAAATATCGATGGGTCGTAGCTTGGGTGGGCGACCTTGTTCTGCTTCTCCTTCCTGGTGAAGTGTTAGCTGCATATTTTGGTTTGCTGTAGGTGTCCTTGTTCCATTGTCGCTAGAAAAATTTAATAGTATTATTCGTCAGCGGCCTATAGCAAAACGTGAACTGCAAGGTGAGAAACGCTATTTAGAATAGAATAGAACAGAATAGTTTATTCCAGGTTTCTTTCAAGAATACATTTTCGAGAATCGTTGCATTTATGCACAAGTCGCACCCAGCCCCAGGTCGCGCGGCGCTCTGCCTCGTACAGCTTCGAAGAGAAGCTGGGAAAGCCATAAAACTTTGTGCTGTGCTAATTTTTGTATCTAGTGTTTTATCTAACCACGCAGCAACTGTTCTGGCTTTTTTAGTGCGGAATAGTCATTTCAGAAACTACACCGCTAATCCACTACTATCGCTGCTGCTGCAATGTACAACCAACACAGTGACTGCAGAAGCTTCCCGATTAAACCGACCTATTTGCCGCTAGGGGTTCCCTCTCTGGTGGGGGCTTGTACATATTTTGTCTGCTGGGTTCCTTATGTATCCTCCATCCCTAATGTGACAATATTCAAAAATATTTTTAAACCTAAAAGTACAGGAAGATTTGCCGGTAAAAGTGATTTAAGCGGCGACATTGCTGCAATTTCTCTCATTCGTAACTGACTGCTTTTGTCAAAAATGCTCTGCTGGTTCCCCAGTCTAAACCTTGCCCACGACATGGCATATTGGTGCGATATTGATGTTTTAGATGAATGAAAAACGTGCCCCCAGTAAAATACCAAGATGCTGCAACTGTGGTCAATGTACTATATGGGTCTTATGGTTCTCTATGGTTTTAATATATAGAGTCCTATGGGTAGATAGAGTTCATACCGGTTATAATGCCACGAGTGTCGCCGACCAAACGCGCTCATGGCCGAATGGTTATCGTCTTTGGCTCCTATGCAAAGGGCTCAAAGTTCAATGCCTGGGAGTGGACGCGCATTTTCGTGATATCTGTAAATGTTGAGTTCTGGTAAATTCGAGAACCCTGTTGCTTATTCGAGGTTAGAATGTTCTACGCACCGAACCTTCTATGCCAATTTTCCCAGACCGCAAGACATTCTCTTTCAATTGAGTAATTTCTCTCCGCCATGGAAAGTGTCCGACTTGCATAGGCTCAGTGCCTCTTTGCACTTAACCCAGTACCGCCCCGAGTCCTGCATTACTAGCTTCCGTGTGAATCTTGGTTTCTGCGTCCTAATCAAGGGGTCTAAGAACAGGAGAAGTCTGGAGTATTCGCTTCAGCCTGCGAATGCCTGCTGTTGCTCCTCGGCCCATTCAAACATCTCGGCATCTTTCGTAAGGTTTGTGAGCGGTGCAGAAATCCTTGCGAAATCCCAAACAAACGTCGAAAGTAGGCACAGAGTCCAAAAAATCTTTGCATGGCCTTTTTGTCTGTCTGCACTGGAAATCCCGCGACTGCACGAGTTTTCTCGGGGCCTGGGCAGACGCCTTTGTTACTAACCATGTGGCCTAGGAACATCAACTCGTCAGAGGCGAACCAACAGTTTGACGGCTTGAGTGCGAGTCCGGCGGACTGCATGGCTTGGAGAACAGCTCGGAGTCGTCGCAAGTGCACGTCGAAGCGACTTGAAAACGCTATGACGTCGTCGAGGTCAACAAGACAGGTCTGCCACTTCAGTCTCGCCAGTACGGTGTCCCTGACACGCTGGAAAGTTGCTGGCGCCGTGCATAGTCCGAAGGGCATTACCTTGAACTCCTACAGTTCATCTGGCGTGACGAAGGCTATCTTCTCTCGGTCCTGTTTGTCAACTTCGATCTGCTAGTAGCTGCTCTTCAAGTCCGTCTATGAAAAATACCGAGAGTGGCGCAGCCGGTCTAGCGTTTGGTCGATGCAAGGAAGTAGATAGATATCTCTTGATCACTGTGTTCAGCTGCCGATAGTCCCCGCAAAACCTAAGCGTTCCGTCTTCACCAGTTCTACCGGATCAGTACTACTGGAGAGGCCCACGGACCGCTTGAAGGCTGGATTATATCGTCGTTCAGCATTTCTTGTACTTGCTCCTGAATGACCCCCTTTTCTTTTATGGAGACTCGGTATTGTGACCGATGCACAGGGAGCACGTCATCCTCGGTAATGATGCAGTGCTTCTCAACGGTGGTGGTTTTGCTCACCTTCGACGACGTCGCAAAGCAATCCCGGTATTTGGCGAGGAGGTTAATCAACCGCCGTCGTTTCGGGTCCGGAAGCTCTGGTTAATGTCGTGCTGTGCGGGCGACATACTGTCTTGCTGAGGTGACGAGGACTCTTCAGTTCTTGCGGTGATTTTGGCTTAGTTCCGGAGTTCCTCGACATGGCCCATAGTGATATCTTTCGGGGGGTGTTGCGTTTCTTGTCGGAAGTTCGTCAGGAGGACCGCAGTGCGCCCATCCCGAAGTTCACTTATTTCTCCTGTGATGCCTATTCGTTTTCCCAGGAGCAATTGAATGTTGCCTTCCAGAACAACTTCTCCGCAGGTAGCTGAATCTGTTACGACAGGTACAACAACATGATTGTGGCGGCAGGTTCACGTGGTCGGCAGATACTCGGACGGTGGCTGACGCTGTTTGGGGTTTTTCTGAAGGCGGAACAGGTGTCCGCAATGTCAATCTGCTCTCTCCAAGGTCGATGACGGCGCCGTATTCACACAGAGTCCATGCCGAGAATGACGTCTCTGGCACAGTCTTGTAGAACGGCGAATTTTACAAGACACGTCTCGCCGTGAATTTTGACGCGAGCAGTGCATCTTCTGACAGGCGTGATGTGTCCTCGAGCTGTTCGTATATGTGATCCATCCCACAGCATCGTCACTTTTTGAAGGCGGTGAGAGAGTCTCCCACTCAAAACTGTGTAGTCTGCTCCAGTGTCCACAAGTGCTGATGCGTCGTGGCCCTCAGTAACGTTTAGGTTGTTGCACACTGTTGCAGGAGCGTCATTGCGATACGTGACTTCGGGAGAGTGGATGTGCTCCGGCGTTCTTGGAGGCTCTTGACTTCGGTCGTCTTCGGCAACACCACCTCCAGGCGTTGCCGCAGCTAGTTTTCCTGGCTCCGGAAGTAGATTTTGAGTGGGGGGGCTGAAGTCAAGCATTTTGTTTTTGCATATTTTATTATAGGAGACAAGGGCTGCAGCCGAATTTCTGCCATTTTATTTTTACTTACTGTTTATTAAAATATCAAATATTATTTGCATGAAGTTCCTTACTTAGCATGTCCAATCACTTTTCCTTCCTGCTTTATAACAACAGTAGGGAGTTTTAGTGGCTCGTACGCAATACAGTTGTGGGTCAGAAATGCACGCGCGTAGAATGCAATATGTACTGCCTTTTTGCGCATGCACTTTCTGACCCTCAAAGCTTTTACGTACGATCCGCCAGAACTCATTAATATGGCAAAAACACTTACGCATAGTGCTTCAGACAATTTCAAAATTCCTACGGGGATACACAGCATTGCAAAACTGAGTTTGCGGAGAATCATGTTTAATATTCTTGAAATGCTCATTCAAAAAGACATCCACGCTATGAAATGAACAAGTAAACCAAGATAATTACATATATACAATGACATCTTAATGCATATTTTGAAAATGTGCACAAAAGCGTGATGAAGGAAACAGATCCACATGTAGGCCCCAAAGCCACGTGTGTTGATCGTCTCGAGGAAGACTAAAGGTCGCCAATCGCTCGGCGGTCCTGGAGACAAATTCCTTGATGACGCCGTCCAGGTTGAGCTCGACACTCTTCCTTTTGAATGTGCAGAATGAGGAGGCAAGTTAGCCTCCCCTGAATCATGCGGCTGCATAGATGCATTTTAATGTGGCATACGGCGCTAAACGAGCGCTCCCCCGAAGTGACAGATGCAGGCTCAGAATGAAGAAGTTTCATATATTTTACGACTTGGTCCAGGAGGTCACGAATTTCGTCGGATTTTGCCTGTAGTGTCCTCAATATGGAGTCAATTGTGAGGGAATCAAGGCTGCATAAAAGAGTCGGCAAAAGTAAAAACTGCGCAGAGTCGGGCCAGGTCAAAATCACATGCATGCAGCTCCTAGGGCCTCTTTCAGGTCATCTGTTGTGACCTGTCTTCCCCCATCAGCATTAATCAAAATGCTCTCTAGTTTTACTAGCCTGCTTCATACCAGGCTATTCAAACCGCCGTTGAGTTTCACTCGGAATGCAGTATATAGCCTCAAAGTACTCCTTCCGTAACGCTGCCTTGCAATCGAGTACAACTAGTAAAGAAGGTTTGTTGCTCATTTTGAGCCTTTTTGGCGGTTTCGTCGGCTTTGCGCTGCGCAGGTCCTTCAAACCTAGCCGCATTGCAGTTGAGCTCGCGCAGTCCCACAACTCCTCAAACGCGACATCAGACCGCAGATGGGACATTGCCTCGCAGAGTCTCTGTAGCCTCTTTGATACCTGCGGCGCGAAATGTTGAACGTTGCAGTATACCTCGCAGGCCCTTCGCATGGACCGAACATAGCTATAGAAATGTTTATTCCTAGCAGTGTTTCAAACTTTTTCAGAAGTCTCCCATAACCATTCAAAATGGCCCTGTTGTTGTCTGCAATCGAATATTATGATTGGTAGCAGCTCGTTCAGTGTCTCCTGAACTAGGTTTTCAGCAAACCTTTTCATTGACTTCATTCTGACAGTCCACCTTGTTCGGCAAAGTGGAAGAAGGTTATTTGGCGTTGATCCGGCCTCTTCTGCCGCCTCGCTGACTGGAGGAATTACAATAGATGAATAAACAGCTTTGCGTGTTTTCGAAGTCGGAGGGGGGGGGGGGGGGGGGGCTCAGCCCCGTCCTGAAAAATCTTGGGGTGAATCTGGACCCCCCCTGCCCCCCCCCCCCCCCCCGGTTCTGGAGTCCCTGGGATACAGGCTCTGTCGGCGGGGTCGTGGCACTGCACACGCTGAACGTCTTGATGATGGTGAGCGGGATTCACAACAGAGAGGCGGTGGATTCACAACAGAGAGAGGTGAGGATAGCTAACATCGGAGGTATACTCTTCGATGTTGTGAGGGTGTTCGCCGTACCTCGGGCGTGGTCGTCCAGGTCGAACCCATGCAGCCCAAGTCGGCAGTAGGAGCATCCACGATAGATGTGGTTGGCTTCCTTGCAGATGTAGCAGAGCAGGCATCGGTCGGCTGTTCGCCACGGGTCAGTCTTTCTTGACAAAGCTTGTTCTCGGCGGACATGCGCCCAATCTTCCTGGTGTCGGGGATACTGCGTGGCGAGGGAGCTTCATGTCGGGGGGCTGCCATGTACGGAGGCGGAGGTGGTGGTGTTCGGCGGACCACTGCGGCGTAACTAATTGATCAGTGATCTTCTTTGGTGCTGATACGGTGACAGGAGCCTCAGGCTGGAAGTCTTGGTGAACCTCCTTTCGCACGACTTCAATGAGTTAGAGAGAAGATGCGCGATCAGCAGCAGTCTTCCCGGACGATGTCGCAGACAATTTCCCGAAGTCCGTCGGCACCGGCAGTGGTTAGGTCCAGTCGGAAAGATGTTACGATTGGAGGAGCAGTCACGCCAGCAAGTCGATGGTAATGGCTTGCACAAGACGACAGCGCGCGCTCGATGTTGCTGGCTGCAGTCACAAGACCGTCGACATGGTATCGTTGGGGCCCTGCACCCTTCTATTTGGAGAAGGTCCTCCGCTCACTGTCGATGGTGGTGGTTGATGAACGTTTGCTTCAATTCGGTGGGCAGGATTTCCATGTAGTGAAAGAGGCTTCGTGGTTATCAAACCAGTGCTTCGCAGTGCCTTCAAGCGAGAGGTAGAAGTTGTGGAGGCACTGCTCAGTCGTCCATTCGTTGTGGCGGGCTACGCTTTCATAGTGTTGCAGCCAATCCTTGATGTCCTCTTGGACCTCACCGAAGAAAGGCGTTGGAGTCCGGGGTGCGGTGGGCACGTATACGACGGCAGGGCAACCGGGGTCTGCAACGACTGGTTGTCCATCATCGGCCTCATTGGTTGCGTGTTCTTGAGTGGCAAAAGTCAGAATTCCGGGGTTAGGCCTTGGGTGCAGCGGCTTCCTTGGGCCTTGGTAGATTGTCCGGATGGTATTCTTGAGTGGGGGACTGGGCTTTGGCTGTGAAGCCTTGGAGGGGTCCGCTTCATGGGCTGCGTTAGCCCGGACCTCCACCAGAATTTCACGAATGACGATTGATGAGGTGACGAAAATTGAAGCAAACTAAACGATTAATGGGGCGAACTTGTGCCCAAAACAAAATAGAAAAAGACTAGCGTCGCAGGCGGCGATGACGGAAGAACCGCAGGATCAAACGCGGGTGGGGCTATTTTGCGGCAGCTGGCACAACAGCCCGGGGAAAAAATGCTGGCAATTTCGGACGGCGCGTGTATCACTGGAGATCGTGTTAATCCCCCGCCTGCGTTCGCGCCGCTTCGCGGCGACAGCCTGCGGCTGCTCATTAGAAGAATATCAACCCAATTGGCCCACCCATACACGCTGCTTCGCGGCAACAGGCTGCGGCTGCTCATTAGAAAAATATTAACCCAATTCGCCCATCCATACACGCTGCTTCGCGGCGGCCCGCTGGCGGCCCATGCCCCACTGTCATCCACTTTCCGTTTAGTTCAGCAAAGTTTCGTAAACAATATTCGTTTTTTTTTTTTCTTTGTTTAGTGTTAATTGTGGAAAAAAATGTTGTAAATATCGCCAAATGCCTCAGCAAAAAAAGAAAAAAAGAATTAAGCGTTGCAGGGGACTCCAAACCCTGGCCCGCTGGCCAAATCCGGCCCATCCGGCCCGCGGAGGTCTTCTGACCGGCCCGCGGCTGGCCATGGTGCTTATATTGAGCTCCGGCCCACGGCCCGCTACCGTAGGCCCGCTGCTACTAGTGCGGGCAGAAGCGCGCGTAAAGACGCGACGGCGCGACGAGCACCGAGCATACCGGAAAGAGAGAACATCTCATCGTATTTCTTGCTCGACGCCGAAGCGAAAAAGGCATTTGGAATGCTCGGTTCACACGAAGACTGACAGTGCGGTGGAAGCTGCGTGTTCGCCGGACCAATCAACTGCATGTCTCTTATCGCCAGATCTCGCTCTCCACTCGTGAATAATATGCAGAGAGGGTGTGATCACGGGGCAAAAGACCGGGAGTTGACTGGTTCAGCGGGTATGCAGCTTTCAATGCACTGTCAGCTTAGGGGTGGACGGAGGCTAGAAGAATCTCGAACGCGGCTCCAGTCGCGCAAGCGGTGCGTTGGGGGGGGGGGGGGGGGGGGGGGAGGGGGGCTGCATGATTCTTCAGCAGGCACTCTGTGGGAAATATGTGGACATGTCGTGTGTTTTAAAAGCTGTGGTTTCAGCCGTGAATTACATAAGGTCGCATGGGCTTAATCATCGCCAGTTTCGTGAATTCCTAAAAGATGGTGAATCGCAGTTTGTAGACGTTTGGCGTGCGATAACTGAGTTGCGGTAAAGTGCTGTAGCGTTTTTTCAACCTTAGAGAAGAAATAAGGAAATTTCTCGCAGACAAGAAGCGGCCCGAACCACTGCTTTCGAACAGGAAGTGGCTTTGGAAATTGGCGTTCTGTGTAGACCTGACGGAGCACGTGAATAAGCTGAATGTGAGATTGCAAGGCGAGACACGTCTTATTCATGACGTATATATGGATAATAAAGGATTCAGGGTGAAATTACAGCTCTTCGAAAGACAAGTGTGAAACCAGACCTGGGATCACTTCCCCTGTTGTGCAAAGCTCCGTACAGAGACTGATGTGGAATTCCCCTCATTCTTCGCAATGGAAATCTTCAGATACCTTCAGAGGCAATTTTTCGAACGGTTTTCTGACCTCGATAGGAGAGTTAGTTTGTAGTTTGACTTACAGTTTGTAGTTTCCTTCAGAATGTAGTTTGACTTACAGTCAAACTACATTCTGAAGGAAAACTACAAGGTAGGAAATTTGATACAGTTTTACAAATCCTTGGGCTCTGAGCAATTTCCAAACCTGAAATAAACTGCTTTTTTGCACTGCATAGCTTTGTGAGCACACATTTTCAAGGATGAAGTACGTAAAATCTAAATACAGAGCTAACTTGTCTGTTGAACACTTGAAGTCCCTCCTAATTATTGGTTCATCAAGCTTGAAGCCGCAGTTCAGCGAAATAATAAAGCCGAAGGATCAGCTACACCGCTCACATTAGTCCTGCACCTCATGTCCGAGTAAATGTGTCGAAATTCTGATGCATTCCGGCTCAAATACTGCTTAGTGTTTTGTGGCATATAGTCGTATGTTGTCATCATCAGGTTCACCGTGCTTAGCCTCCTGCTTCATATCTGTAACTACGTTAAAATTCCTTTGCGTTCTCGTGTATATTGTGATATGAGTCATGTGTGATAACGATTGCATATTGTCATCACAGTTTTACCGTTCTCGTTAGTTTTTTTATTTGTGCGAATATTCCAGAGTTCATATGCGCTTTGATTTATGCCTGGTGGGTTATCTGGGTCACACTTATCGTATGTCACAATTGCCTATATGCTGAATTTCGAAATAAAGTATATGTATTAATCCACCCTTGATTGCTTCTCGTTTTTACTCTAACTTGAGTTCCTCTATTTAAATGCTCATCACAGCTTATTAATATTGTTTTTAATGATTTATAACAAGTATTTTTTTTCCGGCCCTCGAGATTACGAGAGGTCCCCAATCCGGCCCCTTGGCCAAAAAGTTTGGAGACCCCTGCGTTATAGGAATTTGTCACATAATTCGATTATTATTATTATTATTATTTATTTATTTACTTTTGGAGTTCTTGCGAGGAAGCGCATCCAATCGCCGGACGCTCCCTTGCCCCGCGCGTTGAGCGGCAGGGTGGTTCGGGCCTCGTTCGCCTCGACCGCTTTCTGTTTTATGGCCCCCTGGCCCCCCCCTCGTCCCGAAGACATTTCTCGCGAGGTTCTCCGTTTCACCTTCCGTCCGAGCACAGCGGACGCTAGGATCCATCCCAGCCAATGCGGCGTTGAGGGAGTGTCATGCGACCTTGAGCTCCCTGTGTCGCCCCGCCCCACCGGCAGGTCACGCGACTTTCTCCCGGCGCTGGATCGGCTGGGATGGCTCGTGGCGTCCACTGCGCTCGGACTGAGGGTGAAACGGAGGGTTGGTAGGGATGGGCGACTCGCTTCCCGGAATGTTGGGAATAGCTTCCAGATGGTGGAGTGGGGGTGCGCTTTATGTAGCCACCATACTTTATGGTTAGCTGGGGTAGGCTCACTGCGGGGCTTGCTAGTGTGACGTGTGTTTTTTTTTATATGTATTTTGTTGTTACAACTGCAGAAAAACAATTATTTTTTTTTTTGGGGGGGGGGCGGGGGGGGCGAGGGAGAGTGGTGTCTGCCGCTAGAATTTGGGAAAGTGAGGACCTCAGCTTGATTCCGAGCCGAGCCAAGGGAGTGTGCGCGAAGACTTGGCCGGGGGGTGAACACAACGCGAAGTTTGGGCGGGACTGCGGTAGCGACGGAAGGCTGAGCGCGGGAGGTGTTTGGTCTCCCTGGTCCAAGCGCTGCTTTGGGCGTCCAAGTGTGTGTGCGTTCGTGGGTGTGTGCCTGTGCCGAGGAGCCACGCCGAGGAGCCACGCCGAGTAGCCACGCCGACAGCACCCAAGCGCACATCGACCTCCCGAGTTCGGTCGACATCGCAAGAGGCCGCGTCACCCCCATCACTCACCGGACTCAGGTTCGCGTCACTCACCCCCATATTACTTTGTATAGTTTATCCCTTTTAATTGTTTTTTTTTTTCTTCCTTTGAGTTTGCAGAAAATGTTCTTTGAACGAGCGCCGTGTTTTCATGGTAAGTCGCGCCTGAGCGCTTCCTCTGTGAGGCGGTCCGTTGTGCCTCGCTGTCGGGAGTTTTGTTTGTTTTGTTTTATGTCTTTCGGATTTTCAGTAAACTATCCTGTGGTTGAAAAGAAAGGAGTCTGTGTTGTTCCTTCTCCCCTCACTGTGAGTCCGTCACCAGGGCGTAGACCTATCGTCCGGTCAGCGGTCCTATCAAAATTATAAATTTGTTTGCATAGGATATCTTTTTTTTTTTTCCACCGAACCTGTGACAGGATTGAACTAGTGTCGCCAGTGTTCTACTGATTATGAAACAGACACCTTACCACTGCGCCACTTTACAACTTCGAATTGCTGTTTTCACAATTTGTTTTATACGAGACCGATATGGGACAACGGCCGGCATTTCTTTTCCCTGATGTGCCAGCTACCAGCACAATATCCACTTCCAATCAAATGCTGGGGCGAGACTGACCCCGGCTCGCAACACGGAGCTCCTTATGTACAGAAGTGGGCTCCTGAAAAAATCAGCGTAGGAGGTTCGGCCCATAGAACATTCAAACATCAAATAAGCAACAGGGTTCTCGAATTTACCAGAACTCAAAATTTACAGAAATAACAAAAAGGCGCGCCCGCTCCCAGGCATCAAACCTCGAGCCCCTTGCGTAGGATTTAAAGATGATAAACATTCGGCCACGAGCGCGCTTGGTCGGCGACGCGCGTGACAATAAAATGGAATTGTTTGCAGTCATATGAACGTAAACGGTTGAGTATATGGTACTGGTGCGACCATATGAATGTAGTTTTTTATGGGCCAGACTATACAACCTAGAGTGCCTTCATACACACGCGCGCTTTTGCTTGAGTGGTGACATCTCAGCCATTTTTCCGCCCAACCTTTTTTTTTATGCATTTCGAAGTGCGCGCCTACCGGTGTCACTCAGCTCGAGCGCGTAGCTTTGGTTAATGCATAGGTGCCAATTTACCGCTCAAGTCACGCACCGAGTGTGCGAGAGCGTCACGCACTGGCACATTCAGGGCAACAATGGATGTCCTCACCCTGAGACAGACAGACATGCAGGCACCCTAATACAACCATACGGAACCACATGTGTATGGTATGGCTCGGTATGGTTCAGTCATATCCAACTATACGGAACCATATGTGTATGGTATGGCTCCGTATAGTTCAGCCATATCCAACTATACGGAACCATATGTGTATGGTATGGCTTCGTACGGTTCAGCCATATCCAACTATACGGAACCATATGTGTATGGTATGGCTCGGTATGGTTCAGCCATATGGATCCGTATAAATCCATACCATGCCATGCCATACGGTTAACCATATGGAACCATATAGATCCATACTATTCCATATGGTTTGCCATATGGGTTCATATAGTTTTTTTCACGAGGGTCCAAGGACTGGAGGAGTCTGGAGTCTTCGATTCAACTCGTCCAATGCCTGCTGCTGCTCCTCGGCCCATTCGAACTTCTCGGCGTCCTTCGTGAGGTTTGTCAGCGGTGCGGAAATCCTTGCGAAATCCCGAACGAAGCGTCAATAGTAGCCACAAATCCAAGGAATCTTCACGCGGCTTTCTTGTCTGTCGGCGCTGGAAATGCCGCGACGGCGCGAGCCTTTTCGAGGTCTGGGCGGACACCTTCGTTATTGACCACGTGGCCTAGGAACTTCAGTTCGTCATAGGCGAACTGGCACTTTGACGGCTTGAGGGTGAGCCCAGCGGTGTGTATGGCTTGAAGAACAGCGCGGAGTCGTCGCAAGTGCTGGTCGAAGTCAGTTGAAAATATTACTGCCAGTACTGTGTCCATGACATGCTGGAAAGTTGCTGGTGCCGTGCATAGTCCGAAGGGCATCACTTTGAACTCGTACAGTCCATCTGGCGTGACGAAGGCTGTCTTCTCTCGGTCCCGTTCGTCGACTTCGATCTGCCAGTAGCCGCTCTTCAGGTCCATCGATGAGAAATATCGCGAGTGGCGCACCCAGTCTAGTGTCGTCGATGCGGGGGAGTGGGTAGATTTCTCTCTTTGTCACCGTGTTCAGCTGCCGGTAGTCCAAGCAGAACCTAAGCGTTCCGTCCTTCTTCTTAACCAGCACGACTGGAGACGCCCACGGGCTGCTCGAAGGTTTGGTTATGTCGTCGTTCAGCGTCTCTTGAACTTGCTCCTGCATCACTTCCCTTTTTTAGCGGAGACCCTGTACGGCGATCGAGGCACAGGCCGCGCGTCGCCCTCGGTAGCGATGCGGTGCTTCGCTACGGAAGTTTGGCACACCTTCGACGACGTCGAAAAGCAGTCGCGGTACGGCGAGGAGGTTAATCAGCTGCCGTCGTTTCGGGACCGGAAGCTCAATGTCAATGTCAAACTGCGCTGGCGACGTACTGTCTTGCTGAGGTGGCGCGGATTAATCACTAATCGCGGCGATTTCGGCGGAATTTCGGAGTTCCTCGACGTGGCCCACGGCTGCACCTTTCGTGAAGTGTTGCGTTTCGTTTCGGAAGTTCGTCACGAGGACCAAAGTCCGCCCATTCTGAAGTTTAGCTACGCCTCTTGCGACGCCTATCCGTCTCCCCAGGAGCAATTGGAGGCTTACCCTAAGAAGAACTTCGCCGCAGGAAGCTTCATCTATCCCGACGAATACGATAACACTCGACCGCGGTGGTAAGTTTAAGTGGTTTCCGAGGACTCGCACCACAGATAGCGTCGGTTTTCGTTCCTCCGGTAGTGCAGCAGGTTTTCGTAGCGTCAGCCGGTTTGATCTGAGGTCGATGACGGCGCCATACTCGCAGAGAAAGTTCATTCCGAGGATACCGTCGCTCGCACAGCCTTGCAAAACGACGAACTTAACAGGGCACGTCTCACCGTGGATTTCGACTCGAGCAGTGCGCCTTCCGACAGGCGTAATGAGGTCTCCTCCAGCAGTACGTATCTGCGGCCCATCCCACGGCGTCGTCACGTTTCGAAGGCGGCGAGAGAACCTCCCACTCAAGACTGAGTTGTCTGCTCCGGTGTTCACGAGTTCCGATTCGTCATGGCCGTCGATTGTAACGTTTAGGTTGTTGGACACCGATGCAGGAGCGTCGTCGTAATGCATGGCGTCGGGAGAGTGGGAACGCTCCGGCGTTCTTGGAGGCTTTTTACTTTAGTCGTCTTCGGCAACGCAACCTCCAGGCGCTGCCGCACTTAGTTTTCGCGGCGACGCAGGGGAGACAGGCTCTCTCGGCGGGGTCGTGGCGCTGGAGACGCTGAACATCGTGGCGATGATGAGCGAGATTCACAGCAGAGAGACGGCACTGAAGAGGGCGGGCGTCTGAGGTAGACCTCGATATCGCGAGGGTGTTCGCAAAACATCGGGCGTGGGTCGTTCTGGTAGAAACCACGCAGCCCGAGTCGACGGTAGGGGCAGCCGCGGTAGATGTGGTCGGCTTCCCCGCAGTGGTCGCAGAGCGGGCGTCGGTCGGCCGTTCGCCACACGTCGGTCTTCCTCGGCGAGGGTCGCTCCGGGCGGACGTCCTGGACTTCTCCTTACTGGCGTCGATGATACTGCGGCATCGGAGGGTCTCGTCAGGGTGGCGCCGCGGCTTGGCGGTTAGCTTGCGGCGGTCGTCGGGCCACGGTGGCGTAGCTCGGAGTCGGTTCCTCTGGCGTCGTCATGTTGATCGGAACCGCAGGTTGGAAGGCCCGGTGAACTTCCTCTTGGACGACCTCGGCGAGCAACAGTGAGGAAGGGCGATCCGCAGCGGGGAGTATCTTGCGGAGTTCTTCCCGGACGACTTCTCGGACGATCTCCCGAAGGCTGTCGACACCGGTGGTATTTAGGTCCAGAAGGGAAGCAGCGATAGTTGGAGCAGCAGGCGCGCCGGCGATTCGGTGGTAGTGGCTTTCTCGGGCTGTCAGGGCGCGCTCGATATTGGTGGCTTCGGTTACAAAACCATTGACAATCGTTGGAGGATTGCGTAGCGATCCACCGAAAATTTCACTCTTCACGCCATGCATGAGAGCGCGAAGTTTCCTCTCGGTAGCCTCCGGATCGGCCCGGGCACATAGACGCAGGAAATCTTCGACAAAGCTTGTCACGCTTTCGTTGGGGCCCTGCACCCTTGTTCGAAGAAGGTCCTCCGCTCGCTGCCGGCGGTGGTAGTTGATGAACGTACGGGAATGCCGCGCCCGCAGCTGGCCATGTCGGCAGCGCGGCAATATGCAAGGATATACCTATAGTTGCCAAAAGGGAGTATTCACATGATGTGGTGATTAAGTTTGGTCATACCGTCCACCATCGCTGCGTGTGACTAAATATCTATAGAGGTACAGTTGGCACGGAATGAAACGCGAACAGTGGGTGCATGGTTTTCGCTAGATGCTGCACCACCTGAACCAGATGGGAGCTGCAAGATGGCTCCTCCTTCGATGTGTTAGACTCTTGCTCAGTGCATCCAAACCTTCGGTGTTGCGTGTCTAGGTGACTCAGCGTGGGTCGAAAACCATGCAATCCTTGTTCGCGTTTCATACCGTGCCGACTGTACACTTCTGCCTATGTTTGTATTTGTTTTCACTTGTTTGAATGCCCATACGCTTGAGTGTGCATGTGAATTTCTCGGAAGACGTAGTATCTTGACAAACTTCGTAGATGTAACGGGTTGGACGCACTTGCGCCAAGTGCCGGCAGACAGTCTGAAGCTTGATTGCATGTCAATGCTGGCGACTCTAAACTAGAATTGAGCGTCCCCCATAGATAAAAAAGTACAGTGATACGCCATCCCTGCATGCCCAGAGCGAATACTATAAGCGATCATGGCACTAGAACAAAAGTATTGGTTATATTCAGGTGGCCAGTCTCAGCGTTTAGCTTAACATACGATTTCAACATTCATATACTGCGCAACACTGTTAGCGCTAACAGTTCTTTGGCGCTTCGTCCTGATTTTACCAGATATGTTAATAATGAACACAAAGATTTACTGGCTGTCATCCTGAATGAACTAATTCCTTCACACTATCTGTTTTGATAATTATTCCAGTTCAAAAAGAAAGGCAGGAAATTCTGTCGACTCTGTATCCGTGCTCTTTCTGGCGTCCAAACTATTTTGGAAAATTTACGCACCATAATTTCGCTTCAATTGCGGATTTGCATGTTCGACTTGGGTGAAAGACTGTTCATGAGAATGATGCATGGGCCACCTGTCAGAAACTGGTCACTGCAGAACCATAAGTTCTTTGTGCCCATCACCGGCTTTAGGCAAATTTGCCAGAATCACCTGGCATGCCAGTCAGTCAATATTTTCCTCTCTGTCACTTGGCATAGTGTTTAAAAAGATGGGGAAAAAAGCACAGTCAGTAGAAAAGGTCTCCCTTATGACAATATCAACACAACAACTTTCTGTTTGGGTTTCTGACACTTCTCAAAATTGGCACGCCCTTAGTGCCCCAAGTGCATTCTAGGAAACAACTGTCAAAAATGAGCTGAGTTCTTCTTCCGGTTTACTCGGTTGTTTTTGTCATCAATAACTGAACAGTCAGCGTAATTGAAGTGAGTTTGTATAGGCATGGCCGTGTATTTTAGTGAGCCACAGCTTGACATCCACCAGTGCTAGTAACTGCAGCATAAGCTTGCAGACACCAACACTGTTAACTCACGAGGTGCTGTACATTCATACAAATGGCTCTGGATTCGCTTGCATTTGTACTTCAATCCCATTAGTCGTTCAGTTGTGGATGAGCCTTCAACAAAGCAGACCGAGAGAAAAAAAAATTTACTCACATTTGTTGATTGATTTCAGTTTGCGAGTTGAGGAAAACACCAGGACAAAAAAGGTTGCTCCAGTTTGGCTGGTCCTAAACAGCTCTGTACCAACAAATGTGCAGGTCTTTATTACTTGAATACAATTGTTTGTTTGTTTTTGTATATTCTAGAGCCTATGCCTTACACCACACAAGCAAGGGACCTTGAGAGGAGCACAAGGCAGCAGGCGAAAATCTCGACATGGCGCAAGAAGCGCATGCTGCGTTTGACGGCTTCTAACCTCGGCAGAGCCTTCCGAAGGCCAGTGTGGACCGACAAAGGACTGGATGCCCTGAGTGTATTAAAGAACATCTCCAAAGTTCCTGCAGTGCGGTGAGTTGTTTAAAAGCGAGAAATATTGAGAGGCTCCGTCTTGATCCCTTCAGTTTGTGTTCATGGGGACAACTACACAAAATGCATTGCTTGTACACAGCAATCAATCGTTCACAAGCTCTAAATTTTTTACTGGCACGGCTGAGCATTTGTTGCAGTGAAGAGTTTCAACAAACACGCAAAACACCGCATCGTCAGGATGCATATTTTTTTAAAGGAGTACTAAACTGAAAACTATACTCAAAGGTAGTGGTTATAATGATAAATACCGTAGATAGAGTGATGGAGGTGCTCCGCCATTTGTGCCAGGTAGCGCCGTGGCCGAAAATCTGCTACATCTTGCGCCAAAGTACCATTTTCGCTAAGAATTGCACCACAGCTGCGCCGAGATGGCAAAGCAAGAACAAATATGTATATGATTCGTCAACTCTATTATTTAGAAAAGTAGGAGAAAAGGAAAATCGTACAAATATGTATTTCAGAGCGTCTCTACTCACCGTATAGTTTGTTGTATTTTAGGCCAGAGTACAGTCGAAGGCTCGAACAGAAACAACCGCAAGCACATACTAAACGTGCAAGTCACGGGACATTCGCTAGACTTGATTCGTTTAGTCAATGAAAGACTACGCACAGGAAGATGGAAGAACGCCATGATGTCTCGCTTTGACGCTGGTTGGTCCCAATGCCTCTAGTAGCGGCTGGGATTTAAATTTAGGTGAAGCGAAGTATTGAGAGTGCTCATCAACCACGCTGGCGGATTCATAGCCGACATCGTCTAAATATCCAGACGGCGTCGGAGATGTGACGAGCTAAAAGTTGCGAGAAAACATTGCCGAAAAGTAGGATGGCTGTAGCGGCCATCCCACAATTTGGTATTGCGGTAAGACATAATTAGGGTTCGGAGTTTTCGGTTTAAACCGATAAAAACCGATAAAAGTACGCCGAATTCATTTTTGGAAATTCGGTTTTAGCCGGAAAAGGTCAGTTTTTAGGTTCGGCAGTTTCGATTTAAACCGATAAAAACCGATAAAATTTCGTCGAATCCATTTTTTTAAATTCAGTTTTAACCGGAAAATGTCACTTTGATCGTCCAGTCGTACCGCAGAGCCGTGGCGAGCGTGTTTTCAAACTCGTTTTGAGGAAGACTGACTAGATGCAAGCTCTGCATGTTGTATTGTGCTTCAAAACGTCGCACCGTGTCTCTTTCGGCGAATTTGGCTCAGGCAGCGCGTCATCTCCTCAGCCTGCCAGCGTCCAGTGCTAGCGTTGAAAGGGCGTTCTCGAAGCTCAGGGTCATATATTAACAGGAAAGAAATAGCGTGGATCAAGAAGGAGAACCTGGGGAAGTACATGTTTGTGTGTACTATAATGAGATCACGTATTCCTGATGTACAGAAGGTGAGGTTGCATGTTTTTGGGGCATAGGCTTCATATCTGACTTGTTTGTACTTCTGCGTTTTTTCCTTGTTTCTTCTACAGTTGCACACATTTGCCAAATGAAGTGTCCATTTCTTTTTCAACGTACCTGTTCCGTTATTCTTTGAGTGATCACAAATATCAGAGCTACGTACAAGGATCATCTGATCCGGTGTCCGTTGGTGTTTATTTTATATTCACCGAAAAAAGACAATAAACTTTTGCGGGCATAAATATACGCCGAAAAAAACCGAAAATTGAATTTTAAAATAAACACCGAAAAAAGTACCCCGAATTTTGAAAAAATAGAAACCGAAAACGCAGAACCCTAGACATAATCAAGGTCTCGTACTCCTGATGAGATTACTTAATTATCATGTCGGCCACATGCCTCCTTCCCGCTACTCAGCAGCGCGCATGTTGAGCTTCCCCACATTTCACCGGAGTGCTAGGTGCAGCGACTGACCTGGATTAGCGCCTGGGTTACAGTGATAGGCTCATTAATTATGCTCAGCACTATTTCAGGTCTACTTGTTTTTCTTTTTTTTTTCTTGGTGGCAGGTTTATATTCAATCTTAAAAATCTGTACTGTGGAAAAAATGCAGGCCTATATTTGAATAAATGGTAGTCAATGTTGTTCCCGTGTAGCTCTCGATCGAAAGAACAGTGAACCTTGACTTCCCTCTGGTTCCAGTGCCTCTAAGGAGCACTCTCGCTTGCAGAAGTGTAGGCTTTTATAATATTTGGGGGTAGTTGTTTTTGGAGTTCATAAGATTATCTTGAGTTTGTTAGGTTCATAAAACTGGGGGGACGCATTTTTGTTGGTAGACGAACTGGTTTTTGCAGGTATTTTACTGAGCTTATTTAGTACATACGCTAAATAAATTACCGGCTTCAAAACTGTGAGAAAAGAGAAGCTTTATCCCAACTAAAAAATTTATGAAAGATGAATCATAGCGCAACGCTTCAGTGTTGCGCTATGATTATTATTTTTTTTTTATAAATGTAGTACTCATTAGAAATTGAACCTTCTTTTCATTGAGTTTCTTTTTAAGAACACCCTGTGTTTCTTTGGCGCCCTATCTATTCTTATTACAAAAGGCAACGTGTAATCTGCTCCAATGTAAAAGAAAAACCCTCAGTCATTACCGAAAAAATGAACTCACTTATCGATGCACTTCACTTGTCCATTTTCAAGTGATGTGCAAACAGGTGTTGGCATCTGTTCAAAAAGAATCAGTTCTTGCTTCAAACGAATAATTTGTTTCCTATAAAACCTGCTACAAAAAGGTCAAAAGCTGCTTTCATCAGCCATTCTAAGTTGTAATCAACTTTTCAGACATGGTACCATCAACGAGCCAATTGCAGCAAAGAACTCTGAAGACGTCTTAAGGAAACTGGGGCATCAAGTCACAGTCAGTTCATGTGGACTGTTTGTGAACCCCAAAGTTTCATGGCTCGGAGCAGCTCCAGATAGGATCGTACACGATCCCACTGAAGACCCTCCACATGGAGTTGTAGAGATTAAGAGTCCCTCCTCCCTTTATGAGAAAAGTGTGGAAGAGCTGGAGAAAGCAAATGGCTCCAAAGTGGAGAAGGGTTGCTCGGAGCTAAGCATGTATCGCTCGGAGCTTTAAAAAAGCCACCCGTATCATTATCAAGGCCTCAAGCAAATGGCTCTTGCTCGGCAGCAGTAGGGGGACTTTGTTGTGTACGGGAGAAGTTTGTCTTAATTGAGCGAATAAGGTTCAATGCAGATGAGTGGGAGAGTGTTAGCATGAAGCTAGAATACTTTTATTTTAATGTGTTGCTGCCTCACCATGAATTCACCACGTAGCTGTCTGACACGGAGGTACCGTAAGATACTGATCCTGTACCCGTATTTCAATAATCCCCCCACTACATCTTAAATGTTTAAATACTAAGCAGAGGACACATCAATCATTCGTTCCAGACTTTTTTGAGCCCGACTCATACTGTCACGAATGACAATTGATGACGCGATGAAAACTAAAGCAAACTAAACGTTTGATGGGGGCGAACTTGTGCCCCAAACAAAATACGAAAAGGCTAGCGTCGCAGCCGTTAAGGGCGGCGAAAGAGCAGGATCGAAAGGTGGGTCGAGTAACTCAGCTCACCTTGCGGAGTCTCTTATGTACACGCGTGGGTCTCCGGAAAATTCGGCGTAGAACTTTCGGCGCCTAGAACATTCAGAACTCGATCAGACGAGAATGTTCTCGAGCTTACGAGAATCCCAAGTTGAGAGAATAAATAAAAGAACATTCCACTGACTGGAATCGAACCTAGAACTTCCTAGTGACAGTCAAGCGCGGTAGCCATTCACCCACACACGCGTCGCTCGACGAGGCGCGTGGCATTACTTCCCCCTTTATAAAGGGCATCGTCTTGATGCAGCTTGCCGAAAAATGACTTAGAAAAACAAACCAAAATAATGGCAAACTAGGGAGGCTCGTTGAACACAGTCCTATCAAGCGTAGTACGGCTTAAGGCGCTCGACATGGACGACTTCCGGTCCTGGAGCGCGGCGTGATCAAGTCCGCGTTCAGAAGGGCATCACCTCGTAGCTTAGATCCCCGAGTCGACGAAGCACTTTGTAGGCTCCAAAGTAGCGCTTCAGGAGTTCTCCGCTTAGAACGTGACGGCGAATCAGTGTCTACACCGACACCCTGTCTCCGGGCAGGAGGTGGACGTCTCGACGACGAAGGTAGTAGCGGCCAGTGTCGACACGCTGTTGGGCTTTCATCCGGAGTCTGGCTTGCTGACGAACTTCTGCCCGTTGAGCAACCACCTGGGCGTCGTCGTGTCCGTCGACAGCCGGTTCGTGGGGTAACATCGCGTCTAGCATCGCCGCTACTTTGCGACAATGACCAAGATAAAAGTGTGTCCCCCCGGTGCACTCGTGCACGGATGTGTTGCAGACAAATGTGACATACAGCAGCACCTCGTCCCATGTCTTGCGCTCCACGTCGACGTACATGGAGATCATATCGGCGATGGTTTTGTTGAGTCTCTCCATCAGCCCGTTCATCTGCGGGTGGTAAGCCATGGTATGAGACAAAAGCTTTCTAGCGTCACCTGTGCTATGAACGATGATCCACGGTCTGAGATCAGAACTAAGGGATCGCGCTGCCGGAGGGCGATGGACTCGATAAAAAAACTTTGCAACTTCCAGAGCAGTCCCTGAAGGAAGGGCTTTTGTTTTGGCGTACCGCGTGAGATAATCTGTGGCGACGATTATCCAGCGGTTTCCCGACGTCAGCGGCAGAAATGGGCCAAGTCGATTCATTCCGATCTGCTGGAAGGGTGCAGCTGGCGGAGAAAATGTCTGCAGGAGACCGGCCGGCATCGTCTGGGGTTTCTTGCGCCGCTGGCACTCGTGGCATGATCGCACATATAGGTGAATGGTTTTGGGGAGCTTGGGCCAGTAATACTTTTCACGGATACGGGCCAGTGCCCGGCTGTAACCAGGATGTCCGGACGTCGGGTCGTCCTGGCAGGCTTGAAAGATCTCCACTCGAAGGTTGGTCGGAATTACCAGCAGCCACGGCGAGTTGTTGTCCCAGAAGTTCTTTTTGTAGAGTACACCTTGTCGGATGGCGAAGGTCGGCAGTGCTCGTGAGAAAACACGTGGCGTGGTATTCCCGCGCACTTCCAGGTGCTCTATTAGTGCGCGCAGCTCGGGATCGTCTCGTTGACACCGTGCCATGTCGTTGGTGTTCACTTTAATGTTCACTGCCTCTAGGAAGCACCCGTCGCCATCGTCGTCGCTGCTGCGGAAGGCGTTTCGACGGGGGCTCTGGACAGGCAGTCGGCGTCGCTGTGCTTGCGGCCTGACTTGTAAACCCTAGTCGTGTTGAAATTTTGTAGTCGGAGACTCCATCGAGCGAGGCGTCGTGACGGGTCCTTGAGGTTCGGAAGCCAACAGAGCGAGTGGTGGTCCGTGACTATGTAGAACGGATCCCGTAAAAGCACGGACGAAAGTCCGTGATTCCCCAAACGATCGCAAGGTAAGCTGTGGAGACTTTTTTCTCCGCCTTAGACAGTGTCCGACTTGCGTAGACGATGACTCGATCGGTGCCCTGCTGCACTTAAACCACTACCGCGCCACGTCCTGCGTTATTTTCGTCTGTGTGAATCTCGGTTTCCGCATCCTCATCGAAATGTTCAGGAAAACGAGGAGTCCTTAGTCATTGCTTCAGCTCGTCGAATGCCTGCTGCTACTGTCGGCCCATTCGAACTTCTCGGCGACCTTCGTCAGGTTTGTGAGTGGTGCGGAAATCCTTGTGAAATTCTGAACGAAGCGCCGGTAGTGGGCACATAGTCCAAGGAACCTTCTCACGGTTTTCGTGTCTTTCGTCGATGGAAATGCTGCCACGGCGCGAGTCCACTTTGGGTCTGGGCGAACGCCTTCGTTACTAACTACGTGGCCTAGGAACTTCAGTTCGTCATAGGCGAACCGGCACTTTGACGGCTTGAGGGTTAGTATGGCTTGGAGAACAGCTCGGAGTCGTCTTGAAGTGCTCCTTGAGGTCGCCGGAAAACACTACGACGGCGTCAAGGTAGACGAGGAAACTCTGCCACTTCAGACCTGCCAGTACGGTGTCAATTTCACGCTGGAAAGTTGCTGGTGCCGTGCATAATCCAAAGAACGTCACCGTGAACTCGTACGGTCCAGCCGGCGTGACGAAGGCTGTCTTCTCTTGCTCCCATTCGTCGACTTTGATCTGCCAGTAGCCACTCTTCAGGTCCATCGATGAAAAATATCGAGTGTGGCGCAGTCGCTCTAGCATGTCGTCTATGCGGGGGAGTGGGTAGACATATTTCTTACCCACCGCGTTTAGCTGCCAGTAGTCCACGTAGAACCTAAGCGTTCCGTCCTTATTCTTAACCAGTACGACTGGAGATGCCCACGAATTGCTTGAAGGTTGTATTAAGGCCCGTTCACACTCTTGCGACCTCTTAAACCTGGGTTCCTTAAAACTTCTTAAACCAGAAAACACACTGGCGCCATCTATTGGGAAGCAGTGTAAACTCGGCGGTCCGGCATATCTTTTTTTATTTCTCGAGCATTATCCTTTTTTGCTTGGCTCGAAAAACTTTTGTCAATGTTATAAACGAGACGTTCTATGGGTATTACGCACATTTGACCTCGGAAATCCCGCAAAACCTTCGCTCTTGTGAAATGCAGTTCCAGGGTCACCGCATAGATGGCGCCACAATGCCAGTGTGTTCCCGCATTCTAAAAACATTTAAGAAGTTTTAAGAGATTTCGTCTCTCTCAGTCGTACTCGGTCGCAAGAGTGTGAACGGGCCTTTATGTCGTCGTTCAACATTCTCTGCACTTGCTCTTTGATGACCTTTTTTTTTTACGGAGATTCGGTATGGCGATCGATGCAGAGGGACCGCGTCGTCCTCGGTAATTATGCGATGCTTCGCAAAGGTGGTTTGGCGCAACTTCGATGACGTCGCGACGCAGTCGCTGTATTCGGCAAGGAGGCCACTCAGCTGCTGTCTCCTTGGACACTAAAGCTTAGGGTGAATGTCGAGTTGCGCTGGCGACGTACAGTCTTGCAGAAGCGGCGATGATTCTTCAATCTTCACAGCGATTTCGGCGGAGTTTCGGAGTTCCTCGACGTGGCCCACAGCTGCGCCATTACTGAGGTGGGGTGTTTCTTGTCGGAAGTTTGTCACGAGGACCACAGTGCACCCATCTTGAAGTTCAGCTACTCCTCTTGCGACGCCTATTCCTCTTCTTAAAAGCAACTGGAGGCTTTCCTCAAGGAAAACTTCGCCACAGAAGGCTTCGGTGATCCCGACGGGTACGAAAACACTCGACCGCGGCTGTAAGTTTACGTGGCTTGCAAGGACTCGGACCGCAGATGACGTCGCTTTGGACTTCTCCGTTAGTGAAACACGTTTTCGTAGCGTCAGCCGGTTTGATCCGAGGACGATGACGGCGCCATACTCGCAGAGAAAGTCCATTCCGAGGATAACGTCCCACGCACAGTCTTGCAGAACGACGAACTTCACAGGGCACGCCTCACCGTGGATCTCGACTCGATCAGTGCATCTCCCAACTGGTGTGATGAGGTGCCCACCAACAGTTCGTATTTGAGTGGTTTACCACGGCGTTGTCACTTTTCGCAGGTGGCGAGAGAGCCTCCCACTCAAGACTGAGTAGTGTGCTCCGTTCTCCACGAGAGCCGACTCGACGTGACCGTCGATAATAACGTTTAGGTTGTTGGGCACCATTGCAGGGGCGTCGTTGCGATGCGTAGAGTAGGGGTAGTGGAAGCGCTCCGTCGTTCTTGGAGGATCTTTGCTTCGGTCGTCTTCGGCAACGCCACCTCCAGGTGTTACCGCGCTTAGTTTTCCCGACGAGGTAGGGAGGACAGGCTGTCCCGACGAGAGCGGCGGAAGAGCGAGAGCACACGTCGAGGCGAAGGCGAACAGGAACTTCCGGGTGGAGTCGGCACCGGGGAGAGGGGTCGTCGGAGATAGTCCTTGCCACAGTTTATCATACACAGTTTGCCCACTGTAGAATAAGCCTGTGGTAATCGCAAACCACGTGATCGAGGGCCTTGTGTGAATAAAAGTACATTGTAGAACTAAACTCATTAGATATTACTCACACAATATAAATTATATTGATAACCAAATGATTCAAAAAGACCGAAAGTTCCTTAAAATATTATTTGAATGAATGAATGAATGAATGAATGTTTATTTTTCCGGAATCAACCGAAATGGAGACAGAGACTAAAGGCTCAAAGCCTGACAAAGGTCTCTGTCTCCAAAGCAGCGTAAAAACGCCCTCTCACCACGGATGGGGTAACTAACCACATTTTATGCTTCGTTTTTATTGTTTTGCTTTTCAAGATGGCGGCCCCTATGGTATTTTGTGTACCCGCTTTTCGCGTCCGCTTGCGTTGCGTTTTCGCTTTATTATTGTGACGTGCGCACCACTGGACGACGATCACAGGTAATTTATTCACACAAAAGTTATTTCAAGCAGGCAAATGTTTATTTTCGCTCTACATAGTACAATTTATACGAAAACGTTACAAACAGCACATGCAATGATGTGGTTGCTGACGGGTATTATCGAACAGACACGGTAGTACAAACAGTTTGAATGTTAGCTTTCAAGCTATGTGCATAAAAAATGATAAACCTAAGATCAACAAACATAGTCTAAGCAGGTAGAAATAAAGTCACGGTGGGTCCATATCACAAGAGAGAATGACATTTTAGCGAACGGCGACATTTGAGCGAATGGTCGTTTTAGCGAATAACGGGGGCGCGCGTTAACCCATCCGCCGCGCTCCGCTTTACGCCGCTTCGCGGCGACAGTCTGCGGCAACTCATTACAAAAATATGAACTCACTTGGCCCACCCGAAAACGCCGCTTCGCGGCGTCCTACTATTCGCTAAAGTGTCGTTCGATGAAACGTGGGCGTTCGCTAAAACGTCATTCGATCAAGTGAGTGCCTCCCGTTTTACATAACGAGTGCGATTACAAACCATATGCTTTAACAGTAACTACAGGCTAATCTGGTAAAGAATAAAGCTGTGTTTGGAGGTGCATTTGACCTGCCCGTCCTTTCCTCCCCCCCCCCCCCCCCCCAAGATGAATGTTCAACACACCGGGGGGGGGCTATGTTCGACAAATGTTTTGTTTCTCCTCAAAAGGAACGGAAGTGATGGAAGTGACGATATTGCGCCTGATTGGTTAGAGGCTCAAATGAAGTTCCCTCTTACGTCATTTGAGCCTCTAACCAATCAGACGCGATATCGTCACTTCCATCACTTCCCTAACTTCTTAGGAGAAACAAGACATTTGTCGAACATTGCCGCCCTGGTCAGTTTTCTATGAGATATGTTGGATCTAGCCAGTCAATTTCTTCAGCACAATGTTTAGCTGTTAGGTTCAATGACAGTGCGCCTTTACAACTCTCAGTCTCCTGATCTGTCTAATGGGGCTACTGGCCCTTCGATAGAAATATCACCTATCGACAAACCGTAAGCACCTAGAATGCCACTCTCCGACTGCAGCATCACCGTCGAACATTGTCATCCATGGAAGAAACCTCCTGGCTGAGCATTCTTCACTCGTCGCCCTTGCCAACAACCTCGCCTAATCCCGTTATTGCTGATCACTGCTGATGCACGCCGGCGGCAACATGAAGGTGGACACATACCTGGATTGTTGCTTCTTTTACGGCTCCCTCAAGCTCCATTAACTCTCAACGTCTCAAATAGTATGTGGCTTGGGGTCTAAACTTTGCGTTCTAGCCCTCTTCTGGAACAGAGCTTGTTCCAAAACTTGCAGGAGCATCAAAAACAAGAAGAGGGCTGTTCACCTTCATATCGCTCATGGGTGTACCTTCAAACTCCGGCTCACGTCCCACCTGCCCCTGCTGTTCGCCGTCTGTATTCGACAATGTCGCCACTCTCCATTGTGACGTTTGTGATTTGTGGTTCTATCAGAAATGTGAAGATGTACTCTCGCTTTGTATAGACGCCTCTCCTCATTATCAAGTGAGTGGCTCTGTGCGGCGTGCCAGCTCCCACCCCTGGCCGATGACCTCTTTCGATCCCCTAAGCAGCACGGAGTCCCTGCGTACCCCACCATCATCGCCAGCTCTACCAGGTAGTTCTCCGACCCGCCTTCGGCGAGCAACATCGGCAGCGTTCACCGTTCGCATGACAACTCCGCGTTTGGCATAGTTGTCGTGCGAAAAGTGCGCGATCGGAGTCTACAGACTCCAATCACGTTTGGTTTTCCAACGTTTGCTTCCTAAAGAACAACTTTCCTGACTTTAAAGCGCTGAAGTAATCTTTCCCAAATACAATATTCGCTGTGCGAGACATGGCTGGACGCTTGTCTTCGGTGGGTAATTAATGGGGAATTAATCAATCTCGCACAATTCTCTTTATTCCAGCAAGACTCTCCCTCGTTGGGGCGAAGGCGTCCAACCTCGCCATGCCAAAACACCCACCCTGCCAACGTCTCGACTACCTCACCCCTCCGGGTCTAGAAGCCATCTTTATCGAGGTATTTTGCAAACATGGAAAGCTTCTTCTGGTGTCTTCCTACTGCCCACCCTCCCTCCGTGAACAATCGTACGCCCTCCTCCAAGAAAGCCTACAGTGCGTCGACCCCAGCAAGCTCTCTGCACTGTTCATCTGATCCACTTGATGACACGCTGTTAGACGTATTGGAAACTGCTGGCCTCACCCAACTTCATGACGCCTCATTCTACATTTCTCAAAACAGCAACGCTACATTCCTCGACCTCGTCCGCACCAATAATCCCACCTTATCTTATTGCTGCACAGTGAAATCCAGCCTACCAGGCAGTGGTGATCGCAGTGCTCTCCTCACCAATATCCATTGCTCAGCCACTAAGCGAGTTCATCAAGTCAAGAAGTTCCCGCAGTTCTAAAAATTCGATTCCCCTCATCTCAATCAGCTCATCCACCTCGCTCCCAGGTTCATCGTGTTTGATCACCTATCGGCTGACGAGGCCGACGACCTCTCACTCAACATATCAGCAATTCAGCACAAATATGTTCACCCTAAAGATCAACAGGAGGCACGGCAGCCTTCCATGGATGACAAAGAAGATTGCAGTCTTAATCAGACGTAGACACTGACTATTCAAGAAGTGCCTCTA
Organism: Ixodes scapularis; assembly: GCF_016920785.2. Classification (NCBI taxonomy): domain Eukaryota; kingdom Metazoa; phylum Arthropoda; class Arachnida; order Ixodida; family Ixodidae; genus Ixodes; species Ixodes scapularis. The sequence goes on from NW_024609836.1 coordinate 4,259,007, forward strand.
AATCCCACTTATCTTAACTAAGCCCACCAGGCACATACCGAAGTCAAGCATCTCATCCATATCTCCCATAATGATTACCTACAGTAACTAGGAGCAAAAGCAACCTGCCAGCCATGTCTTGGCCATGTTTTCACTATAAAAAAAAATGTTCCACGCGCCGGTCTTCACACATCACGGCAGGCCCTATTCTAATCTTGACGACATAGCAGAGCTCTTTTCTTACCACTTTTCTCAGGGTGCAGCATTACTTGACCCTACCGCACCTAACCTTTGTCTCACCCAACCCATAACTCTGCCAGTCAAGGCCACACCAGCAACCACACTCTCTTCCATAGTCATTCTTCAAAGTGAAACCTACGAAGCCCTTGCCTGTGTCAACTCCTCTCAACACCCTAGACCAGACAGCCTCCACCCTGCATTGCTTAAGTCCAGTGCTGGCGGTATCCCCCCCTTCCTCACTCGCCTCTTCAACGATTTTCTCTCCCACAGCTCTGTTTCTAAATCCTGGAAAGTTGCGTCAGTAACGCCTCTCAAAAAGGGACACAGTGCCCCCTCAAGTCTAACATACACTCATACTGACCAATCTCCATAACCTCCATCGTACGCCAAACAATGGAGCCCCCACCAATACGGTTTCTGCCCGGCAGGAGCTACGAATCGGCCCTTGCAGCTTTCACCCATGCACTCAGCACCAGCCTCGACAACCGAACTCCGTGCGAGATTGTCCAGTTAGACTTTAGAAAGGCTTTTAATAGTGCAGACCGCAGCTTGCTCCTATCCAAACTCCAACAGATGGGAATCTCCGGAATGAGGAATTAAAAATTTACTTTTTCACAGCTCTACCTTATTCTTCAAGGGCTCTTTTCGTGATTTAGCACAAACTGGAAACACTACTAACAGGTAGGGTGTCCACTGAGCTAGGTTATGTGTGCCATTGCATGTCAAAGGGGCTTTGAGAAAACTAATTGGAGAACACTTTGTCCAAGCTCAAGAGAAAAAATCTTGTTCTTGACCGCTGGCTAACATAACATGATGGCAGCAACTGGTTATTGTTGTTTTCTTCAGGTGACTTCAGAACGAGGCCTACTGGCACGACAACCAGCTGTGGTTGTCGTGCTGATGGGAACTGTTCCAGTATTCAGGAGCTCGAAGTTACAATTGCCAGAACTGCTCCACAGCTTGCATGCCAAATGCTGAGACCACTCGTACAAAGCAGGACTTGATCTAAGTCGTCCTCACAGTCTGCAACCTGGTTCGCAGCTTGCAACTCCATAAGGTTTTCCTTCTCAAGTGTCTCATAGATGCCGGAAACTACTATGCGTCGGTGGTATCCCAGAAACTCCCTTTCAGACTAAAGACTTGAAAGGGGTTTTCAAGACAGCCCTCCCTAAGACAGATAGTGATGAGGAAGAGCTAGAGCCCTCCCAGCTACTGTTTTTTTCCCACATATGCAGAACTGCCATTACTGCACTTACCCAACCATTTACGCAGTTTGTCATATGACGAGTTGCAGATTATTGTCAAGTGATCACTTGTGGCTGCGACATTCATAACTGCATAAGAGATCATAGAATAGATGCCAGAACCCTCATGAGGAATGTTATGCCGCAATGTCAATGTCGGTGGCCACATTACGGCTATAATCTGTTTCAGCCTAATTTTACAAAGAAAAAACAAACACTGCCGCCCTTTGGAGCTAATCAGAGCAACGAAGCAAGTTTTGTGAGAGCTCTCTGTAGGAGGAGTATACTCCCACAATATGTTGTCCCGTCCCTCAGCCAAATGCTCCAGTTGTCTTGTTGGTGCCGTAGCTTTCGTAACGCCCTGTAAGCTGCAGAAGGATGAGTCAACCTAGTTCCAGTAACAGTTCACCTCACGTGCGAATATGACCAGAAAATGCTCATGCACCCCAAGGATGAGGGTCGACAAATTTCCCAGCGTACGGTCTCAGATTTTCTTCTTGTGGCCCAGATGATGAGCTGCCTCTTCAGTTTTCTCACTTCATCCCCCTGGTTACTGATGGTCCTTGTCTCTGGTGTCCGGCCCTTGCAGCTTGCCTCCAAACGTTGGTCGCCCTCGTGGCATTTGCTGTGGTTCTCCGAGGAACAATCGTACTGGAACAAGAAAGTAACAGCATACAGTGAATGGACGAAGTGAGACACACCTTATACTCAGGGGCTGATCCAGAACTCCGTTTGGGGGGGGGGGGGGGTGCAGAAAATTTGTAAGGATACTATTCTCCCCTTCTTTCGTGTGCACCGGGGGGTCCCCAGCCATTTCAAGTTGCCCTCCGAGAAGGGGGGAGGGGGGGTTGACCTTGTTTGGGGGGCGGCCGCCCCCATCGCCCCCCCCCCCCTTGGATCTCCCCGTTGGATCCGTCCCTGCTTATATTTCTAAATTAGATAAGTACTGTGGGTCTTACTGCATAACGTGCCAAGCGGAGATAAATGATGTCTGGAGCTTAACGGGGAGAGGGGGGGTCTCGACGGCATGCTGAACGACAGGTGCCAGATGCTGCCATACCCACAGGGTATCCTGAGGAGAGAAAGAAGACAGGTGTGAGTCCAGGAAATTGGCATGTTTGAGCAACACTTTTTTTGGAGGTGCCTTCCCGTTAATTCCCTTCAAGGGACATCCATCTGACTAGTTAATTCAGAATTATGTTCAATGTACCCAGTCAACTTGCTTAGCCTGTTTGCAAATATATAACTGGTAAATTTACTTTCTATAATGTTGCGTGTTTTTTTGTTTTGTTTTTATATCTTATGCTATGATGCCAACTTCTCTATTATGATTTTACAGATTAGCAAATTCCAGGTTCGGTCCTGATCCGCGTCATTTGCCACGATATTTTTTTTTCCGGTAAAGTGGTGTGAAAGTTTCGATACGTGGAGGTTGCGCGTGAACAAGCAATTCATTACGTTCGACCGTTTTACAAGTCACGTCCGACGTACACACGACTAAGAAATTAACCGAGTCACATACACTGCGTTGGAGAAAAGACGATAGCGCCATGGCCTGACGCGAAGGACAGCACGAGCACTTTAAAATGTTTGCATTCACCAGCAACGAACTTGAAGCGGAATCCCGGAATCTCGAACGGCGAAGTGAGTCCCCGGCTTTTTGGCTTCTTGCCTGAGCAGGCCCATTTAGAACACATTCATAGCGTGATTCGGTAACTCACGTGACATTAAAACGCCAAGCGAGGATCTAACCGAAAGGGAAATGTACTATTAAAGAAAATCGCAGAACAGCAACACCGACAACGCCGACAACGCGACCGGCGACGTTTAAAAACATGGCTTCGGTTAGGGCAATGAACTTTTTAAAGGTAACGGTAACTGCTCGATTTTTTCTTTCTATATTGGTTTATCATTATTACCTAGCTTATTTTGTTTTCTAAAAATATTAACATTAACGCACTCAATTTAGTCAATTGCGATTCTTTTTGACCCTGTTTTTTTGTTTGTTTTTGTTTTACACCTTCAGTTGTCGCCATCCGGCTTGAGGAGCGCTGTGTAGGCGCGATTACCGGAAGTGGCCTTGAGTGAACCACTGGTTATGATTTCACTGTGGTCCTTGCTGTCTCTTGGTCGCTCCCCAAAACGGGGCCACGGGTCGCTCGGTGCAAAACGTCGCAGGTCCATTTGTCGGTACGGGCACCTCCGGTACACATGGCCGGCCCCGCCGCAGTGATAACACAGCGGTCGTTGATCCGTTATGCGCTACACATCCATCTTCCTTGGAGCCGGTTCTTCAGTATACGGATGAGCTGGAGCCGCCCTTCCCGACGTCGGAAGGTGTGCGGCTCTGGCTCACATCGCGGATGCGTGGAATACTGCCGGGCAGCTGGCGCCGGTCTCCGAGCTACTGCGGCGTAGGTCATGGAGGGTTCCTTGGGTGTTGGCGCGCTGGCAGGAGCCACCAGATAAAATGCCCGATAAACTTCCTCGCGGACAACTTGGGCGAGTGACAGCTGAGCCGGCTGGTTGTCAGGAGGCAGGAGCTTTCTCAGCTCTTCCCTGACGACGTCGCGAATGATCTCGCGGATGTCTGGGATGTCGCAGCTGGAAGGCGAGAGGGCAGAGATGCCGAGGAGTCACTGGTACTAAGACGCCCGTGCTTGAAGGGCACGTTCAATATTTGTGGCCTCAGTGACGAATTCTTCGACTGTGGAAGGCACAAGTCCTCCGAAGATGTTTTCCATCCCTCCTGCCTTTGGGCTGTGCCTCCCAAAGAGAAGTGGATGTTCCGCAGGCTTTGTTCAGCTCCCCATCCGTTGAACCGGGCGACGCGCTCGTTCTGGCTTAACCAGTCGTCCACATCTTCGTCAAGGTCACCATGGACAGTCGCCGGCGGCCGTGGTGGGGCCTGCACGTAGACGATGGTAGCCGATGGAGTTCCGTCTTGCTGCGATGTGGTGCTCATCGTGGCCGCAGTTCTGGTTCGCTTCGACGGTAGAGGAACGACTTCTGCAGGGAGGCCTTGGGTACAGCAGCTAGTCCGGGTTTCAGGTTTGTCAACAGGGATAAGCTTTCCGGGACTTGAGAAAGATCAAGCCCGACAGATTTTCTGAGTTGTACGTTTCACTGACATGGAACGTGGTACCCCGCCCCTCCACCAAAATGTCACGAATGGCAATTGATGAGGCGATGAAAGCTAAAGGAAACTAAACGTTTAATTGGACGCATTTGTGCCCCCCCCCCCCAAAAAAAAAAAAAAAAAAATATGACAAGGCTAGCGTAGCAGGCGTCAATCGCGGCAAAAGAGCAAGATCGAAAGCTGGGGCGAGACTCCACTCGCCATGCGGAGACAAACTCCAGGAGTGCGATGAAGGTTCTATAGACGCTTTACACACGCGCCAAATTACAGCCGCCATTGCTGACCTTCTCTTGTCTTTCCCAGATGCCGAGCCACTAAAGCGGGCCTTGACAATCCTCCAGAAAGGCCAATGCTGTGGAGAAGGACACAGTAGAACCTAAAATGGTGATAACCTGCCCTGCTGTTGTCATGATGACGTGAAGAAAATATAATAAGAGGAAACAAAAACTGAAGGTCAGTTATGGTGGCGTCCATGCACAGCTGCTGCAAAGCGTCTATAGTTGGGCAGTCCGGTGTCGAACTACATATATCTTCATCGCTCTCGTGGAATTTATCGATGCTGAAAGGCATATGTTCGCCTCTAGCACTTTCCAGCTTGCAAATGCAATCTCGAGCTGGGCCTGTAGCTTGTAAACTTGGACCTTGCTCTTCCTGCGTTCCGTCCGCAGTGCGTCGATCTGCTTACGCAGTCTTCTCTCTGCGTCCTTCTTTAGATTCAGCTCGGCCTCCAGGTTGCATGTACAGCGGTGTTGCTCCATGGAAACTAGGCTGGCTGCTGCAGGTACGACTGGCAGCTCGGGGACAGGGAAAGAGCTTCATTCTCTTGGAGCTGTGGTCCAGGCCCTGTGTTTGAATCTCAGTTTTTGATGCTTGGCGAAGCATGCGGCTCAATTGCTGGCAGAGGTCTCTTTCTGGGTGCCTTTCTGGTAACTCGAGGCTTGTTAAAGCTAAGCACCGATGGCACGGCTTGTTCATAAAGTAGCCTGCGCCCACTGGCCACATTTCGCTCAAAGTCTGTTTCAGTGAAGTGCTTAGTACCTCTAGAAACCTTAAACAGGTTACCTTCATCGCGTTTGATGGCAATAATCAATTTCTAATAAATTTCTTTAGTGTCGGGGAACCTACGGAAGGACACCTGAAAAAAAAAAGTGGTACATAAGAAAATACCCTTTGCACACATTATAAAAGAACAACAAACGATTTGTCCGAAAAGAGTGATTGTTAGACACGAGAAGATACAAATAACGCCCCTGCAAGCGCTGAGCAGCTTCGATATGAACTGCCGTCGGTGTCACTTGTCGGCTTCCATTCAGCTACACTTGCTCTGGAGTAGATTTCATAGGGCACTGCAGTCCCCTCTACCGTGTGTCCACCCTCTACGAGGGTGCATACACTCGCTATTGTAAACCAAAGGAGCCTACTTGTGAGTGCTCACGATCCTGGCTACCCGCTGAGTGATTACCTTGAACAAGTTCCTGTCAACTGGGGTTGCCGTTCGCGCACCCGCAACTTGTAAGAGAAAACATTCCTACGCGACGTTTGTACGCACATGTGATACACGATTGTTGTGACAGCACCTAGAGAATGCTTGCTATGGCTCGACATCGGAACAGAGCAGCGTGAGCGCCAACCGGCAAAAAACGCGCACGCGGACTCCTTTTCTCAGAATTATGTTTATAGAGACTTTGCTTGACACGTACCTTGCTTCCGCGGTCGTCGACGTATTCATCCTGCGCACAGAAAGGCACGCAACAGTAGGACGGCATAGTGCCACAGCACGTAAACAGAGAACAGCGCCGCTGCAAAGTATTCGTTACGCAAAACTACTGCCGGCTGGGTACTCGTGTATACTGGCGGCGCACCCAGTTGCACTTGCATGCGACAGGTGGCGCCGTCCTTAGGAAGGGGTCTACAGTTATTGCTGCAGACGCCAGCACGCGACGGCGCGTGGAACACCATTCCTTGCATTCTCCTTGATGCTTGGGTAATTTAGCAACAGGCCCATTCAGTCGTGAGCATAGTTTACACGCTCATGCCGAGAGATGCCATTGTCTCCGTGTAATTCGCAAACACATAAAAGAAGGTGGACCAGTGAATAGCTCAGAGGTAACAAGCTGATGCTACAATGTATCCGAGACACTGAGAGCATATAATTTTTTGTTTGACCTTGTCATTTCCAGAGCTCGAGGTCACGCAGTGCTGGGTTGGCTGGGATATAGTGGCTCGAGAGTAGAACGTTTTCGTAGATAGTTCCGATACCTGCGATAACTATACGATAACTATACGATGATTGCGCAAAGGCATCCGCGGTGTATAGAGTATATATCAAAGCCATCGGAAAGATCGTGGTGTCCTTTTGAATGTTAAAAGAAGACCATCAGCGGCGAGGCATTGCGCGTTGCCATGGCATCATTCCGTCATTATACCACATCAGAAACTCAGATGAACGCCTTTCTCGAACCCAGTCATAACTAAATGAATGTTTTTTCTTGTAACGAGCGCCGTCTGCGGAGTTGTCTTGGAACGACAAATGAAGGGCTACCCAACTTGCCTCCACCCGTCAAAATACATCAGCACCGTGCTGTTGCGCTGATTTTCGTTGCCTTTTGTGACCCATACTAGCGCACACTCAAACAAGAATCGCCAGAAAAGACGGAATACGCGCACAGATAGGTGCTGATTATGTTGGTCGGCCGGACCTTTACCTTCCGAAAATGGAGCCATAGGGAAATAAGTAGAACGGGTGTACGCGTGCGTAAAAGCTTTCTGAAAAAGGATATTTGAACACCAACGACGTGAGAAACGCAGGTACCCGTGCTGCAAGCGTTCGCCTTTCGTGTGTCAAATAAACGAAGTAGATAATAAAAATAAGGCGTTTAGGAATGCATGTCCAAAGTGCTATTTGATTTAGATTTTCGCTTTCGAACTCTTACTGCTCCAGACGCCAGCGTGTGCAGCGCGTGTGCCAACGTTCCTGAAATTCTCAATGATTCTTGAGTAATTCAGCGGAAGACCGGTTCCAGCTAGAGCCACTCTATATGGCAGCGTAGCTGCCAGAGTAGCGACACGACGCAAAATTATCGAGATGCACGACGTCAGAAGCGCTGATAGTGATCTCCATTTTGGGCCTGGGAGGTTGCCATGGTAACCATGCTTCTAGCGACGCCGGGCGGCAACTTTTGTAGTCTAGTTGATATCTCCATTCGTTCATTGAAAAGTGGTATAAGACGCTTGGCATCGCTATACGGCAAGAACCTCTGGAGGAACGGTGCCTGTTTTTTTCTCAAAAGTGAGACAATTTGCAGCCCGGGGACTGTCGGGCGACGAGAGCTGCTATGGTATCGTACGTGCACGGACAAGGCGAGTGGTTTTCGGCGCCGCCGGGATGCCGGCCGCTTCGTGGGACGAACGTACCGTCCTATAGTCGGTTGCAAGCTAAGAAAAAACCGGAAATGCCTCTCAGAGGAAAATGTAAACCTACGCCGAGAAACGCCCGCCAATCGTTTTCATGACGTCACGATTCCGTGGACCAATCGCGATCCTTTTGAAAAAAAAAAGCTCAACATGGCTGCTGGCCTTAGCAACGCGACGCTAGTTTCTCGTGACAATTATTCTGCTTTTTTGCACCGTGTTTTACGTGCCCGAGGTTACGCCACGAAATCTTAATGGTATCGGCTTGCGTTTGCAGCAGTTTTTGCGCGACAACGTGAGAATCCAGCGACGCTATCGCCAACGAAAATTTCGAAGCGGGCGCGAGGCTTAGCACTGCTGAGAGGCTTAGCACTGCCCGCTGGCCGCTGTTCAAAACCCGACCTCGCTTGTGCTTCTTGAAGAACCGCTTTGGGTGTCGCCGGTAAGGCTGCACCAGGCTGTTTCGTCCAAGAAGAATCAGGGGAATCGCTTTCCGATGTCACCTCAGTGGGATCCATGACAGAAGACAGAGAGAGCGGGGCGCGGTGGTGGTGTCGATGACTTGGGAGTGTGCCGATTTGTCAAAACCCGAAAAGTATAATTATTCTTGTTATCTATTCATCCAACAAAATAAAGGCACACATTTCGTGCGCAAAGCCCACAAAACTAAGTAAATCACTAAATATTTATTATTTGCAGGAACTATAAGTGCTTCGCTTTCCCTCAATCGAAGGCGCTGGAAGACGGTGTGTTATACAGTATCTTGGACAGAAAATGAATTGGGAAGACGGTACATTGGACATGACTTTCTTTCCTTACTAAACAGCTATTTCGTTGACAAAAACGTATTCTAACTTATTTAAATGTCCTGAATGAATTAAATAAATATTGTAGTAGTTTAAGACATGTTTCCTGGAGGAAGAAAAAGCAACGTTGCAAGCGAACTACTTTCTCGACGGCGGAGGCACTTCAGATGAGCGCAATGCGCTTGTGGGTGGAGCTAAAAGATTGTTCTCAGGTTGAATCCAACTATAGTACTTTCGGACTTCGCTCCGATGGAACGAAGTCCGATTACGCCGGCCACGACAAGACGATTGGCTCGGAACATGACTGCTGCTCGACTGCCCCATAGTGAGCGAGTATATGTTTAGCATCATACCTCTTCAAGACCCGATCATCCCTTCAAGATGAGATTTTCTCACCGACTGGTGAGGAGCGACGTCGACGGGGTTCAACCAAGAAGGACGGCATGGTGGTCTCTAGGGAATTGTTGACGCCATCAAAAGAGACGAACGCTGGATATGAGGTGTTCTTGGCGACAGGCCAAATGGTCGTTCGGAAGTTTACCGGCATTCAAGAAGTCAATATTGTTATCTGGTGTAGCACACATATCCGTGTTAAAGGGGCCACGTAATTATTTTTAAACTTCTTCTTCCTTACCTGTAATCCTCAACTCATAAGAGAACTGTGAAATCACGCAGTCGTGACATGCTAGGGCACCGGTGCGATGACCCCGAGCTTTCACTGTTCTTTTTGAGCACACCATCGAACTTGGCCTTCGCAAGTGGCGATAAGTTTTGTCAGGACACTCACTGGTCAGAAACGCGAATTCAAATATCCATCGACGAATTGATTGCTGACAAGCGCATACATCCGAGCGACGCAGTTTTCGTTTTCATTGCGTGAGTTGGGGTCGGCTGACGTCATTTTGGCCTTTGTAGGCATTGTAAAGGGATATTTAGAACCATACACACATGTTGATAACGTCATAGCACACTGACATTAAGGAGCAGAAAACGGGCCCAGCTACAGAAAATAAATATTACACTCGTAAGAAATAAATACGTCTGTAACTTGTTAATTACAAAGGCGAACACACCTCTGAGCATCTAAGTTTAATAGTATGTGTTGATGCATCGTCATATAGCAGGACATTTCATACTCTTCACTTGAGCAAACGCCAGTTTTTCACTTGAAAAACAAACCAAAAAACACTGCGATCAAATTCAAGCTATTGCAACGAAAGCAAGTTGTATCAAAATCTTCAGAACTGCCAATTCGTAAAATTGGCGATTAGTGAAAAAGGCTAAATATCGCAGGAGCTTCCTCGCTAAAAAATGCTGTGATTATTCGGTGACCCAGGGCTGAAACAATTTTCCCTAGGCCCTACACGCGCCGTATACCTTTCGTTATGATTCTCAGAAATTCAGACTTTCAAAGGAAGCTAGAAAAATGCGAAAATGTTATCCTAAAAGCTATGTGGAGCGCGAGTTCGTCTGCTTCTTTTTGCAGGATTTGTGGTGACGTCAGAACGCCGAGATCTGAGTGGCTCCGATTGAAGGATAGTGAGTAGACCTAAAAGCAAGTTGATTTGAGGTCTACCCACTATTCTCTACTCAGAACCAATCAGAGCTCGGCGTTCTGACGTCACCACAACCCCTACTAAAAGAAGCAGACGAACTTGCGCTGCGCATATCGTAAGATCATTGATTAGTATACTTGGGAGTTGTGTGAATATTTATACAGCGTGTAGTTGGTCAGCCATTTCAAAGTTGCGACGAGTCACTCGCTGTAGATGAGCAATTTAGCCAATGCAGTATAACCGCTAGCCGGGAATATATAGGTCTTTAACGTGCACCACACCGTAGTGATACACAACCGCAGGCTGGTACGATGCTCATCCAGATAAAACGGGCAGGGGTGGCGACTGAACCAAGGTCCCCTGGTTGATTAGTACAAAACGTAAACATCGCATGAGCTTCTTCGCTAAAAGTTTGTGATCATGCGGTTACCTGGGGCAAAAACGAATCCCCCAAGGCCCAACATTCGACACATAGATTTTGCATCGATTTTCAGACACTCCAACGTTCAAATAAAGCTAAGAAAATGCGAAAATTGCGTGTTAAATGTCTTATCGATCCTCAAACGTATCCGGAAACCCGAGCACCGCTAAGGCAATATTACTGATGCTGTCGCACAGGTGCCAATATCCAGAGCGATCTTGCACAGAAAGGGTATCAAGCATCATTCTCTCAGATCTTCACGTTATACCTACGTCAGAAAGCACGAAGAGGCCCTAAATCGTCGGCAAGCTGCGGCACATCACGACTCCGCGCACCGAACAAACTCCCATCCACCAGCTCTGGGCGCTGCCATCTTAGCGATGACATCACGGCTCTTGAGAGGTCACGTGACGAGTCGTCACTCGGTTGCTACGGAAACCGAGCCAGCTCAGCTCGTTGCTATGGTACCGCGTGTGACCAATCGCGGTGAGAGGCGGCACAGGGAAAAGCGTGGCGCTACTCTGGCAGCTACGCTGCCATATCGAGTGGCTCTAGGTACTCCAAATCACCCTTAGCAAAACGCACGTGTAGGACCCCCGCAGTGTACTATTGGCGGCGAGATGTTTTGGTGGCGCCCTCCTATGGTTACCTCTAGTGACGTCATTACCTTGTGCACAACAAGTTTGATGGTGTTTGTTAAGAGCACGGTGGAAGCTTGAAATCATTGCTCTCTCAAAGCAACACTGCCAACGCCGTCAAAATTGAAGTTCTTACATTCTTCTTATTACCGTCAATGGGAGATCCTTTGCTGACGTCATAGTCAGCATTTGGCCTATCGTGGAAGGCCGATCACAGCGACGCTTTCGATCGCGCACGTCGCCAATAATGCAGGGTAATAGAGAGATTTAGTAGATCGTTCCCATGACTCCGATAACGATACCCGATACTCCACCACCGCCTCCCTTGCGCATGCATAGTATCGTTATTGGGGCTATCGGAGGTATCGGAACGATCTACTAAAACTCTCTAATGTTGGGACCGTAGCGGCTCGCGCGAGGCGTGTGGTGTAGATCGCAACAGGTGTCGACACGAGCGTACAGGCAGTAACTTGAGTATGGTGACAGTAGTGTGCGAGGGCGGCACGAACGCTCACGTGCGGTGGCACTTCTGACTGCAGCGTACCGCTTCCCTGGTGGGTGATGCGCTGCGAGTCTTCACTACAGGCTCAGCCTCGCAAGTTCCCATGGCCGGGCCACTCCGGTCTAAACACTACACGTATTCTAGTACATTGTAGCTGCACTATCACCACCCTCCTCTTCTTCCTTTTCAACAGATGTGACAGAACTGGTAAAACGTTGGATGCACATGTCGGCTATGAGCTCTACATACTTGCGCTCGTTGCCCAAGAAATTTAACGAAATACAATTACAAAATATTGAGCCCGGACTTTTGCAAACGGCATACTTGTCATTCCGAGTGTGTTCGTTATGCGTTCGTCGTCTTCAATAGGCACCTCGATGCGTCTTGAGGACCGGAAGTTGCCGTCGCAAATATTTTCAGAAAGAGACGATTCTCGGCAAACTTCTTTAATGGCAGGGATGGGCAGTATCTCAAATACATGTATTTCAAATACGTATTTTAAATACTTTGTGTATTTTGCATTTGTATTTTATTACAAATTGGGTAATGTATTTGACATGTGTATTTAAATACTAAAACGTGGGTATTTCAAATACAATTTTAATTAAATACATTTTTGTGGGCGAAAATACATCCCTCAAATCTATTGTCGCGACTCATTTTGCTCATCCTAAGACGTGTCCAGAGCAGGAAGAAAACTACGTTCTGCACCGAATGCAGTGTCTCTCAATCAAGCGCAAGCGTTTAGTGACTTTGTGATTACGGTGCTTGTCTAGGGCAAGAATAGTGACGAAATCGACGTTCACAGGCAGACTGGCTAAATAAGTGCCTGTGACAACTTGCGATACTTTCCAGACTGATTTCCAGCCATATTTTTGCCTGGAACATTCTAAATGCGCGGATCGTCCAGATTTTCGTAACTGACCTGAGTTGCAACAATAAAAAATTATCTAGCTAGTGCTGCGCGTCTTCGTCGCAACAATAAAAAATTCTCTAGCTAGTGCTGCGCATCTTCGTCGTCTCGGTTCTTTGTTGGTCTATACCAAAATGTAATCGACAAAAAAAGCTGGTGAAGCTCTGTACTTTTTTCACCTATTACGTCCAAGCTGATTACATTTTCTTGTGATTATAATTTTATTACGTTACGAGAGCCTCGCACACTAACTGCCTAGTGTGCGATGCAAAATTGAAATGAGATACGCAGAAACCCGTTGCAGGTGCCCTGAAGTCGCTGACGTAAATTTTGAGGAATTTATTTGGAAAAGTATCTGAAGGAGACCAAATACATTTGGTTGTATTTGTATCTCGTACTTAAGGCCACGGTCCCACTGAATGCGGCAGTTTAGGTACTTTTTGGCAGGTCATTACTCATCTCCTTTTAAATACTGTTTTCTGGGATTGATGTCATTCGAAAAACAATGCAATCCTCTTTCATTTGATATATGTATGTGTTGGTTTTTACTGTACATGCGCAATTGTAGCATTGCGAATATTATGGCGTGGACCCTCACTTGCTCCGCTAGTTCATGTTTTATGAACGATCCGTTAAAGGTAGCACGGTTCCAATATAGCAGTTTTGTTAAGATGATGTCGGAGCAAAATGTAACGATACACTTTTTGATATTTGCACTACTTTGTTTTTTTCATCCCTCCAAATATTGCCCTAAAATTGACATCTTACAGCACAAATATATTTTTAATGACAAGCGCTAGGGTAATAAAATTAGCTACAGATGTAGTGCTTATAATTGGTAATATGCAGAAAAAAATTTATTGTTGTGTAAAATTTTTTTGTTTAGATATTTTAAATCAAACGTAGCACTCTTTCGTGCTTCGAGTCATGGTACTTCAAATGCCGCTGAGCAAATAATTAAACTATGATAAAATCTTTTATAACATTTAGAGCTACAATGCTTGCCCAAGAGGTGGACGATGGCGTTTTTTTTTTTTTATTTTCAAAGTCATAACGCTCCAGGAGCACTTCAAACTTACCTGTTTTTGACGCATATCTTGTTCGGACATCGAACAGATTTATTGGCATCTAATAACATTTATTGGTTGGAATAGATATACATTGCGATGTATTACATTTTCACAATGATCTTGCTTTGGTTTCTTAATAGGTGTAGAGCTTAGCTAATTTTAAAAACATTAAACATTGTTTGGGTGTTTTGTTGCGCTATCTGGCGGATGACAGACAAACTGCTGATTTCTAATGTTCAAAAAATTTCCGAGGGCGGCGTTGGCGTCTGTATCATCATCAATCTCCGTGTCTTTTTACCTTCCCATTTAAAAATATTTTGAAAGATTTACTATCGATAAATGAATGGTTTAAGTACTGGGTCAGGTTAATAAATCTAAGAAAAATAATTTTACAAGCGTAGCGTGATATAATGTGTTCAGTATTCGATATGGTTGAAATCAATAAACAATAAAGACGAAGAGGAAAAGAATACACCCGAGTTCACTTCATGCCTAGAGTCAATGAATGAGCTTTAAAGTATCGGCACTCCGTTCCCCAAAATTGTTTTGGGCGCCGCCATTTTGGGTCTTGTTCAGAGCAAGCGCAACTGCCAATCCTCATGATCCAAAAGTACGACTTCCCCAGCATTAGATGCGGTGCTAGGAAGCTGATGCACTATTGCAATGCTCTGTCGAGGGTTGTCTAAACATTTGTGGGAGACGGAAAAGCGTTTCCTGTGATTTCAGATAAAGCTTCAGATAACTGGCAACCATGATTTTAAGCCACAATATGGCCAAGTGTCGTTATTCTGAACCGTAGCTAATTTACTGGCACAAGCGGGAACAATGAGGAAGAGGCAGGTGTCAAAATGTAGTGGCTTGTGTAATACACGGGGCTTACGTCATGGCCCCTACAGGTTATACAAGCCTCTTAAACAAGAGCATGAATAGAGTCATTAAATAAGCTACGCTTCAGAGTAGCGACACTTGGCCATATTGTGGCTTAAAATCATGGTTGCCAGTTATTTGAAGCTTTATCTGAAATCACAAGAAACGCTTTTCCGTCCTCCAATTTAAACAGTTTGCGACAAAGCAAAGCAACATTACATGAGCTTCCTAACACCGAATCTAATGCTGAGGATGCCGCACTTTTGAATCATGACGATCGGCAGTTGCGCCTGCTCTAAACAAGCACCAAAATGGCTGCGTTCACAACACTGTCGGGGAAGAGAGTGCCGACACTCTAAGCGCAGCTCATTTATTGGCTCTAGTTCCCGCGAAACTCCTTTTCCCTGACTGAAACTAAAAGTAAATATGAATAATACACCATTATTATAGCTTATGTAGTTCTAACCAACTCCACATAATGAGAGGAGGAAGCGGCCGGGTAGGAGAAACGCGGGTTTTATGTGCGACCGTTCTAACCGTCTCAAAAGAGAGAACGCGCGAGCTTGCGGTGGTTTAAAAAAAAGGCATCCAAAGAAAAGAGGCGGCACGCTGTGTTCTTTGTTATTATGCGTCTAATTGCAAATTGTTGTGTGTATGTTTATACAGCCGGAAGTTAGTCTGCCTTAGTGGGCGTCTGGTGTCTCAGCTGTAGATGAGCAATTTAGCCAGTGCGGTACAACCGCAAACCTGGGGTCTTTAACGTGCACCACGCAGTAGTGATACATGACCGCCACGCCGGTACGATGCTCTTCCAGATCGAAACGGGCAGGGGCGGGGTGGCTTCTGCAGCGCGAGCTTTCGCTCCAAGTGCTCCGAGCTGGTGTGCGCTAGACCATGCACTCGGCCACCGACCCCCGCCCCCCTTCCCTTGTGCGCCTAATTTATATACAGGTATAAGTATTTGAAGGTCGACGATGGACGTCGATAGTCTCGAGGTAATGTAACGTAATAACATTATATGTATAATAAACTTGTTGAAGGACTGAACGACTCAATTTTTTAATTCTTGGATTGTAATATGGCCGTAGCCTATTGTACTAGCTGTTGATGAAGAGCAATATGAGGTGACGAGGTAATGATTGAATGATGAGGCTCTATAAAGACGACGACATTAGTGAGTGTCGAACCACAACGTACAGTGCCATACTTGTTTCAAGTATCGTGTACCCACAGTCTTTCTTCTCCCGCAACAGAATATGGTAGAATCAATGAGGATGCTACTTTACAACTGCACGTGGAACAGGAAAACTGCACTGTACAGAAGTGCGGCTTATTCGTTAATAAGAGGGACGGATTTCTAGCAGCATTCCCTGATTGACTAGTTGGAACAAATGGCCTCGCTGACGTAAAGTGTCCCCGTTCCAAAAGATTCTTGAAGGATACTTAAACCGCAAAGGAGTATGAGGCGAAAAATAAGAAAAAGGAGCCTCGTGTGAAAGGTCCAGATCACCACCATAGCTTCTACTATCAAATAGAAGGGCAGTTACACAATACACAAAGAGAGTTTTGTGATTTAGTTATATTTACACTCAAGGGCATTGATATCCAACGTATTCAGGGGGATGACACCTTTTGGTCAACCAACATAAAGCCTTTTCTACTGAAGTTTTACATGGAAGGCCCGACTTCCGCTGAAATTCCTCACGTAGACAAGTTGTCCGACCGAATAAACTGCCATTACTCCCGATCTGGGAATCTCTCGATCTTCTTTCGTAGGCCATAGTATCATAAGATTGAGTGGTGTGGCTCTTCGTCCGCCGGATATGGCTTCGGCGCGCGTTTTTAGCGAGTAAAATGAGACCGTCGCGTGCTGCTGGAACAAGAACCTGGCGATTCTTCACTGAACTGCTCTTTCCGTAAGCTTCAAAAGGTTTTTTTTCCGTTTCGCACATCATCTGTTCTGCTTGCCCGTTAGCTGCTGGATGCTATGGTGCACTAATTTGATGCCTGATGCCAGTTTTTTTTTTTTCTGCAAAAACTTGTTTATTTTATTTGAAGCAAGATTTGGCGCGTTTTCAGAGAAAAGTATTTTCGGTAGGGCAAAAGTAGGTAAAAGAGACCGTAGAACGTCAATGACGTGTTTGGACATCGTGGCAGGCATCGTGTAAACTTCCAGCCACTTAGAGTACGCATCGACCATGACTCCGCAGATGCGGATACGTTTCGCCACCCAGCGACTGAATAGTGGATCTTTTTCAGTTATTGTTCATGATGGCGTTGGACTCAAGGAAGTCTTCAAGTCTTTCCACAAAGTTAGCCCAGGTGCCAGGACTTTTGTCGAAAGCCGTAAGTGTTCGAAACGTCGACAGGGTCGGTAGCCAGAAAGTGTGCTTGACAGTGGACACTTACCATTTGCTAAGAAGAAGCTTGCTTGTTCGTCTGCCACGAGTCGTCCGATATCAGGTCATCACCGCAACACCATCTCCCGACAAAACTGGTCTTCATTAGACAGTTTTAGTATAGCGCTGCTGGATCTTACGTACGCAATACGCAATAGTATAGCCTACGATAAAAATGACCTGCTCGGACCGAATTTAGTTGTGCGTTACGTTTTCGAGTGAACACCGCGCATGATCTTGATTAAATTTGCTAGAGCCGTAGAATTCCGCATGCTTATAGCGCAACCATGCCTCTAGAAAGAAACATTGAAAAAGAAAAAGTGTCCAATCATTTTATTTCAAATTAAACCAAGCCACAGCTGCCTCGTCAAGCGCGCTTTTCTGCGGGGTACAGAGGCTACGAGTACGAGTGCGTAGCCAAATTCGATCACGGAGCCTCCGTCAGTCGTCCCGTGGAAACGGCACCTTTTATCAATGCTATAGCGGAATGAAACTCATGACCCTGATGTCCAGTGCATAGCGAAAACTTCGGCGATTTCTTTTATAAGAGTCGTTCGTCCGTCGGAGATGAACTGTGGGAATAGGCTTAGCGTTGAGCAGATCGCAACGTCGACGCACACTGCGAGCGGCGAACATTTCCACTGTGCACTCCTTCAGCTGCAGGGCGATCTGATTCGACCGCGGTAGGTGCCAGAAAGAATCGCCAAGCTGAAAACCACGCAATTTCACGTAACACAGAACTTCGAAAACACCACGTCGCCCTTGCTGCGCCAGTCGAGGCAACCGCCATCTTGAAACTGGCGCTCTCGTTGGGTCCGAGATCTCTCGAGAGCGTCCCGCAAGGCCCGCTAGCCAGCAACGCAAAATCCCCAGCGTTGCGTGCGTACGCAATACGCTAGTCCTTCTATTGCGTTCTGCGCATGCGCACTCACGACCCGCAATCTCCTTGCGTACGCAAAGCTATAGCGTACGGTCCGCTAAAACTGTCTATTGTCCGCATGTCCATAGTTAGCAATCACGTGAACTTGTAAATTCCCGAACGCTCATAACTTGCCGTCGCTAAACGCCGTTCATTCATAGCGTCTTCATTGCAAATAAACGTCTTCCTATTTCTTCTGATGGTTTTCATCATATTCCTCGTAAGCTGCACTTACAACATTATGTGTGTCGGTACTTCCGAAAATATTGCAACGGCGCTTGTTTTCTGGGAACTATAATGTAGCAACCTTTACAACATCTTCCGGATTTCGCGAAACACAATATTTCGTGACGTTATTTTAGTCTTCATTAAAATGGTGACGTAAGTACCGTTAATCGCGAAGCAGTTTACTTGACGTCCGCTTCCACTGGTGTCTTGGAAGATTGAGTCCACTGAGCGTGCATTCCTGCAGAAGAAATTTTCATTGATAGAATATTAACACGTCAATCAACATTTGATTCCTTCTTGGTAAGGTTTATTGCGAAAATCCGGTACAACCGCGGAACCACATCTCCCTAGATCAGAGAACAATTTATACCCAGCCTGACATTCTGGCATACATCCGTTTGCTGGGCCACGCTACTTGAGCTAGCTGAGCACAGCTGGCAGCGGCGCGAGCAAGGCCACGAGGGGAACGTGATGGTGCTTGAGCCATCCCACTGTGAACCAATGTTTCGGCCACCCCACGGGTGCGTGTCGCCATCTATTGGTTGAACTAACGCCTTGTTCAAGATGGCTGCCGTGGGACCGCAGCCTTAAAGGCTTTTTTTGTGGAAATGTAATTAGATTTGTAATTAAATACATTTTTGACTAAGTATTTCGTATTTGTATTTCGATGCATATTTTCTTGTATTTTGCCCATCCCTGTTTCATGGTAAGTGGGAAATCTATTCTTCCTTTATTATCACTTTTAGACGCTTAAATTCCACGTCTGATTTTGAGCGATCGTCCTTTCGGAGCGAAATCCAGTCCCATGCATTCGTCAATACCAACCAACGAGGTAGACGGGCTAAATTAGAGACTGCGCTTAAAGCTCAGAACAACGTATTTTGTTTCTTTGTAACCTTTGATATTTAAATCGCGACGGGAAGCTTGGATTACGGTCAGTCTTGTATCAAGGCGTTGATGAATCCACCCGCTGGCGCCAAGTTTCTGCAGCTGATAGGACCTGCATAGACAATTGAGGGGAGTGCAGAAGAGTGAAGAAAACGAATGTGAATCCATAATGTGCCAGTGTATTCCATGCACCTAAGCGATCTCCTTTGTAACCCTAAACATTTGAATCGAAAATAGCGCTTTCCATTCGTTGATGGGGGCGCCACCAAGGGTCAAATGTTGGTCAAGCATAATCTTGAGAAGCAATGATTGACCGACGAGTGGGGCACAAAAGCCGCTTAACTTGCGTTTGGAAATCCACTGTGTGTGAACTGTCTTGGAAACAGAATTTCATGAGAACTGGAGGAGGGGGGGGGGGGGTAAGCGCCCTCCCTTGCCCCCCCCCCCCCCCCGGTTGGTACGCCCATGCCGAAGAAGCAGTTTATATGTTTGTAAATCGTCGCTTTTTTTCTCAATGTCGATAATGATATTTGCATTTGCAAGTCGGCGAATCCTGGTGCGAGTTTTAGAGCGGAGCTCTTAGGCGCCGTTTCCGGCTTGAGCGGCGTCGGCGTCGGCGTAACCGCAAGGTCACGTGACCACCCCAAGGTAACGTGACCCTCGAAGGTCACGTGACCCCCCCCGAGTTCACGTAACCCCCCCCCCCGCGAGGTCACGTGACCCCCAGGCCACGTGACCTCCCTCTGAGGTCACGTGACCACCCAGGTCACGTGGCCCCCAGGGACGTGACCCCCAGGTCACGTGCACCCCCAGATCACGTGACCCTCCGCCCTGAGGTCACGTGACCCCCCGCAACCTGACCTCCCTCCGAGGTCACGTGACCCCCAGGCCACGTGATCTCCCTCTGAGGTCACGTGATCACCCAGGTCACGTGGCCCCCAGGGACGTGACCCCCCGCCCTGAGGTCACGTGACCCCCCCGCCACCTGACCTCCCTCCGAGGTCACGTGGCCCCCAGGTCACGTGACCCCCCCCTCCGCGCCATCCACCCCTCCTCAAGAGCTGCGCTCTAATTCGGCGTTACAGGGAGTTGTAAACGGCTTGCATTTTTTAGAGCGCAGCTCTTAGGCGCCCGTTTCCGGCTTGAGCGGCGTCGCCGTCGCCGTCGGCGTAACCAAGGTCACCCCAAGATCACGTGACCCCCCAAGGTCACCCCAAGGCCACGTCACCCCCAAGGTCACGTGACCCCCGATGTCACGTGACCCCTCCCAAGGTCACCCAAAGGTCACGTGACCCCCAGGTCACGTGACCCCCAGGACACGTGACCTTCCCTGGTCACGTGACCCCTCCGAAGGTCACATCAAGGTCACGTGACCCCCCAAGGTGACCTCCACGTGACCACCAAGGTCACGTGACCTTGGGGGGTCCTCCCCTCGAAGTCACGCGACACCCTCTCCCCCCGAGGTCACGTGAC
Source organism: Ixodes scapularis (assembly GCF_016920785.2). Classification (NCBI taxonomy): domain Eukaryota; kingdom Metazoa; phylum Arthropoda; class Arachnida; order Ixodida; family Ixodidae; genus Ixodes; species Ixodes scapularis. Next base: position 4,279,700 of record NW_024609836.1, read on the forward strand.
CCCCTCCCTCAGAGATCAGGTGACCCCCCGGAGCATATTAAAGAATGGGGAGGAGGAGGAGGAGGAGTAGGAGGAGAAGGGGTCTACCCTCCCCTCAGTACCCTCCCCTCCTCCTCCTCAAGAGCTGCGCTCCGATTCGGCGTTACAGGGAGTTGTAAACGGCTTTCACTTTTTTTTCTAGGCTCAAAAGCAGACCACTCCAACTTTGTTTTAGTTCTTTCCACGAATATTTTTGTGAACGAGCGGCGGACCGTTTCGACAAGTTTCCCGTTCGACGAATTCGCCTAGTGATAATTGCCCCATTTGACGAATTGTCCATCTACCAGTTGTCCGTTGACGAATGGGCTTTGCATATCGTTCGAGAAAGCGGGGTTCTGTGAAACCGCGCTGGAATAAATGACGTTCGATAAAATGGCTTTGATAGAACGGTGTCTACGAAATGTCGGCACCCAATTCTGAACGTTTTGTTAGATCGGTTCGCAGAATCGTAGGCGAGTTTTTCTCCGCATCTATTAAAAGTCTGGTGAGCTTTTCTCCGCAACCGCCGGTTTTGCGGCGAGGTTTTCTCTGGTGAGTTTTTCTCCGGTGAATATTTTTCCGGTGGGCTTTTCTCATACGAGCGTTTCTCCGAGATTGGCCGGTAAATATCAACGTATTTGAGCCTATCCGGATTTAACACGGCATTTTTCTTTTATTTACCGCGTTCCGCTGGCGCGTATCGAAGCGAACACGAAAACTAAACATGTCTGGTGAAAAGCGGCACAAACCACAGAGCACGTGCACTTGTGAAAATAATAATAAAAAAGAAACGATCGGGTGCCATCGCCATATTTCTGTTCCTGTGAGCAAACACGTGCCAAAACCTTACCGTAACCACCTTCATGTGCCTGCAGGGGCACCGCATATAAAGAGACTCAGGACCCCATGCTGGCGTAGGCGTACAAAAACGTATCTTATCTATAAAATGCACAAACTCATATCTTTGACGCCACCCCGCACTTCCGTTTCCCAAGGAAGCGCGAGCCATATGTGCATGGGACGTGCCTCAGCTGCAAGAGCTCTCGCGCAGCAGGAGCGCCCCTAAAGTCACGAGCTCGAGCTCTTAGCCTTCCTTGCGGTTCATCGCAATACCCGCAATTATCGCTTGACTACCGTGCATGGGCGGGAAACGTAATGTTGAGGCATCACTCGCCTCAACAATAGGTTGCGCCCTAGTAAGGTATCTTTATCGAATTATCTGTGCAGCCGAGCAGCGAGATGGCGACATCCAGAGGCCGTAGTTCCTGGGCAGCCACATGATGATCACGTTACGCACAGCGCGCGACACAGCACGAACAAGCGATCGCCGTTTTCGCTTGTTTTAGAGCGCAGCTCTTAGGGGCCCGTTCCCGGCTTGAGCGGCGTCGCCGTCGGCGTCGGCGTCGCCGTCGGCGTCGCCGTCGCCGTCGGCGTCGGCGTCGGCGTCGGCGTAACCAAGGTCATCCCAAGGTCACGTGACCCCTCCCAAGGTCATCTCAAGGTCACGTGGGGTCACGTGACCTTGAGACCTTGGGAATGACCTTGGAAGGGGTCACGTGACCCCTTCCAAGGTCATTTCAAGGTCACGTGACCCCTTCCAAGGTCATCTCAAGGTGACGTGACCCCAAGATGACCCCACGTGACCCTTTGAAGGTCACGTGACCCCCAAGTCACGTGACCCCTCTGAGGTCACGTGACCCCCGCGGTCACGTGGTCGCCTCCCCAAGGTCACGTGACCCCCAAGGTCACGTGACCCCTTCCAAGGTCATCTCAAGGTCACGTGACCCCACGTGACCCCCAGGTCACGTGACCCCTCTGAGGTCACGTGACCCCCCGAGGTCACGTGACCCCTCCAGGTCACGTGACCCCAAGGTCACGTGGGGGCCACCTTTGGGGTCACGTGGCCTTGAGGTCACCCCCAGGTCACGCCTCCCCGAGGTCACGTGACCCCCTCCCCGAAGTCACGTGACACCCCCCCCCCCGGAGCATATTAAAGAATGAGGGGAGGAGGAGGAGAAGGGGGAGGGTCTACCCTCCCCTAAGTACCCTTCACTCCTCCTCCTCAAGAGCTGCGCTCCAATTCGGCGTTACAGGGATTTGTAAACGGCTTTCACTTTTTTCTCTTATAATTCAAAGGCTGCCACTAAGTGTAGTGAATATCGCTCATTTGGAGCTCCAACTAAGGCAGTAGCATTTTACGTTCCGCAATATTATGTACAAGTAAAATGCCCAAAAGCGTGAATGTCGTGTTCGTGCTAGGTGTCGCACTTAGTTTTTGTTCAAGCCCAAGCGCGGCCCGAGAAAATATGTGCTACCCGACCCGAGCCCGGCCCGCGGGCCGGGCCGGGCTCGGGCTTTCGGGCTGTCTCGGGACCGTGCAGCGCTCCACCTCGACATCAACAGGGCTGATGATGCATCTATAATTGATGAACCAAGTTTTTGTATTGATTATTTTTATGCTATAAGTGCGAACTCCGATGTTAACACGCCGCTTAATCATTTTAATTTTCTTGTAGATAAATGTATAAACAATTTTGTGCCCGTTTTAAAAAAAGAATAAAAACCCGGCACCACCCTCGATTACGATAGATGTCTTGCAGTTAAGGGGGAGAGCAAAAAAAAAACGCTCGTCGAGACAGAATGCAACCCCTGCTGATAAAGCTCTATTTGAAAATCTAAAAACCACTTTGAACGAAAAGCTAAAACGAAAATTTTTAACATAACCCTCTCTGAATTAATGATATCAAATCCTGCCAAATTCTGGAGGTCTATCCTTTCAAAATCTGACAAATTTCAAAGTTTTATTATCAAGGGTGAATATGTTAACGAACCAGCGGTGATTGCCAACTGTTTTAACGCTTACTTTAGATCACTTTTCAGTCATGATAATGCCGATATTTCTCACTTTACTTTCAATAGCACGTGCCCAGCCTTATGTGACGTTGAGAAATGTACACCTAATATTCTTAATTTACTTCTAAAAATGGAATGCAAGAAGAGCCCTGGTCATGACGGGATTCCCGATTCTTTTCTCCGCCGCTATTCACTTTGGACGTCTGTGATTTCCGAGAAATCAATCATCACTGTAGCAATGCTACGGCTATAGAAATCAGCTAAAATAATCCCATTATTCGAATCGGGTAACACCCAGGTGGTTGCGAACTTTAGACCAATTTCCCTAACTTCGTCTTCCTGCAAACGGCTTGAACAAATAGTCCATAAGCATATATCTGAGTACCTAGAGGCCAGAGCCTCTAGGTACTCAGTACTGGGAGAGTTCGGCGGTTCTTTGATCCAGCCGCCAGTCTGGCAGCATTGATCAAACAGTCTGGCGACTGTGCGCATCCGCCATGATGTGCCTTGCCGTCTAGCTTGATTGCACCTTTGCATTTAATTGCATTATAATTATAACCTTAATTTGCAAGCTTCACCCTTGTTTGGTGTAAGGCTGGTGGCTGCTGATAAAACCCGTTTGCCCTACTGACTTGAGCCGGCAGTCGGCTCGCTAGAGTCCATGGAGCGAGAGACGACGATGAAAATGATCGTTCTGCGCTGCGCTCTGCCAGACGTTAAATGAAAAAGAAATGGGGGGCTGCAGGGCCGTTGGGTGCTCGAACAACGCGAAAAAGGGGTTCAGAATGTACCGGTTCGCGCAAGGAAAAGAAAACCGCGCAAGGCACAAGATCTGGGAAACCAAACCAAGAAGGGCTGACTGGAAGCCGAGTTCTCGATTGTGCGAGGTAAGTTTATGATTAACGTAGGATTAACGTAACAAAATGCTTGATTTTTCGACTTTCTCCTTACGCCAGCAAAAGCGCAAACGGCAAAACCTACACGCGTATACATCGCATGTCAATGGGGACCCACTCGCCGGGAGGCACATCATGGCGGAAGCGGCGCCCGCTGAGTCCGCTAGACCTAGCTGGACGTAAGCCCCTCCGACCCGCCGAACTCTCCCAGTATAAAAGGCTCTGCTAGAGGCTAATTCGATTCTCTGCCCACAACAGCATGGTTTTCGCCGTGGCTACTCTACCTCTACCCAGCTTCTTGAGTTCACTCATGACATTGTTTTTTTCTTTAGATAAAAGAAGGCAACTAGACGCCATTTTCATTGATTACTCTAAAGCCTTCGACAAGGTGCCACATTCTAAGCTACTTCAAAAACTGGAGACAATAATTAAAAAGGAGTCGCTAATCAATTGGATTGCTGATTATTTGAAAGATAAATCTCAGTTCATATGCTATAATAATATTTAGTCTAGCGACGTCCTGGTTTGTTGCTGCGTCCCACAGGGATCTGTCTTAGGAACCCCTCTTATTTCTACTCTACATTTATGGTGTCGTAAACATCTTCGAGTCAAAAATCTCCTTTATGCCAATGAGTGTGTTTTATATAATAAGATCAATTCAGCACACGATCAAAACGTACTAAATAACTAATTCTCACAATTTGTTAGTTGGAGGAAGAAGCGGCAGATGGAGATTAACTTCGATAAAACTGTGCTTATGTCATTCACCAACAAAAAGATGGCGTCTGTTTTCAGCTATGGCATTGGTAATGTGATCCTGCGTCACGTTTAAGAGTACAAGTACTTAGGAATTTTATTTACCTCATGGCTTAAACGGGACAGTCACATTACTTCCATTTGTTTTTTTTGCCCTACAAAACTGGGATATGTTAAAAGAACTTTGAAATCTTCAACCAAAGAAGTTAAAAAAGCCGCTTATAAGACCTTAATTAGACCTATTTTGGAATATGGCTGTGTAGTGTGGGGCCCGTATTCTACGGGTGACATTAGGCTGCTTGACAGAATTCAGGCTAAGGCTATCAGATTTATTTGTAACCACTATGACCGCCAGTTTTCCCTCACTTCACGTAGGACGAGAGTACTTGGCTTCTAGGCGCAAAGTTGAACATCTTAAGCTCCTACACAAAAAAGCTAATAATAACAGTGTACTTGACCGTAATAATTATATTGATCTTACTACTTAATCACGTACTCGTAGTTCTCGTCCCTTAAACATTGCACCGTATCAATGTAACCTTAATTGTTTTAAATTATTTCTTTCCTAAAAGTATTGAAAACTGGACTAGCACTGATGGTGCGACTCGTTCACTTGATTTTGCTAAATTTTTGGATGCACTTTAGGTTTCTTTTTGCGTACTAGGGAGTGCATACTATTTATAACCCTCCTATTTTACTTATTGATGTGATTTCTTCTATAACCCTTCTATTTTACTTATGCTGTCTTTTTAGGCTGTTTTGCATTACGTGTAGATGGCTGAGCGAGTTGGTCTCTAATCTACGAAGAGGACAGAGGGACTTGTCTGTTTGTCTTCAATGTCCCTCTTTTCTTATTTTAAAATTTTGCATTACCTATGACGCTCCCTGTGTGTGTGTATTTAAATGCAATGTATATGTTATTATGACTCCTGCAATGACCTTTTTTAAGGTCGCAGTATTTTGAAATATATAAATAAATAACTAAGAATGTTCCTGTAACAACAAACGCAATATTGTAGAATACGGAGCAAGAAACATAAACAAGTATACATAAATTACACTCTAAAGATGCATCACTCAAAGATCAGGAAGAATTGAAGGAACCTATATCCAGAAGTTCATATGATCCTAAGTGTAGTTAAATTATATTAAATGTAATGAGTAGCCCAAAAGGCAGTTGTTTCGGTATTTTTCTAAGAAATGAACATAATGACGCTAAGGAAACAGCAGCATTCGGTAGAATGTTCCATTCATTTATGGCTCCAGGGGAAAAATGAATTTGAAACAATAATTTTGAACCGACGGACTTGGAATGTGCAAGGTGGGGCGGACTAAATTATTCAGACTACTGAATAATTTGCAAAGCGGGGAAAAACTAAATTATTGAGACTACTTTGAAATTCGCTCATTAGACGAATTTTGAAGTAGTCTGAATAATTTAGTTTTTCTTGATTATAAATAATTTGGAAAAAATATTAATGCGGTCATACTTGTACTAGATTCAGAAGTTGGGAGCTTTGCGAGTTCACATAGTTGAGTGGGAGAAGAAGCACGACTTTATTTGACAAATATGAATCTGGAGGCTAGTCGCTGAATTTTGTCTAATTTAGCGCAATTTGTGAAGGTATGTGGGTCCGACACGATTTTTGAATACCCAATAATAGGTCTTAGCTTTTATTTCGGGTGTAGCAGTAGAGAGGTTTCGTCTGAGGCTCCATAGTGCTCTGCTAGCTTTGACGCACACATTGACAGTGTGTATACTCCATCGCAGGTCAGAGGTAAATGTCAATCTAAGACACTAATAGTGCGCTACTCTTAAGAAGGCTTTGACTATTTTTGCTATAGTCATAATTTAAAATATTTTTCTTTCTAGTTCTTGTCATAAAAACAGATTTCTCCAGGTTTAACAACATCTGCCGCGATTCACACCAGTTATTTTTTCTTTAAGTTATTGTTGAACTCCACCTGTTCTTCCGGTGTGTTTCAGTGTGAGATCGCTTTCTCGGGTCACGTTCAGAAACTAGGGCCAGGTGCGTAGCGAAATAAGCTTTGCGGTGTTGGGGGTTGCTTGTCCTGCTTGCGCGGTTACTGGGGCGGAGAATGCGGGGCTCTCGGGTCGCGGCGTGGTAGGTGGAACCGATCCCGAGGGGTGGTTGACTCACCTGGCTGGTCCTTTTGAGGTGCCGGGGTTGGTGTTCGAGGGGGTTGTTACGAGGTCGGATGGCTGTAGGACCGGTTGAAACGGCCTCGGACTTGGCAGTACAGCGGCGGCGTCAGCCGCGCTCGAGGTTAACGTCGTTGACGTGGCCGCGTTCGAATTGCGGCGTTCACCCGGTTTATAGGTGTCTTGGTGGGTGAAAACTTCCCCAGGGGCATTGAGTATTTTCGAGAAGGTGGCTGGCGGGAAGGGGAAATTCGGTGGAATTTTCACTGAACAGAAGTGAAGCGTGACTGCTCGCATTCTACCCCTTGTAGTCTATTCCTGTTAAGACGTGTTCTTGCACGCGAGCAGTGTTCGCTGGTCAAAGTATTCCATCCTGTGCTCCTTAACCCACAGTTATCACTTCCTTCTGAATGGACTCCTGCGAGATCTCACATTGTTTCTGCGTTGCACACCTTTGATAAGAACCTTGAGATTAAGGCAGAATCTCGCTTATTCTTGCCCGACTCCCCACAAACATAAAACTGTAAACCAGTCAAGAACAATAAGAGCAAATCACTTTTAGCTCGTGAGCTTTTGTCCTAGTTTACTAATAAACGTAGAGCATTCATCCGCGCTCCTTTCAATGCAAGAAGGCCGCGGTAACAAATTATATGAGATAGATGGACTTAAAGTGAGAATGGAAGCGGGAACCAGAGTATTTTATATTGAAACTTTTATAGGCTTTTTATTGTAATACAAAAAATTCGTCTTATCAACACTTTATAAAAGCTTTTTGTTGTAACCAGGTAGATCAGCACTTGATAAACGTTTATTGTTGCAACCAGATAACTAGCGACGATGCGTTGAATTTGAATGAAATTATATTACTAATAACCCCTACAACATGATAATGGCACACACTTCAGTCAATTTGAATATTATACTGAACGTCACAATTATACATCTATATTAAATTGCTTGCCCTGGACATACTAATTGAAACATATCCGTCGGAGTTCTTAAAATGAAGTGCCATCGGCGCTAGGGACAGTTTGCGGAGCAGGTGTCAGGGTCCCCGTACGCTCCTTGGGGACAGACGGCCGAGTCCCAGGGCCTGCATGCGGCACCGTCCCAGTAGAAGCGGAACAGCTTATCCCTCCAGGAACAGGGCCGAGGGCGTGCCTTGAGAAAGCAGCGACTGTCCCGGCTGCTGTTGGCATTGCCTACAAGATGCAATGACAAGAGTGGAGCTCTAGGGCGTCTTTTTTTATTACCCTAGCAGCCTCGTGGAAAAAGGTAAAGTGCCGGTCAACGGATGGATCCCCATGTGGCGGGTTCGAATCCCGGTCAAGGTGCGCTAAATTTGAGGGAATATAATAAAACCCTTTCGAAAGTGTGCCCTCTGGCGTAAGCTATAAAATAGGATGCTCCAATGTCATCTTGTTCAGGTTGATGTCATTGTTTGTTGTGAATGAGTAAGAATGCGTTGTATAGATGCTGATGGTCAGAACCAATGGCGATTGTCACCAGACCGAGGGATGGGTGGGAAGAGGGGCAATCTACTTTCGACTGTTAACACCACAATACAGTAAGTAAAGGGATAGTGGGGATTTACAAGACGGGGGGGGGGGGGGTATGGCGGTTACGAGAAGGGAGGAGAAGACAGTGGCAGAGTCCTTGCATGCACACCGTTAGATGTGAATCTCCAGGGCAGCTACTCCCAGGAATAGGAGTAAGCTGCCAAGAATGTTCCGTCCTGCGTCTTTGCCGACCGGACTACACCATAGGTAAGAGCCTAAATTAATTGGGTTGTGTGTGTGTTTATACAGCCTAGAACTTGGTCTGCCTCACAGGGGCGACGAGTCTCCCAGCTGTAGATGAGAAATTTAGCCAGTGCGGTACAGCCGCTAGCCTGGGGTCTTTAACGTGCATCACGCAGTAGTGATACACGACCGCACGCCGGTACGATGCTCATTCAGATCGAAACGGGCAGGGGCGGGGATTGAACCCAGGATCCCTGGGTTCTGCAGCGCGAGCTTTCGCTCCACGTGCTCCGAGCTGGTGTGCGCTAGACCACTCGGCCACCGATCCCCCTAGGTAAGAGCCTCTCCTAGTGGCTCCAACGTTTCTCTAGCCTCTTTCCATTCTTCATCAAATTTTGAGCATTTTCAAGGAAAGTCATACTCGTCGCTGGTATAATGTTCGCGTCGTGGCAACAGATGCAATATTTGTGGTTGTGAATCAAAATTTTTCGGGTCGATCCTGAGCCGTTTATGGCTTAGGACCGACCCGAAAACGTCTTGCGGCCTTCTTGGCCGCCCCCTTGCCTGTCTCCATGACCCCCAATAGTTCGATAGAGTGGCTAGGGGTGATACGACACAAGACGTATTGTCGCTTGCCAGTCGGTACAGATTTGTAGCGGTCAAGGTGATGTCCACTTTCTGGTCGCCATCTCCCACTTGCGTGTCGCTCGCGTCTCAAATGGCCTCCAGGACGGCTACGTGTATGCTTCGTACGCCGATCTACAACCAGCACCTGCATATTTTGTTCTGGACGTGTGGTGCGAGTGCCACGCAGTCGCCGTCTTGCCGGTTTTTTTAGAAGATTACGCGTCGACGTAGTAGCAATGCGTCTCCTCACGACAGTCAGCTGCTTCTTTCCGGTACTTATCAGCATACTTCCGTCTTTAGTGGCGCTGCGCCGCGTTCATTCTGCACAGATACGGCTTGTTTGGCGTGATAGTCGCCTTCTCCCACGGCAGAATCTGCTCTGGAATCTGTGCCGGGTCGGCACAGATTCCATCGGAGCTGTTTCGCGAGGGCTGCCTTACCGAAAAACCCAGTAGATTATGAAACAGAAAATATAACTGGATCTCTTGCTAGAAACCTGAAATCGAGATTGTAGACAGTAGTGTTTCTTTCGATAGGGTCATCCTAGTTTCGCGAATGTAAGCCTGAGTCGTAAGTTGTTTTTGCTGGTTTGAAATTGAAAGGTTCTTCAAGAACGGCAGCGGAACCGCTTTGCGCAGTTCTTTGAGACGGGTGGAGTGGTGAAGGCTCGAGATGCAACGCTTTGCCTCGTTAAACAGTGTGTCCAGCTTGGTCTCGGGGCCAAGTTAAATTTGTAGAATCGCACGGCCTCACCACCTTGCAGATAAGGGCGGCCTCAACTATCGTCTTGGTCAGCAATTCCACAACGCTGCCGGCACTCGTGGCAAATCTTCTGGCGACGGACAGGCCCTGCTTCCAGGACACTCAAATTCGTTGCATAGGTCGTCGGGTCCAGGCCCAAATGAAGTGGCACGCCGAAGATTTTGTGCTGCGTCGTATTCTCAGTGATCGTTTCGTTGAACCTGGGTTGGGCGTCCACTAATTCCCAGCCAGGGCCAAACGTCATGTATTAGGTCTTCACCAGTGACGGTCGCACACCTGCTCAGGACAGCAACACGTCTAAAACGTCAAGGGCTCGCTGTACCATCGCAACGTGGTCGGCGTGTGTCGCTTAGGCTATCGTCGAAACGGTAATGTTATCGAAGTACACCATATACGCCAGATTAGGAATCTGGCCCAGCTCCCAGAGAAGCAGTGCGATCGCCAGAGTAAAGAGCGTCGGAGACAGTGCCACTCCCTGCGGCACCCAAAAGTCAATCTTCTTTTTGCTGCTTCATTGTTTATCCGAATCGATCGCGTAGTGCCGGCCTTGCCGGAAGGCCTTAGCAAAGTTTAGAGCCTCGTACGCTAAGTCGGCGTATTATGTCCAAGACAGTGGCATACGTAGCATTTTAAACGCTTTCCTGATGTCCACCGCAACAAGGATCTATCGTTGTTTTCGTAGAACCATCACTTGTTCCTCGTTCAGGTTCCTGCCCAGAATGTGTTCCCGGAGCAGGGTCAGGCTATTTCGAGTTTCAGATGCTTCGTTAAGCCGGTCTAGGCCGGTGGTAAAACTCGTTCTTGCCTGTGATTCAATCAATTCGTGCGTGCACCATTCTTTCTGCTCACTTCCACCAGATGAACGTCCGATAAATGGGTCCGGTGTTCTAGGTGCTGTCCAACTTTTCATCGTGTTCCGGGATCGACAACAATGAGGACAGCTTCCATTCGTTCGTGATAAGTCCGGTCCGCGAGATCCGGTAGATATAACCAGTGGTTCTTTTTTTGCTTACGACGTCGAGGTTCTTTAGTATGGCATTGTTAACCCCGTAAGGGCCTGCCGCTCTCCACTCGCTGCCCTTTTCGATGACCGCATATAGTTTTCAGGCGGTGAAATCCATTGTCCAGACATCCTCGGCGCTCTGCTCTAATTCGTACACTCTGTCGTCCGCTCGCTTCACGGGTAGCGGGAAAATACGACCCCGACCGCCTCGATCTCACCTTGAACGGTCTTGCCGGTGACCAGTGCCAATCTAGGTTCCGTGTTGCTGTCCTTTCATTTGCCATTATGGCGTGGCATATATATATATATATCGTCCACATGCGTCTGAGGGAGTCTGAGGGACATATGTTCGTTGAAAAACTCGGAAGTGCGGAGCCAGCTGCTCTTGCCGAGCTTGGCCGCGTCCCACTTGGCTGCCTAGGAAAGGCAGTTCACCTTCTTAATGAGGCGTCAACGTCGCTGCAGTCCTTAGCTTCTTAGCCTTCTTAGGTAGTTGACTCTGCATCTCCACAGCACCCGCCGTCTCCTCTCCAGCGTCGGGGCGTTTTTGTCCACTGTGGTGTGTACCGTCGCCTTGGCAGCGGCTTCGGTCATTGCTCTGGTCAGCTCCACGATGCCCTTCCCACTATCCTCTATCGTTCCTCTAAAGTCGTCCCAGATGATGGTCTTGGCTTTACGTTTCCGCGGGGAGCCAGTACCGCTTCACTCACTTCTATCTCGCTCGAGTGATAGTCGCTGTCCCACGTATACGGGATGAGGTCCCGCTCTACTCGTAGGTTGCGCGTCTCCCATGTCAGGTCCTGGGTGGTGCCGTGTTGCTTTGCGCTTGGTGCCACTCGCGTCTTGGCGCCCTTTTTGTTTAGGAGTCTTCACCTCTGGTCGTCGACTGGGTGTAGCCCCATTCTTTTCTCACGGCGTTAAAATTGCCTCTGATCAAGATGTGGCGGTTCTCCTATTTCTTGGTAAAGTACTCGATTCAGCCGTGATTGTGGTTTTTGATCATGTGTGGCCTGTAGTAGAGGGAGACTGGAATCGTCGATCGTTGTCCGACATTTGTGAGCCCCGCCACCACATCTTGCGAATCGTTGCATGAACGTGTCCTGTAAACTTGCTGCTGTGGGAGACCTCATCGAACGAGGAACGTAAGTTTCGGCATTATATTGGTCTTGCTGCGCGCCGCGTATTTGATGCTCGGCAGGTCGTACTTGACGTAACCGCTCAGTTGTCAATCCTTGTCGTGGGTTTTCGGCAGCAATATGGCATTTCTAATACGGCTGTCCCTCCGTTGGAAGTCGTCGTTCAGTGTGAGTTTTAGCTCCGTTTTTGCTCCTTGTACCCCCGTTGTTCCATTTTAGTAAGTTGAAAGTCACCGTTCGTTTTGCGCTGCGTGACTTCGGCAATAGTGGTGGTCCTGCCACCGCCGCCGCGGCGCCCGCGTCGATGGTTCTTTGACTGCCCTTGCTGCTGCCATTGCCATTCTGTTATTGTTGGGTTGGTGCTGTCGCCGTCGCCATTCCCATGCCGTCTCGTGCAAGAGACTGCACTGGCAGTTGGAAGTGCAGCATCATTTGAGTGTGCTACTTTGTCTACCGTTTTCAATTTATGTTGCTGTTGTTTCATTGTCTGCATAAGGACTTGAGTCCACACTGGCCCACGGTGCACTGGCCTCGCCATTGTTTTTGATGTGGTTCGTCTTGAGCTTCTGCGACGCTGCCTCGTTGTTGCCCGCCGTGAAGACCATCGGAGTTTTTTCGTTGGTTGCGGCTGCTGCTCAACTAGATGTTTCTTTTTTCCCTCTGATTCCTCGCGCTTCCTTCTGGTTTCTGCCTCTGCCTTGGCTTGATTTTTACATTTTTGTTAGTCGGCTCTCTGTTCCATTTCGTATTTCATATTCGTAGTCGAGTTGGCGCTTGCGTCCGATGATTCTCTCGAATTCGGCCTTGGCTTGGAGAACTGCCGCGGCTTTGTCGTTTTTGAAGCATCTGGGGAGGATCTTGACAAATCGATTTTCCATCTTGCACTGCCCAGGCAGCACAAAATGAACGGCCGGGCAATGGCTGAAGCATTTTGGCCAGTCACATTTCCTCCGGCCTAAGGCTGGTCAAACTACTATGCCCGAACATGGCTGTGGGCCTTGGCCAAAGACTTGAGGGGACTGGCTGTTGGAGGCTGGCCGATGACCTGTAGCAGGACACAAGCCGAAGGCTAGCAAATAAAGACCGGCCAAAGACTTTGGTTTGGACAGAGGCCAAAGGTTAGCATCCGTGCACTGGCCAATGCCATGTAGCCGAAAGCAAGCCGAAGTTGCGCAACAGGACATTGGCCAATCACCTGCGATTGAAAGCTGGCCGGAGTTTAGCAAATGGAGGCCGGCCGAAGACTTGTGTCAGGACACAGGCTGAAGGATAGCATCTGGGCACTGGCCAATGCCGTGTGGCCGAAAGCAAGCCGAAGTTTAGCAACAGGGCATCGGCCGGTGTCCTGTGATCAGAGGCAGGCCGGAGTTAAGCAACTGGGCATTAGCCGTACATTAGATGTCAGGTGCTAGGCGAAGAAGTTTGACCGGGCACAGGCCGATGACATGCAGCTGGACACAGGCCGATCCCTCGCAACTAATCATAGGCCGTACCTTTGCGATTGGGTGCTGGCCCTACAGCCGAGGTCGCACATTAGTGAGCGACTTGCAGGTAGGTGTTAGCCTTGCAATTAACTCATGGACGCACTGCAGAACAAGAACCTGTGCCTGACATTTTGCCTGCACACTTTGCAGTAGCTGTGGATGCTGTATCAGTTAAGATCAACCACTTGAGATCAAATGTCGGGATGCAGAAACTCACTGAGAACTGGTTTGTATTGTTAAAAAAAAAAAGGCTGAGGATTTTCTGGGACTATTTTTATTTAACCTTTTCCATTTCTTCATCCTGCTTCTTGCTTCGCCCACCATCACGGTCGACAAATGACCACAGCCATCTCTTTGCGATATCTTGAACCGTCGCCTCGCTCAAGTCCGTATACTTCGCCTTGCTGGCAGCTGAGAAAATAAAAAGCATTGAGTTTAGACATAAAATTACAGTCAACAACGTTTATTGAACTCGCAAAAACTCTCTACCAGTCTGACAATGTTTACTAACAATGTTTACTAACAAGCCCGCGTTTGCCCACACCAGGTGTGGGCACTGCGCACGCGCAGCAACCGAATTCGAGTGAACTGAGGCTTCTGCGCATGCGCAGTGCCGTCGACAGCACCACCGCAGCTGCGTGACGTCAGGGAGGCGTGTGTGTCTATAAAAGTTCTAATGATTTTGACAACAAACAAGAACGCCACATTTAGGAAAGTTGTTTGCTCTCAAAGGAGCGTCTGTACGTCATGAGGGACGCGTCACGCGGATAGTCAGTGGCCGTTTCTTCATTTTTTAAGGTCTCACCCGCTCACCCTCTCCCCACACCCTTTACAGAAGAGAATTTTTTCTTCTCTTCCGGGTGGTCGACATGGCCTCTTGAAAGAGAAAAGCCAGCTTGCTCTACAAGCTGGCTTTTTTATTTCAAGCGGCCTCATTGCCAGCAGGCGCACTGGGGGAAAGCCAGCTCTGCAAGCTGGCTTTCCCTCAAGGGCATGTCTGCCTTGAGTGAAAGCCAGCTTGCAGAGCAAAACGGCGCTCTTGGTAGTTCAATCTACACATGGGTAGCACGCGACGTCATTCAAAAAGCGCTACGATGACCACCAGGGAGGAGGGCAAGAAGAATCTCGCCTCTTATCAGGGCCCCCTTTTGTGCCTCCCAAATCCGGTTCTACTCTGCCACACACCAATTAGTCTTAGCTTCTCACTTGTGGGAATAAGATGCAGAAAATTGGTTACTAAGTAGTTGCCAGGTCATTACTCACTCAGAAATTCTAGTTTTGCAGGCACCTCCTCTCTCCTCCCCCCCCCCCTAAAGCATTTTGACCTGCTTCAAATATGCTGACACATAGGCCAGCACAAAGCAGACAGACCACGAGAGCTGCATCAGCATTCTGCTGGGGCTCGTGTTCTCACTGATCAGACCAAGAACTAGAGATGAAGCAAACATTTTCCAAACCTGAGGTCTGAAGAATTCAAGGATGTTAAACCTTTCTAACTTTGGCATTTGGCACTAACAAATATAACACTGAACCTATCATGTCAAAAAATTCGACTATTTTAGTCATTATTTCTCTACAGATTTGTCGAACTTCGAACCCGTGAAGTCCAAAAGTTTGACGAAGCTTAAACTTTTGATCTGAGGAACTTCTAACGAAACAGGATTCAATCGGTACCTACATGTTCAGAAAACATAGCAACTGCTTCAATGCTTGAACCACGCTTGAACTGTGCAGATAACAATTGCTGTCGCAGGAGACTGACTCACAGCTCAAAGAGGCAAGCTAAGTGGCCGAGTGCCGACCTGCCCAGCAAATGCAGCAAGCTATCTGGTGGTAGCAACAGCTGTACCCATCTCTGTTTTCTGCAAACTTTGTTTAAACTCAGTTAAACAGAGCTCACACATCAGAAAATTAAGAAATCACTCGAAACTGAAACTGGGACCCTCGTGCGATTTGAAGACTTCTAACTTTACAAACTTATACTTGGAACAAAACTCTTAATCTTCGAATAATTCTAACTTAAACCAAGAAATTTCAAATCTTCAAATATTTTTAGAATCAAAATTGCAAAAAAGAAAGAGGAAACTGTTGAACTCTACTTTTATCAACATCGAAAGCAACTTTGTAAATTCAAACCATGGCAATGTTCGAAAGTTGTTCACTTTGCAACCCTTTCTAACTCTACCAAGGACCCTGCCGAATGCAGATGCGGCACTCGTGTTCAATTTGTGCACTGCAGTGGCCTACCTATGCACTGTCAAATTTGAAGCATGCACGCCTTGAGATTTCAGATGTTGTCTAGACCCCCTGGTGGCAATCAGTTCATCAAAGAATGTCTCACCGACAAATTGCTTTGTCGATGAAGACTGTCTGTTTCAGCAACACATCTTGCCACATTTCATAGATAGCTTCCTTTTCATGACAGCCTTGAAATTGATTTTTGTTAACATGAATATCGCCAGACCTCTTTAGGATCGAAGCTCGGCCAACAGCGCCCCATATCCGCCCTTTTGATTGCTAGCATAGCTTTCTAAAAAGGCTCACTGCAAGTTCAAGCCCAAGAATAGATTTATTTTCCCCTTGCAAAGCAAGGGGTGACTGCACAAAGCGCGGCATGTTTGGAATTGTAGCTTGCTATCACGGTGCCAATCAAACATCGCAACAGTTAAGGTTGCGTAATGAGTGTTGATAAAATGTGCACTGATGAAAAAGTTGTTTATCAAACATGCATGGATAAAACGATAGCACCATGGGCATCCTGCTGAAATTGCAAGGCATTAATATGAGGTTACTAATGTTGCTTCCTCCAAGAAAAGTTTGAACTAGTAGCTAGCCACGGCTAGCATTCCGCATCGACTGCTATCTGTGGACTGGATGCCGTGAAATTACAAAATTACCTATCTTTGGTGGTGCATGCAGAGTTGCAGAAATTATTAAAAAGCAAGCAACGACATCACACTTCAGCCAATCCCGATCCTCTGTTTACGTGCTCTTTAACAAGCCAAGATGTCATAAATGTTCTCACCCCTTCGGAGAAGTTCCCTGCATCCAGGTTGTGGTAGACGCGGCTCTCTTCAGCCCTGTAGGGAGCAGAAAAAAAAGACGGCCTCAAGTAAGCAGGAGTGCACAAGAGATAAAACCAAGAGCAAAATTGAATGTGTTCTGAAAGTGGGACCAGCTATATTAGCTTGAGATAGTTCATAATGAGCCCGAACTAACCTGATACATGATAAGCTGGCAGGACTGAACCTGAAGTAGAAGACATTCAAACACGAAAAAAGAGAGATGCTTAGACCGAATCAGAAAGAGTGAAACTGTTTTGTAGATACAGAAAACAATGCTACAAAAACTATAGGTATGTAAGCAGTGTTTTTTACAGTGTAGCCTTTGCAATGGCTCCCTGAAACAAAGGTAGGACTTATGAACTCTTACCCACATTTCTGACACTTCTCTGGCAATCCATTAAAAGGAATGCAGGACTGACGCTCAATTCATGCAGACTGCTTTTGTAATATCCTACTGCAAGAATGCACAACTCTGATGACAAAAATGTTTGGATTGAGGCCACATCTGTGGCCGCAGTCCTAGAGCCTAGAATAGGCCATATTGCTTAACCGAAAGCTACAGCATATCTAAGCACCATGTTCCCAAATCTTCTTGTGTTAGAGGTATGGTGAACAACTAAGGCACTTTTTTTATTTCTTATTTCAGAGTGCCATTTTCCGAGCTATCTAGAAGAGCGAACAAAAAGCTCAATCGCATGGTTGTGTGAAATAAAAGCTTTCATAAATTTGTTTTTAGAGCCTTTTCAAAAGTTTGTACCAACACCCGGCCACCATTGCTTGCTCACATACTCTGAGCATGTAATGGACACGGCAGTTGCGTCAGCGTTCGGCGTGAACTTAGGTCATATTGCAAATGAGCGCTCTATCAGAGTTCGTCGAGGACTCGGATCCAATCACAGGCTTCGTGATTGGATTCGAGTCCTCGCCGTGTCGATTGTACCACGTAAGTAAAAATAGATTATGTATATAATATTTGAAAGTATGAAAGATTGAGCCCAACAAAGTCAGAAATCAAAGACCATCAACAAGGCATTATAGACTACTGACATTTCTTGGGGACCCCATGGTCAACACCTGTTCACTTCATGGCTGAGAGAACTACCCTGGGCGCAGGCTGGGGACATTTTTGTCTGGAAGCTTCGTTGGACAGCTAGTGCACTAGTACCCAGTTACACGGGCGCTCTCAGCTGCCATTGAGTCCAACGACAGTCGAGTCCATCGCGATAAGCCAAAGTTACACGGCAGCGCCAACCGTCATTGAGTCGCTAATGACAGTTGAGTTCGACTGAGCTCCCCCACCTCAGTTCAACCGAACGGACTTCCCCAACGGAGGTAAATTGGCACCTGTTCGCGGGACCGCTGCCAGCAACCATTGTTTGTGAGGCACTTACTGTTTCGAAATGCAGGGGGAGGCGTCTAGAAAGAATCGTAGCAGCAAAATTCTCGGGAAGGAATAAATTTAGGCGTCCGAGCTGCCAATAATAGCATCCCGGCTAGCCGGCAAGATTCCAAACAAGCAAAAATGGCGGAGGAACCTGCTGCATAAATAGACAAATAGTAGTGGGGCACCCATCATAGCGGGCAGTAGCTTGCACCACCTAGCCTAAATGATGTGCAACCTAGCCCTGAATCTGCTTTAGTACTCGTGTAAATGCCGCTAAAAAGCAACAAGGTATCAAACATATAGTATGATCTACTTAAAATAAATAAAATGTGTGTCTCCGAGTAAATTACTATAAAAATTAGACTGATCACACGGCACAAGAACCAGTTTCAGGCTAGCTTTAACTGGGTTCTAGAGAGTTGAGTTCAGTTCAGTCAAAGTTGAGGCTGATAAATGTCGTAGACTCAACGATAGTTAAAAGTGTACGTGTAACTAGGGTAACTAGGGGACTGGCTTGCAAGGTTTCAAGGACAAGCAATTCTAACTGATGTGGTACAGTCTGCAGCAATATGAAATACCCACTCAGAGCGCATGGCCGAGGCGGTGGCCGAAAGGGGCGCAGTACATGATTCGGACAGTTCCATGTTGCTCAGAGGGGAGGCTCGCTCAAGGCTGAACCACTGTTGGTTGTTTCGGGCACTGCACAAAATTTTCCATCCAGAATTAAATGTTGCTAACTGACAGCTCTCAGCTGTCTGTATACATCTTTCGTGCTTTCATTCTTTCAATTTTAACTACTGAATTTTACATTGTGCGTGCACTAACCAGACTGACCTACACTCAGTGATAAATCAAGATCAAAGAGCGAGGAAAACGAAGGTGGGAAAGGAGAAAACAGATGGGGTGTTGAAGGTGAGAGGACAAAAACCTCTTCTACCTTCAGTCTGCTTTCTCCTATCCAGCCTTCGTTTCCCTTGCCCTTTGTTACTGACCTGTTACTGACTATAACTATTTAGCAATTTTACAATTGCATAAGGAGCTAAAGTTATTCATGCAAGTTTTGATTCACATTGAATAATAATTTATAATGAACAGCCTTATACCGGGACACACTCTTTCTTTTGAGGCATCGTCCGAAGAGTCGCTGTCCATATGGCCAGCAGGCCTCCTCGCCCTTTCCTGTCTTGGGGCTACATCCGGTCCGTCAGTCCAAATTGGGTGCTCAGGCAGCTGCGACCAGATGGTCTGAAGCGTGCTGCAGTGTGGCTGCATGAGAAACGATCATCTCAATTATACGCTCAATTAAAAAAAAAATCGCCAACCTAATGTAGGAGTGAAGAATCTTCACTGGGTGATTCGACCAAGTCAGTGTAATCTGGTCTTTCTCTAAAATTGCATTGAGGACCTGCTGCTTTTGCTTGTAAGGTGGCCAGTAGGAGACGACTTGCTCTAGCTTCCTCACCAGCCAACACTCCGAGACGACGTATGCGCTCCCTTCATCTAAAGTGCATGACGTGGTAGCTATAGAGAAAAAGTGTGGAATATGCATTCTACCAGAATATTAGAACCTATTTTAGACAGCTTGGGCAATGTTGGGGGCCCCGCCAGCAACCACTAACAAACCACTGCCAGATTTGTTCATTTTTGGATGGAGAAATCCGCTAAACAAATTTGTAAAAAAGGTACTTACAAATGCAGGTTTCTGATACAAGCATAATGCACTAAACTCACAAGAAACTGTAGCAGAGATCCAAAATAAATACATCTAGCAAAACAGGCACGTCTAACTTTCAGCGAGA
Source organism: Ixodes scapularis (assembly GCF_016920785.2). Classification (NCBI taxonomy): domain Eukaryota; kingdom Metazoa; phylum Arthropoda; class Arachnida; order Ixodida; family Ixodidae; genus Ixodes; species Ixodes scapularis. The sequence continues at coordinate 4,299,389 of NW_024609836.1, forward strand.
CGCGAAACGTCTGCACTTGACCCGCAGCGCGTGACATCTTTTCGCCGCACGATTTGAAAAAGGAGCTCTCTGTCACTCACGAGACGCGACCACAGACTGAACAGTGAATACGCTACACTTAGGAGCGAAGCAAGAGGTCTGTTTAGGGCATAGGTTCATGATGATGTTGTTCAATTGATGTCGTGATGCTTCTGCTATCTATTTCAAGCCAAAATAAGAAGTCTTTAGCCACTTCACTGTCAGCCCCTGTTAATGTTGACACAGCAAGGCTGGGGTGCAAAGACCAGGCACCTAGCCAGGGGGGGGGACCATGGGGCCCCCCCGCAATCTTCCATTTTCCTGGGACCTCCTCCCCCCCCCCCCCATACAGCATTTTGTCATGGGCGGGCGCGCTCCTCCTCCTCCCTTTCCCCTCCCTTTCCCCTCCCCTCCCCCCCCCCCAAAAAAAAATCCTGGCTACGTGCCAAGCAAAGGCCCCTGTCGAAACTTCACTGCCCAACTACTCAGCTGCTTTGTTGTAACGCAAATGAACTTCTGCACGAGAAACACCAATCGAAAGTTAGACATGATGATTGAAAACCTGAGACTGTGGTTAAAAAATGGAAGAGATGCTCTCTGTCACTTTGTCTTTCTACTATGGTGCCTGGAACGCGTCTCCGACTGGTGTGTTTACCGTGTCCAAAAAAGTGGTCCCTCGATTTCCGCCTGATGACGTCATAAAAGTGTCATGCTGTCGCTGGTCGCGAACCTGGTGGCGTCCCAATAGTTGTTGTGTATGTGGCGACGTCTGTTCTGCTGCAGGTCGCTCTCCACTGTGACAGTCCACGGAAGCTACAGCAGCTGCAAGTTGGGACGCCGTGACGACAGCGACACTCGCGTTCGCTTGTGCTTTTCGCCAGCATTTCTATGGCCAACCGCCAGGATCGCGACAGTCAACAGCATGACACTCTGGCTTCTGTGACGTCATCTGCTGCCACTTCGGGACCACTTTTGATGTATGGGCGGGATAGGACGCTAAACACACCAGTCGTAGACGCGATCCAGGCACCATACTTTCTACATCACGTTTTTTTCCGTTTTCCAACCACAGACTCAGGTTTTCAATCGTCATGTATAACTTACACCAGCTCGCCCGCACTTTAACCGTTTTTTCATTGAAAGTTAGAAATGAACGAACTTCTGGGCGAGATCGAAACAATCGAAAGCTAACATTTTTGTAACGAGCAGCTGCGGACTGCCGCCGAAAAGCGGCGCGAGTGCAGTGCTGGGGAGTGGGTTAAGACACGCCTCCGTTATTCACTCAAATGGCGTTGTTCGCTAAAACGTCATTCACGCATATGATATAATCAATTACCAGTAAAAAATCAATTATAAAAAAAAACATTATCAGTAAAATATTAATTATTAAAAAAAATCAATTATCGGTTTAAATAAAAAATAAAATATATTTATTTTCAGCGATAATTGTCAACAAGAAAATGTGTAAATATCGCAAAAAGCGATCAATTACCACTAAAAAATCAATTATAAAAAAGAGCACTATCACTAAAACATTAAGTATAAAAAAAAAATCAATTATCGGTGGAAACAAATAATAAAATATATATTCATTTTCAGCGATAATTGTCTAAAAGAAAATGTGCAAATATCGCAAAAAACTTGACAAAAAAAAAAAAAAAAAAAAACCCGGAACTTCTGCGTGAGAAGCGGACACTCTACCACTGAGCTACTGCCGGCTCGGATACTTCTACTCTTACAATTCGTATTTTACAAGAAACAACATGCCAGTTCGGCGTTCGCGACAGTTTTTCTTCGTAGGTTTGTCATGACGGTTGCCGGCAAAATCCCCACTTCCCATTAACAATCATACAATCAGCAGAATCTAAAAAGTGCACAAGAGCCGCTAACATGCCGCTGACATGCCGCCGACCGCCTGATTTTGCAATGACAAGCCAGTGGCCCGAGTTTCCCCGACCTTGCGAACCAAGCGGGCTGCGACGACAGCGTCATCACGCTCGCACGAACGGACGGGGCCGCCTTTCCGAAGCACCACTAATGCAGAGCTTGTCAACTGAGCCGTTACTACTAACCCTATGCCCATTGTGTTCCAATCACTTTGCAAAACAAAACACCGAGTAGAAAATGGACTTACTCCTTGATCAGCGTATTCATGGCCTCTTGTCTCTGGACGCCGCCGCGTGCTATCTTGGGTGGCTTGAAATGTGCACAAACCGATAACAAAGCTTCTCAAATCGTCGAACCTTGAACGCCTTGAACAGCTTGAAGTTGAACTAGGCCTGATGAGTCCACCATCAGCCAGCTGCACCGGCCATTGCACCGGCACGGCATCAGCGCGACACGATCGAGTGGACGGGTGAATAATAAAATTATAAGTTCTCTTTTTGCAATGGGAGGTAGTTCGCGCCACCTGGCGGACAACTATCACCGCGCAGGGCATCTAGTCAGATTTTCGGGGATTGGGACGAACATGAATATATTTTAATTAAAGCACCCGTCACTTCTCTTTTATGCAAGAGAGTCGCCAGTTTTCGTGTTCACCCTACGCAGTCGGTGTACAGGGTCGTGGGTATGCATAAACAAGTAATGGCGGAACTGGCGGAACTTGCTGGGACGAGATCACTTCCGGTTCACCTGCTTCATCTGTATGTTTGCTCGGTGAGCAGGGATGAGCAGCGCGCCTTTTTTTTTTTTTTTTTTTTTAGTTTTTCTCGTTGGAAAATCGGAAAAGGTATGTCGAAGACCGGACAATTGACCTTGGACCGGACCTAAGATAGATCGGTGTATGTTTCTGGACCTTACGGAGCCAAGAAGAAGCACCGCATCTCGTTTTATTTGGCCTCCGTAGCCAAAGTTACGTAACCCTATGTGACGGGTCAGTGGAAATCTGTGTACACGTGAGACATTCAACGAAGTTAGACGCCCACAAATCAACCGAGGCATCGGCATGTGATTGTTTTGTGTTTTTCGTGCACGGGAGAGCGTTAGTGAGAACTGCATCGCATCGTCAACTGCGCGGCGTCGCGGTGAGTGTTCGAGCTGGGCAAAGCGAGACTACGCTACGCCTGTCGGACGTAGTTGAAGGAAGGTGCGCAGGATTGTGCAACTGGTGCTCGATCGTGCCGTGGAAGAAGAAGCGGTGCGTTTTCGACGACGTGTAGAGATATCGTGATCGGGACAAAGCCGTCGCACTGTGTATAGTACGATTGTGCCGTTCGTTCCCCTCAAAAAGCTAGCGGCGTGTTTTCGACGACGAGTGGAGGTCTCGTGATTGTGACAACGTCGGCCTACCACGGCGGGAAGTGTGATTCGTTCGATAAAGTTCTTTCGTTGTCTCGAAGAGTCGGATATGTGTTTTCCTCCATTGCTTCACCCAATATTTTTAACCATGGCTTAGTTAAAAGAGCTTTTTTTTTTTTTTGTTTGTTTGTTTTTGCTCTGCACGCGCTGCCATTAGCCCAATGTGCTTCTTTTGTAGCCATTTGACGACGTCCTTACTGCTACCAGTCACCTTGAGGTTTCCTCAGGTGGAGAGAGACCCGACTTCTGACCGTGATTTCACCCAATATTTTGTGACTGTAGCTTATATAATTTGGTTTTTAAGTGATAGAACTTTTGTTATATTTGATATAGCAATACTGCCCGCCAGGTTTTGGTTATGAAATACATGTGCTTATTGTGTGTTTGTTTTCAGGTTTTCTGGTTTTATCTTGGCCAGAAATCTGTGACTAAAGAAAAGCTGTTGTTATGAAGAATTTTGTAATTGGCAAAAGAATACCAGAGAAAGCTTTTTTTTCATATTCTGGTTCATTTTTGTTGTGTACAACAAGTCCAGGATTCACTGCTCTGTTAAAAGCACAGTCATTTTTTAATGTTTTCGCATTTTGTACATATAATTTGTGTTCAAATAATAAAATATAATTTTTATCCAAATGAAGTTTTCTGAGCCAATTTTATAGTATGAAACGCGCCACGGCCTGGATTCCTCAAGTGTTAATTCCTTCTCCCAGTCTTACCTGGCCTGGGCAAACATGTAGCCACCTACATGTGACCAGACTTAATATTTGCAGAACAAGCGGAAGTCATTGCTTACAAAGCCTGTGGCTTGTATACTGTATTGTAATGGGCAATGTAATGCCAGAGAGGATTGGTGGTCCTGAGTAAAAGCAGCACTCCGCATACCCATGTTCTATGGGACTTTTTTTTTCCTTTGTTGACCAATTTGAAACAAGCCAAATAGGGTGACCATCTTTCGGATTGGTGGCCTGGGATAAAAGGAGCGGTCAGTACCCAGTCTTCTACCAGACAGTTTTTTTTCATCATTGAATAAGTTACTGCCAGTCAACACTGGTCGGACATGTGCTGAGGATGTTTTTAGGACTGGTGGCCGGGGATAAAAAGTGTGGTCAGTAGCCAGGCTTCTACTGAACACTTTTTTGTCTACGTTGACCAAGTTGCTGAGGGTCAACATTGGCCGGAAAGGTGCTGAGGACATTTTTAGGACTGGTGGCCGGGGATGAAAAGAGTAGTGAGTCCCAGGCCTCTACCGGACACTTTTTTGTCTTCGTTGACCAGGTTGCTGCCAGTCAACATTGACCAGACAGATGCTGAGGATGTTTTTAGGACTGGTGGCCGGGGATGAAAAGAGTAGCGAGTCCCAGGCTTCTACCGGACACTTTTTTGTCTTCGTTGACCAGGTTGCTGCCAGTCAGCATTGACCGAACAGGTGCTGAGGATGTTTTTAGGACTGGTGGCCGGGGATGAAAAGAATAGTGAGTCCCAGGCTTCTACCGGACACTTTTTTGTCTTCGTTGACCAGGTTGCTGCCAGCCAACATTGACCGGACAGGTGCTGAGGATATTTTTAGGACTGGTGGCTGGGGATGAAAAGAGTAGTGAGTCCCAGGCTTCTACCGGACACTTTTTTGTCTTCGTTGACCAGGTTGCTGCCAGTACACATTGACCGGACAGGTGCTGAGGATATTTTTAGGACTGGTGGCCGGGGGTGAAAAGAGTGATCAGTACTCTGCCTTCTACCGGGCACTTTTTTGTCTTCATTGACCAAGTTCATGCCGGTGAACATTGGCCGGATGAGTGCTGGTCACCTTTTTGAGGCGGGTGACCAGGGAGGAAACAAAGACTTGGTGGCCAAGCCCTTCCCGAACATAATTTGGTGATTGGTTGCCAATGGAAAAACTAAGACTCTGTGGCCGGGGACTTAATAGTGATCTTTTGGGGACCTTTGGCCAGCTGCTTTCCAGTGGCCGGGCTGGCCAGGCAGGTGCCGAGCAAAAATCAGGCATTGGCCAGTGTCGGGCCAAAATTTTGTGCTGCCTGGGTGTCTTGCGCATTAGTCTTGGTTTAGTTGATACGACATTTCTTGTCGGGTGTAACCAGCCTGCGGTCCACTCATTGGCGTGAAGTCGTCTTTGATCTCCTTATATAGCGAGTCGAAGCGGTTACCGGTCGCCGTTCTCTGTTGTTGCTGTTAGTAGAAAATTATTGCTCACATGATGCAAGGGATCATCTTTCGGCGCGTGCACCGAGAGACGTCCTCTTGTTCCTCCCCCTTCTCTACCTGTAGGTCCCTTTCTTGATGGTGAAGCCACCGCTCAACCCGCAGCGGCTCTATTAAGTTATCGTTGGTCCGCTTTCGTATATTAGGACCATGTGTCCAATGACTTGGCAGTTCGGGCACTACTTTTTCCTGCATTGTTCGGTGACCGGGTGCCCCTCGACGCGCTGCTTGTCTTGTATTTTTGTCCGCACGTGCATAGGGTTGCCATGCGTCCGAGGCCGTGGCGAGGGAAAGGCCACCTCCGTCGGTTTGTACGGGAAAACCTTGAGGTGTCTTCCGTAGTACCGCACTCTTCTCGAGATGCATTGGCCTCCGAAGTTTAAAGCGTGCGCTCCCTGACCACTTTGTGATAGACGCCGTCGGTGTGACTGACGACTTTCTCGGCGGTGACGTCTGGCGCGATGCCGTGAATTACGCTCCTGGGCAGGTGAGTGGTGGTGGACCTGCACGTGTTGGCCTAAATCGCCTTGCTCGGGTGCCGCTCAGAGATTAAGATTTACTTGATACCAGAATGCCTTGTGCCTCTTTCTGTTCATACACTGTAATGGCGATGGTGCTATTTTTGCCGTTTTAGTCGTACACAAGGTTGCCCTCGCCACATGATGAAGTCTGTTTTGATGGCCTTCCAAAGTGGCCTGGGATTGACGTTGGCAATTATGACGTAATGCGATCGTAATGCAAGGTAAGTCCTGTCTGTCGAGTCTCGTAACTTTTGGAGGCTTCAGGTTCACGTGTCGCTCCTGTAGATGCCATACGCCGCTCGTGTCGTTCTCTTGTTCGCCGTTACCATCTCCGGAGCCGCCGCAATACACCTTTTCAAAAAACGCTCCTAGGCCGCCGTCATGTTGCTGATGCTGATGCGGCTGGTGCGACTCTCGCGCCCTCTACCAGCTAGACAGTTTCTGCCACTCTCTGGGACTGTGAAGACCCGCTCAGCGCGGTTCTCTATCTACGTCTTTGCGGTTTTGCATTCGACGTTTTCTCGCCCCTCTTGAAAGTTTCCACTTATTTTTTTATGCGTGCTGCGTACCCTTTTTGTGCTATCTTCCACTGTGAGAAATAAGGCTGGTAAGTGCCTGCCGTTCAAGCTTTTCTGCTCGACATTCACGGGAAACGAAGGAGGTGAAGGACGTCGAATGACCCTCGACGCGATTTTGCAAACATTCTTCTCCCCACTCCCAGAGATAATCCGCGTAGAATCCTCAGTCATCTCCAAAAATAGTTGTCCGGGTTGGGGTGAGAAACGGGTCACTCGCGTTTGTTTCTTTGCCTTGGTGCGGTTGTGAAAAAAGGAAGCTCTCCCCAAAAACGTGCCCCCAAACGAAGTCATCTCGGATTCCGTCCGATCGTCAAGATGTGGCTGTCGTCGACTGTGTCTGTGTGATTTAAGATCTTTCTCAAATAAATTCTTTCTGATAACGCTGCATCGTGTGGTATGTACGATATATTGTTCGAATGTTAACACTTCCTCAATTGTATGTCTGTGTCCTGTCCATCGGTAAACACGTTATTTGTGAGCGTGAAAAATGCATGCCTTTCGGCCCTCTTCTGTTGCAATCTTTTTTTTTTTTTTTTGACAAGAAAACGTTTTGTCGTTTTACATGCGGCGCGGCGCCGTCAAAGCTTATCGTAAGAAAAAAACAAATAACTAGAACTATACATTCCAGTCGCATTCGTTTTGTCGCTCGCGTACCCGACAAAAATAGTTTACAGTTTTTTTTTTGTTTTTTTTTCAAATGGGGCACAAGGCTTTCTCAATGTCCTCGGGAACATACATGTACCATGAAACACAAAATATAGCGGGAAACGACGAGAATTTAGGCGCCAGCAGCGTTTTAAAGTGCGCCTACGCAGGCTGCGCCTATTGAAATCACAGTCCACTCGGTTAGGGTTAGGAGCGACGCCGGCGAGAGTCTAGCCTCAAACTCAGTGACTGGGCTCGAAAACGGTTTGTTTCCCCTGGGGTCGAGTGTTTTTTTTTAAAGGTTCGCGTTTTCTATCGCCTTGCTTCTTTTCCTTGTGTTCTATCTAACCTGGCTAGCCTTCTGTGGCGACTTGCTTTTTTCCAGTCCCCATTTATTTGGCCATGCACTCGGCCTAGGTCTCTCGGTGACCTCCATTTCGAATTCTTTTATGCACTATCACATGCTCGTTCGGATGCTCCGTCATAGCAGACGAAGGCGAAGGGGTAGCGGGCGCCGCGGCCCCGGCGCTTCCGGCGTAGCCGATCGGGTAGGCCGAACAAGGCTGGTCTCAGAAGCGTTCAGCCGTCGCACGCCGTTTCCTCGTCCGAATGGAAAAAAAAATTCGCTCATCTGTTCGTCCGTCTGGGCTTGGCCTCGAGGTCCTCGACCCTTGAAATTGTCCGTATGAGCGCTTGGGTGCAAAAAATTCTCCCAAAAGGCCCAGGGTACCCTTTCTCCGAGAAGCTGGAGTGAACGTGAACGCTCACCGTCACTGCTTTTCGAACGGCCCCCCCCCCCCCCCCCCCCACCCCCTTCTTTGTATTACGCTACAACATCAACAGGCGCTCTCGGGAAAAGAAGTAGCCGGTAACAAAATGCCGCCGTAGCCCTGCCACTGACAAGAGCTTGTGGCGGGATACGCGGTTTCACGCTCTCCGGAACGAAAAAAAATGCGAAAGCGTTCAAAATACAATGGTCAGATGTCCTCAGCCTGAGCAAAGCACGCAGGGAGACACCCTACACTTTGAAATTTTCGCACAACGGCGGATACAAGTGCGAGCTTCTTTCGTTCGAATGCGTTCTGGCTCACGAACCCTTGCGCAACCGCAGCAGAGGTCAAACCTACTCGATCGCGCTTCTGGCACTCTCCGCTGTGTCGGTTCTTGCGGCTGTACAACACTAGAGCGCACGACAGAAGAGCGCCGACATGAAAGCGGCGACAGTAGAGCGCCGCGACGTTAGAGCGCGCGACTCGAGAGCGCAGCGACGTAAGCTCGCGTGTCATTGAGCGCTCGTCACGAGACCGCGCAACCAGTCCAGCGCGAGTGGCCCGACCCGACCGACTACTTCTTCGGACATCGCGTGTTTTATCTGAAATTAGCGGTGATTTACGCCGCGATATTCAGCAAGGACGGTGTCAAATTAATCGACGAAATTTTAGCGTGTGACAAACCAAGTGTCACAAAGAGCTGACACCAGAAAAGAAAGAAAAAAAAGAATATCTGTAGCGTTTATTTCCACATAAAAAAAATGAAAGCCGTTTACAACTTCCTCTAACACCGAAATGGAGCGCAGCTCTTGAGGAGGAGGAGGGAAGGGTACTGAGGGTTACTTGTTCTCGAGGCGGGGGGGGGGGGGGGGGGGGGTCATGTGACCTTGGGGGGTCACGTGACCCCCCAGAAAAATTGTTCCGTTAGATTTAGCGCGGAATTTTTTCACTAGATTTAGCGGGGAAATTTTTCCGCTAGGTTTAACGGGAAAATTTTTCCGCTAGACTTAGCGGTGAATTTTTTCCGCTAAAACTAGCGGGGAAATTTTTCCGCTAGATTTAGCGGGAAAATTTTGCCGCTAGATTTAGTGCGGAATTTTTTCCTCTAGATTTAGCGGGGAAATTTCTCCGCTAGATTTAGCGGGTTAATTTTTCCGCTAGATTTAGCGGGGTATATTTTCCGCTAGATTTGGCGGGAAAATTTTTCCGCTAGATTTAGCGGGGAATTTTTCCCGCTACATTTTTCCGCTAGATTTAGCGGAGAAATTTTTTCAGCTAGATTTAGCGGGGAAATTTTTCCGCTAAATCTAGCATGAAATTATTTTTCCGCTAGATTTAGCGGGGAAATTTTTCCGCTAGATTTAGCGGGGTATATTTTCCGCTAGATTTGGCGGGAAAATTTTTCCGCTAGATTTAGCGGGGAATTTTTTCCGCTAAATTTTCCGCTAGATTTAGCGGAGAAATTTTTCAGCTAGATTTAGCGGGGAAATTTTTCGGCTAATTTAGCGGGGAATTTCTCCGCGATTTAGCGGGGAATTTTTTCCGCTAAATCTAGCGGGGAAATTTTTTCCGCTAGATTTAGCGGGGTATATTTTCCGCTAGAGTTGGCGGGAAAATTTTTCCGCTAGATTTAGCGGGGAATTTTTCCCGCTACATTTTTCCGCTAGATTTAGCGGAGAAATTTTTCCGCTAGATTTAGCGGGGAAACTTTTCCGCTAAATCTAGCGGGGAATTTTTTCCGCTAGATTTAGCGGGGTATATTTTCCGCTAGATTTGGCGGGAAAATTTTTCGGCTAGATTTAGCGGGGAATTTTTCCCGCTACATTTTTCTGCTAGACAGCGGAAAAATTTTTCCGCTAGATTTAGCGGGGAATTTTTTCCGCTAAATCTAGCGGGGAATTTTTCCGCTAGATTTAGCGGGGTATATTTTCCGCTAGATTTGGCGGGAAAATTTTTCCGCTAGATTTAGCGGGGAATTTTTCCCGCTACATTTTTCCGCTAGATTTAGCGGAGAAATTTTTCCGCTAGATTTAGCGGGGAAATTTTTCCGCTAAATCTAGCATGAAATTATTTTTCCGCTAGATTTAGCGGGGAAACTTTTCCGCTAGATTTAGCGGGGTATATTTTCCGCTAGATTTGGCGGGAAAATTTTTCCGCTAGATTTAGCGGGGAATTTTTCCCGCTACATTTTTCCGCTAGATTTAGCGGAGAAATTTTTCAGCTAGATTTAGCGGGGAAATTTTTCGGCTACATTTAGCGGGGAATTTTTCCGCGATTTAGCAGGGAATTTTTTCCGCTAAATCTAGCGGGGAACTTTTTTCGCTAGATTTCGCGGAGAAATTTTTACGCTAAATCTAGCGGGGAAATTTTTCCGCTAGATTTAGCGGGGAAATTTACCCATAATGCACCGCGCGGTTACGCCGACGGCGACGGCGACGCCAACGCCGCTCAAGCCGGAAACGGGCCTAAAAAGTGAAAGCCGTTTACAACTCCCTGTAACGCCGAATTGGAGCGCAGCTCTTGAGGAGGAGGAGGGGAGGGTAAACCCCTCCTCCTCCTCCTCATCTGATTCTTTAATATGCTCCTGGGGGGTCACATGACCTCAAGGGGAAGGGGGTCACGTGACCTCGGGAGGGGTCACGTTACCTTGGGAGGGGTCACGTTACCTTGGGAGGGGTCACGTGGAAGGCCACGTGACCTTGGGGTGACCTGTGGGGTCACGTGACCTTAGGAGGGGTCGCGTGACCTTGGGTGACCTTGGTTACGCCGACGGCGACGCCAACGGCGACGCCGCTCAAGCCGGAAACGGGCGCCTAAGAGCTGCGCTCTAAAATATCGCAGCTAACCTAGCTTCATTAGTTCTTTGATTTGAATTGATGGAGTTCTCCGCGGACCTCGCGAATTTTTATTTTTAATTATTTTAGAACGTTCGACAGGAAAGAAGCAACATGTAACATGCTTCCCCGTATTCTGGGGTTTTCTAGATCAATTTCGGCAAAGAAGCTCTCGTGCCAAGTGTCATACATTTACCATTTATATTTTCACCAATGACAATTGTCCTAAACAAATATATGTGTGCAAACATTTGTATGCGAAAACGCGGCCTGCTAATGCGGTCAAGGTCACCGTCTACTATGCGCTTCTCAGACTCTGGCCACGATAGTTCTTGACACATTGGTGCTGTGTGTCTGGAGACGATTTTGTCGGAAAACAAGCTAACCTAATACTCGTGTTCAAGTTCGGTGCCCATTAATGTCTAAAACGTTTATGTTCGAACTTTTATTTCTTTCTCTGCTGCGGTTTTTTTTCGATATTCATCTATTTCTGAAATTATTCGTATTCGCATATTTCTACATCAAAGCACTCTCGTTCGGCTCTAGAAGATTGGTTTACTTTCTGAGAACAAAGGTTGGCAAGCTACTTTTCTGTAGAATACAAAGAACGAACAAGGCGATGAACAAGCTTTTTTTCTTTAGATCTCATTCTGAGATATCCGGAAGGGGCATTGCCTGCTCTATCAACAACAGAAGGTGACGTCGTAACCGTACCCGACGCGTCAACGAATTAAAATATTGGTAAAAAATTCTGAAATATATTTCATAGATTTGCAGGGGATATTTTTCTCTATCTGTCAAGTGACTGGAAAGCTCAGCTTTCGATCAAATAGCGCTGAGCTTTCCTTTAATGAGTTTTTCATTGATAGTTTTTGACTGGTGAGCTTTCTTTAATACAGTCATGGACGTCACAATACTAGGTAAAATTAAGTGAGGGACGTCCAAATAGCCACTAAATAGGTGGGAGCCCAAATGCCTGTCAAGAATAGACCCAAATATAGCAAAAAGCCAAATATTTCTAGTATATCCGAGGGGGCCACCCCAGCATCGGGAAGAAATAATAATAATAATAATATTAATAATAATAATTTGCATACAAAAATCTGATCGTGGGTGGCGTGCACGGCTGTGCAGAAAGGTTAAAACCCGTACGCGAGTGTGCCTGCCAGCCCGCATCCCAGGATTTGAAAAAAAAAAAAAAGCACACGCACACATGTACCAAAGTTGTACACAGGGCCGTAACCCAAAATGTTTTAAAAGAAAAATGAGGGTGAAATGCAGATTGTAAGTTGACTCCCTCGTATACCTATAAGAACACACTCTACACATACTACACTACACCACTGTTATGACGCCTGCTGCTGTAGATGCTTTGAAAACAAGTGACACATCTTAGACTCGCTGCTCCACCCAACTGCAGATATTCCCGGTATCTCTATGCCCCACTCCCCTGCCCCCTATTCTCTCGGGTATTGGTTAAAAAGAGGCGTGCCCGTTTTATTTTCATCTTTTAATAAAGGCATAATAATTGAATGAGAAATGCCCAATCCTCTGATCCGATGAGTCGCACAATTTTGTTCTTTCTGTGGAGCCGCGGGTACATCTCACATTTTGCGGTGTTCGCTCAACTCAGGTGCGCTCTCGGGACGTCCACTCTCGTGTCAAGCGCGCTACTGTCGGCGCGCCCCCGTGTCGCGCGCTCTAACGTCGGGGCTCTTGGGGGCCGCGCGCTCTAAAAGCCCTCTCCCGGTTCTTGCTCCATTGCACAGTAGATCGATTTTTTTTTTATCGGCGCGTGGTTTTCGAGAGGGGTCAATTGCGGAGAAAGCACCGTTCAATCCAGATTTTGGTTGTATGTCAAAAAATCACCCGGTGGTTCAGGTTAATCATTCCTCTGCTGTGGCTTGCCAGAAGTCCTTCGTTCACTTGGAACGGGAATCCTCTGCCACCCTCCCCAATTTGACTTTGGAACACCGGACCTCCAGCATGTGTTTACTGCCTTCAATTCTGGTATAGCTACGCGTGCACACGCAAGGCTCACGATACGCCCAAGCTTTATCGACGGTACGAAGCTCCCGCTGCAGGCGTTGCAACTGAAACGGCTCCCCACCCTTCTTATCCCGCAAGCGACTAAAGCGGCCATTTTATACGCTTTGCGTGCATTGTGGCCTCAAAACGGTCCACAGTGACACTCAATTTTCTTCTGCCCTTTTCCAGAATTTTTCGGCCGAACCGCCCGGATCGCGACATCCGACGGCGTGACACTCCAGCTTCTGTGACGTCGTTTTTCGCTACTTTGAGACCTCCTTCTGTGCGTCGGTCAAGTTACTCTAAAGGGACAGTCGGAGTCAGGCTCCAGGCACCATAGTTGAGGGATGTGAAAGCGGAATCGAAAGGTTATCAAGGTTTTCGAAAAATTTCCTGTTTCTCGAGCGCTAGCGCCTTCAAGTGGCCGCTAGCGCTCGAGAGGTCGTCGCTTGTTTCCGTTAAAAAAAAAAAAAAAACATTTTACTTTACAAAGTGCGGACGTGCGTGCCTGGAAAGGTGAGGCCTTTAGGAGAGGCTGCCCGGAGTACTTACCTCTTCTGTGGAAGCCGCATTTATGTCGGCAGAGGCTGCGACTGGCGAAGCCCTGGTCGACTGAGACGCAGCGGTGCTGTGCCAGGCGTCGGCATCCCACCGCCTCGCTGTGCACGTAGTTGACGATGCGATAGTCACCCGTGCAACGGCAGCTTTCATCGAACGGCAGGCAGCTCGACTTGCCTGCGCAGCGGAAACCTCCAGTTGCTTGCAAAGTTTAACGTAGCAAAACTAAACATATAGCTTTACAGTAAGAACTAAAAGAAAAAGACGAAAATATTAGAGAAGACGGTTTCATATTCCCCGCTTCCACTTTCTGTGAAGCAATAATAAGTATATAAAGAAAAGAAACTTCCCTACTAGATCACATTAAATATCACAAATGTAATTGGAGAGAGGATGGGTCATACTGGAACCGGGATTGAGGGCTGGAAATAACTACTTTCAAATAATCTTTTTCAGACTTCCCTTGAACAGGCTTTAAACCACCAAGTAATTCAATATACTCGACAATTTAAGAATGGAAGAAGACACAACAAGGTTAAGAAACAACAATCAAAAAACGAGAGCCCAAAAAACCACAAGTTAACCTTTTGGGCAACCTGGCGATTCAAAGCGGTTGGCCCAGGTTGCTCCCCTGATAATCGTCAGCGGTCATCTTCACCGCGAAGGGGCCAAGGGCGACTGGTCAGGCGAGCTGCGCTCCGCCGCTAATAAAGGGCCGTCGCAGTGTATGCATGGGGGCTGTTGGGATCGCGGCGCAGGCGATAGCGGTCATTAAATGTTTACGTGTTGTTGAACCGGTGTGCTGTGTCATTCTCCGAGACGGGTAGCAGCAAGGGAAATCCCACACTGGCGCCCGGACGTGATATGCTGCTCGTCTGGGGCGTTGGCCGCGAAATGGGTTCAATCTTGCTTTTTACATAGTGATTTTTGCGTTCCTGAATTCGCCGGCATTTGCGGGGTGATTCTTCGTAGGCCTAATTTCTACGACCTGGGGAAGCCTTCACTACTACACTCTTAGAAAAAAGGGTCAGTATAGTCCTCCCTAAAGGGAGGAACGCTCTTGACACATATGTTCCTTCAGAAAGGGAGAAACTTTCGTCCCTTAAGCAGGGGAGGAAAAGTTCCTCCGTCGACTGCATCTCATTATGGCGGCCACGAATCGAGCAAATCGAGCTCGGTAAGGCTTAACGAGAACACTAAGTCTATTGCACGAAGCGAGAGGAGCAGGAAATAAAAACGTAACACGAGCTTTCCGCGAACTGTATTTATTTCCAAAGTTTCTTTACCCCTGCAGGTAAAGAAACTTACGTTTCGAAAGCATGCAGTCACTCAGTCTTCTCATCGGCAGCACTGCGATGTTCAACGGAGACAACCGGCATTCAGTTCGCGCACTTTATGTCCTACCTTTGCTATTCCTCGAGCCACAATTCCTTCGTCAACCGTTGCGTCAACCGCACATCACGGAGGAGTGAAAATCATTCTCCCGCAAAACCAAAAGCCGCTCTCAAAAAAAAAGCAAATCCGAAGCAACCTCTTGGCTTATCTCAGCACGGTAACACGAAATTATGGCGTAGCCGCGTAGCGTAAAAGGATGTTAAATCGCTTGCCACCAGATGGCAGGGTCAAGCAGAGTAATCGCACGTAGCTAGGCTAGGTGGCGCTAGGTACCGCCCAATTCATGTTTTACAAAAAATATTTTTATTTTTTTACGCCACAATTGCGTTTCCTTTTCTTCGAAATCTCTAACACATGTAGACACGTTGCGCACACTACAAACAGCAGGTCAACATATATTGAACGCATACACAGGCATCGCACATACAGACATCAATACAACGGCACACTACCCCGATCACTACTACCGAGCCCTGCGTTTCCGTCTTTTATAGTGGTCGTTTTGAACGTACGGAATTTTTCGGTGACTCCCTAAGCAAAAAAACTATTCCGAACATGTTCATTTTTTTCCAGCAATGTCATACATCTGAGGCTATTTTTAATGGCTCAGGGGATGAATCTCTTATTAAAAAGAAGACGCTCGATCATGCCATAATATTTGAAAGCCAATAAATCGAGCCGCTCCAATGTGGTTCTAAGCCATGAGTTTGTTTTCTCGCATGGCCCTTCGTAGCCAGTATTTATATTGTAGTGTTCGTTTTTCTATTTGTGCTGTTCGCGCAAAGCTGCAATTGCCGTCTTGAATTAATCTCTGTAGAGCGGATATCCACTCAGCTGGAAGTGATGCTTCACGGGCACAGAAATCGCTTTTCGATCAACTTGAATGCAGTCAAAGCCGCGACTTCCGACACAACTGTTAAGTGTACGGAGCTGCGCCGTTGCGAGCTCGAAAACTTCTAGCGCTCATCCCAGCGCGCCACTTAGAGGGCAGTTTCTACAGGAACCGTAATATATTTAAACAGTAAAATAAAGGATAGCGTTTTTTGTTTTTTTTTCGATTTTGCCTGTCTTTTTTTTATGCTAAATTTCCATTATAAATATACGTACTTTCCGTCATACTTTCGTAGTGTTGTCGTTTCCCCAGAGCGCAATCGCTCTCGGGGACCGACAGTCACATTGGCCACTGTACGATAGGAGCTTACCGTTCAGACCAGCGTTCCAACATGACTATCCACACGTCGATCGACTGCACCTAATCCCTCAAGTGGTTTTAACCTCTTTAATGTAAAGCGGAATGTCATCCTGCGACACCCCGGCCCCTCCGATAACGACCCGACCAGCGGCATCAATGCCCGACAGTTTACGTCATCTCATCTTGTTGTTACACCACTGATACGCGAACACACGGTCACATCGGCGATAATTCCAGTCTTCTGTTCACAACCCACAACACTGCCATCACGATGTCGCTGACACGAAGAAATACAGAACCACGTTGACGATGTTGCTGACACGCAGAAGAATCACGTTGAACGCCGGTTTGGCACTCGGCACGGGACAACGGAACCGAACTCAGCACGGAAGGCACCCAGGCAGCCGGCAGGAAAACCTGCCTTCCTTGGACGCAGTTCCCGCGATTTCCATAACGTCGAAAACGTCGACACAGTTCCTCGTGGTTTCGCTGCTGTATGTAGCGCTGCTGGCACTGCTCCGGAACTTCGCTGTTTCTAGCGGCTTCGTTAGCTCGTTTGATAAAATTAGTGGTAAAAACGTCAATGCAACCGAAATGTTCTGCACGTTTGTACTAGAAGACGGAATTACAGGCCGCCTTTGCTGCCGCTGAAGCTCAATCAACTCAACATTAATTTATTAAACAACGTGCGCGATGTGCTCGAAAAACGAAACCGAAAGAAGATGGGTCGGGAGGGCGAAAGCTTTCTCCGGTCTGCCTGAAGGAGGAAAACGTCTCGGAGAATAATAAGGACTTTAATTTTCCTTTCATCGGTCTGGGTTTGTTTATGTGTGTTTTGGTAAACAAAAATTAAAAAAAAAACTTCACAAAAAACAAAAAAAAAAAAACACTTTTCTGGGGATCGAACCGTTGACCACTTGGTCAGTAGCGCGATGTTCTACCCCTGCGCCAACTGAACAAGGAGGAACTTGCCCTCCTCCTTTCATCTGAACTGCCGTTCCTCCCTTCTCTGGGCAACTTGTACGCAACAAGGAGGAACAGTCGCTTTTGCTACCTTTCTCCTCCCTTTTTTCTTAGAGTGTACAGGATGCCATCTACAGAAGACGCCGACAAAAACGTGAGTGAGTACGACCTTTTGACGCTCGGGGCACTCGCGGATAACGCCGAAGGGACATAAATCCAGACGTTAAGCCTGCAATCTGAGTCCCGGCAGGCGCATCATCATAAGAAGGTCCAACAAAACTAAAGTGGCCATGACCATGCTTCTTCAGTTACAATGAGAGGAGATAATGCGCTCAAGCCCCGATCCTGCTGGAACCCACCCCCCAGGGACTACCTAAGGCTCTCGCTTAGCTTTCCGGTTTTTTTCAGGGTACGCAGATAGAAAGTCAGTCGCGAAGTTCGTCTCGGAACTGCGGGACCACCGAACTGCGTCGGGAATCGAGGACGAAACCAATGTCACCCGGTTTTTGCTGGTTGCAGTCACAAACAGTGCAGCACTATAAGGCAAACACAGACTAAATTCAACAGTATGTCAGATTTCGAGGAGCGATTCAGTACGGAGTTCCTGCCTCCAGATTACAGCATGCGGATAAGGGACGAGCTCGGCGCGCGCATGCAGCACCCGTAAGACTCACTCGAATAATTTGTAAGGGCTTTCCAGGACCTGTACGATATCGCCGACGCCGCGGCATTAGTCGCAGAGAAAGTAGAACGCGCCATCGGCCAAAGCCACCCGCGTTTCAATCCCCATCTCAGCGGACGCACCTTAAGAACTTAGACGAGATGGCATGGGAGGCGATCACCATCCAGGCCGTCATCGTCGCGGAACTAAGATACCGGCCCCCTCCTCCGCAGAACATGACCCTGGAACCATCATTTGTGTGCTCTGGAATCGCACGTGTACATTGGGTCGGGAAAGAACCAGACGATTCCAACCAGGTGTCTGTCCCTTGAGCCCTAATACGCATGCGTATTATTCACGGAGGCGCAAAGGTTATGAGGGCATACATTCATCACGCTACAACCCCTCCCTCGGTCAAGATAAGTTCTTGGCATCTGAACCGGTAACGCGGAGCCCGGCAGGGGCAAGTAGGAGCGGGACACCGCACGAAGCCAACGGACGGCCACGCCCCGTTGTTTTCGATGCGGTCCGCCAGGACGCATACGCCGGGACTGCAGCGAACAGCGGAGGCAGCCTCAGGCACAGAGAAGCGGCTACGGCCGGCAGTGGTAAGAAATTTCTACTTCCCCGCCGGCTACGCCAAAAACACAACTCACAAGATCGAGCCGCCGCAGCCGCCTCCGGGCGTCTCGGATAGGGCTCAGACGGGCTCCGGGGACGGACGGTTTTCCGTCGACCCTCGGTGGCCCTCCACCAATTTCACTCCGCCATAACACTCCTCCTTGTGAGACTCCCGGCGTGTCTGCTTCCGCATCGACACCCTGGCGCCCAGCTCACACCATTCGCTGTCTTGAGTCTCTCGGCGTGTCTACTTTTGCACCGACAACCGGGCGGGCAGCACACAGCACTCTCTGTCGTGAGACTCCCGGCGTGTCGGCATTCCCATCGACACCCGGGCGCCAAGCTCACGCCGTTTGCGGTCTTGAGAGTCACGGCGTGTCTGCTTTTGCACCGACACCTGGGCGGCCAGCTCACAACATTTTCGGTGATAAGATTCTCAGTCATGAGACTACCGGTACGTCTGTCTGCCTTTGCACTGATCCCCGGGCGGCCAGCGTACACTGTTCACGGTCGTAAGCCACCCGAAACAACTGCATTTGAGTTGGACCCTAGTGCGATTCCTTTTGAGCCAAACGTCGGCCCGCCAGATTCCGGCCCGACCCCCAGCGTCAGATCCGCTTTGAAGTTCTCAACACCAAAGGTCGGTCGCTCTGCATGGCAGTGAGCTAATGGACACGCATCAGCCGACGGGGGTAGGAACAACCTTTGTAACCGACAAACCGACAGTGCTCATCCCAGTTGGGACTAGAATCGGAGCGAATACCTGGGTCAGCATCTTAAAATTAAGAAAAAGTGAAAATAACAAAGTCTGCTTTGCCACCGGTCTCTCCCCTCAACCGAGCATCGTCAATAGCGCCGCTTTACGTTAAGACGTCTTCCAGCTGACACCGCTAGTAGCTCGGGTGAAGAGAGAGCCACATCAAAGCAGGCACATTTGTTTTTTCTGATATAAAAGTAAAGGGCGATGTGACAATAGCAAACAATTTGCCTGCTTCCTGACCGGTCTCCGTGTCCCCAACCGGGCATTATGACCAGCACCGCTTAACTTAAAAGCATCCCAGCTTGCACCACGACTAGCTCGGGTGAAAAGAGAGAACAAACCGAAACGCCGGCATTGTCGCTTTAAGATAAATTAAACTCCAGCCCACCCTCGTGGGCAGATGCGCCGTAAGCGTGACTGGATGAGCAAGGCGGGTGAACTGGACAGCTAAATCACAAAGCGAATAATTCACGCCTCACGAGATCGTCTCAATGTTTTTCTACTGGAGCTTGGTACTCTCGAAGAATATCCACAGCGTTTCTAATCGACTCAGGATTGCTATTAAGATTGCTCCACCAAGATGGCGTAGCACAGCAGGGAGTCGACGCCCACCGGGGCCATCATCTTGGAGATCAGGGCGACTCGCAGTCAGGGGTCCCTCGCGTAACCGCCTGCGGACCGCTTGAAGATATCCGCCGCTCCCCAGTCTTGTCTGCCAAGGCGTTCGACGGGCTGCACAACTGCTGCTGCTCGTAGCAGACCAGGTATCTGGCTTGGCCCTTTCCGGCACGGTCTCCTAGAACTTGTACTTGGCCTGGGAGCGGCATCAGAGCACGCGTCCGTCTAGGATGATGTTCTTCTTGTCCAACATGGTAATTGTATTAGCCATGCTTCGAGGCAACTCGGAAGTAGTTCCAAGAAGTCTCTTAAAATGTAATGTTATTTTTTAGTAGTTGTAAGTAAACGTGCGATGAGTCATTTTGCGGGCAGGAGTTCAGTTGGAAGTCCTATCAGTTCTCGTTTTGATGAAGCACATCCTTTCCATACTCCGGCTGGAAGGGAAGTAGGTCCGCGTGTTTGTTCTCTTTAAGGTTCTACGCTTTCAGTTTGGGATTGAAGTCACCGTTTACGGTTGAGGTGAAGACCAGTGTGGGTAGGATTGTATAGATAACAAAGGTTGACCTTGTGACGTCGGTGGTCGGGGGTTAGGTTGTGGATATATTGGGCATTGAGGAAATAAACGCAGTAGCTGAGTTTGAGACGTCCCTTTCCCCTGTCTTTCTTCTTCGACCAAGTTTCTCTGCTTTCACCACAGTCTCGGGTTTTCTACATCATGATCAATATCCACCACCTCACCTGCGCACTCATTGTTTTTTCATTGATAATTCCGGAAGCAGGCTTATTTCCCTTTTCCTATGGATCCACTAGCTACCCGCAACCAACTAAGTTACTTGTTCAAGCCTTCAGTGTGCTGGACAACCTGGGACGCCGTCTAGCCGAGCTGGAAGCAGAAGTCGCCTTCTTCGGCATTTGCTTGAGGAAACGCTACATCGATCCGGTCCGGTTCAAGCGTCTTTCAACAACGGGGTTTGGTTGGAGCTCAAAAAGTAGATAATCAAGGTCACAGAGAAGGAACAAGCACAAGAATAGAAGAGCTCCGCAGGGCCTGTCATCGCATCTGGACCCTCCCCAGAGGGAAGGATTACAGGCACCACCAGGACTATCTTCGCTGGAACTCGGGAAAAAAGGAACTCTTCGAGCGGCTGTGGTGTGTGAAGCGACGAATTGTATTAGACAGTCTTAAGAGTACGATGACCAGAGAAAGGAGGAATGGAAGTGCACCAAGTTCGGGACACGTGACGGTCGGATCTAAATGTAGCATTGTTAATCCTTGCAATGTGGTCATCTCACACAAAGCAGAGCAGATGTTAAGCAAAGGCCCAACATTTTGCTTACATGTTAAACCTTCGAGGTTGGATGTTTTTTTATTCGATTCAGGACATTTCGAAGGTGATGAATTTTGACGAGAGGGTAGCGTTTATAGATCAGTCAGTTGATAGAATGGAATGTCTTCTAGATAAGTCTTATCCAGCAGAAGGAAGGAATTTCCTAGGCGTGGTTTCAGTTAAGAGAGAATTGGAAAGAGGTTCGCTTAAAGTGCTGCAGACAGACAGACAAATTTGGCAAGTTCGCTATCCTTCCGTCGACGATGTTCGAAAGAAAATCGTCTGACGCTTTGAGTTCTCTTTTTGTTGAATGGAGGGGAAATATTGGCAAATTGAAAAAAAAAGTGTTGTAGCGGTTTTAAAGGAAGATGGGTTAGACGCACTGGCAAAAAAGGTTACGAACAAAGCAGAATTGACGTTAAGTATAGAGTTTTTTTCTAGAAGATCACAAAATAGACACGCCCTTTCGTGTAGTGGTGAACGAGAACGGAACGTGGTAGCACACCACCTCTCGATTTCTTGAACAAGGGTTCGTACTTGTGCAGCTTGAAAATTCTGGCCCCTAAGAATTCGAATGAACTGATCAGTATCCTGGCAGGAATTCATGGAAAGAGGTGTTCGATAGTCTTCATGGACATAAAGGACTTATATTATTCACTAGATAAGGCACGTCTAATGCAGAGGGTTCGTGAGGCTTTGGAATTTAATTTGGTTCATTTTCAATCCAACTTAGGAATACCGGTGGATGGTCTTTTGTCAATTCTGGATCTATATCTCCAGGCAACGGTAGTCGAGTACAGTGAACGCAAATTCGTACAAAGAGATGGCGTATGTATAGGTTCATTGGTTGCTCCAATGCTAGCAGAATTATACCTTAACAACATGGATGCTGCCGTAACAGATAAACTGAATTGTAGTTCATCGAGTACGGGCTTTGTAAGGAGATATGTCGATGACATATTGATCTGCTCATTTCGCGAAGAGGATCTACTCGAGTTGGAACGCACAGTGAGGGGAGCGGCGCCGGAGCTTAAGTTCACCAGAAAAGCGGACAATAGTATTTTATAATTTCTGGACTTACGCATTCCCGTGAAGGGGGGGGGGGTATGTTGGGAGTACGGAAAAATGGCCGCAAAACTCGTTTTAAGTAGGAAAAGTTGTCATGCTAAATAAGTAAAAGCAGGTGTAGTCAGGTCCCTAATCAGAAACGCACTGGAGAAGTCGTGCGTCCATTTTATGGGCTGTGCGGTAGAAAGGCAGTGGTTAAGGTTAGAAGATGCAGGCTATGCCACTGTGTTCATAAAAAGGCAATAGGAATTAGAGCGAAGGGCTAAGCAACGTCCAGAAAAGGAAGTGAAAAGGCATTATGCGGTTATTCCGTATTTTCACGCAATCTCTTATAACTTTAAAGCATGCGCAAAAAAATTTGGGATAGATGTAGCGTTGAAGTCCGACTTTAAGCTGAACCGTTTGACACCGTTTCAGACGAGTCGAAAGTGTGTCGAAAAACGCAACGTGATAAGTCGGTTGATTGCAAGGAACGGGTGGTCTATGAAATACCACTGGAATGCGGTTTCAAATATGTGAGACAAACGGCAAGGTGTGCAAATGACAGATTGGTAGAGCACAAAAGAAATGTAAAAATTAACGTACCCAATTTAGAGATTGCTAAACACATTAGTGAGTGGAACGATTGTACGGCACATTGGTCGCAAACTGACATTGTACACAGAAAGCGCAACAGCACTAAGAGGCTCATAAGAGAGACAGTTCGTATCAAATCTATCGGTAATTATATTAAATATGCTTCGATAAAACTCGGAAGTAGTTCAAAAAAGTTTCTTAAAATGTAATCCTTTTCTTTAGTAGTTGTAAGTGAACGTGCGATGAGTAATTTTGCGGGCAAGGGTTCAGTTGGAAGTCCTATCAGTTCACGTCTTGATGAAGCATACCTTTTCATACTCCGGCTGGAAGGGAAGTGGGTCCGTGTGTTTGTTTTCTTTAAGATCCTAAGCTTTCAGTTTGGGATTGAAGTCACCGTTTACGGTTGAGGTGAACACCAGTGTGGGTAGGATTGTATAGATAACAAAGGTTGACCTTGTGACGTTGGTGGTCGGTGGTTAGGTTGTAGATATACAAGACACTGAGGAAATAAACGCAGTAGCTGAGCTTAAGACGTTCTTTTCCCCTGTCTTTCTTCTTCGACCAAGTTTCTCTGCTTTTACCACAGTCTCGGATTTTCTACATCATGATCGGTGTAAATATCTAGGTGTCCATTTCACGTCCAGTTTAACTTGGAACGAGCACATTGATCACATCATATTAAACGCATTTAGAAAACTCGGTTTTCTAAGGCGTACGCTGTACCAAGCACCCCAAGAAACACGCCTGCTTGCCTATAAAACAATAATTTAACCCAAACTAGAATATGCAAATATAATCTGGAGCCCGCACCAAAATTACCTTGTCAAAAATCTTGAGGCCTTGCAAAGTAAAGCTGCCTGTTTTATTTCTGGAAAATACTCTTATCACACCAGTGCCACGAGTTCAACACAAAATCTGGGTCTGTCGTGTTTGGAGATAAGAAGGAAAATTTCTCTCTTTTTTTTATCAAATTTATTACAGTGACTCTACTTTCAGACAAACTTTCTGTAGGCCTGCAACCCATATTTCGGCCTGATGTGATAACACCCAGAAAGTGGAACCTTTTGCATCACGCACTAATCTATTCCACCCATCTCCGCTAGTTTTGTGTATTTCAGATTGAAACGCACTCCAAGACTCTGTTGCAACTGAAAGTGGCGAGTTGTTCTTTAGAAAAAAATGTTGCGATTTATTGTTGCATTAGGTTTCCATGGTGATAATCTGTTTTCGGTTTGATTTTTTTTGGCATTGTGTACATTACTTGAGCCAATCATAAGGGGTCCCTCTGATGTTGTTCTTTCTTGTTAGATCGTTTTTGAACACTAAGTTTTATATGTATTATGCCGTTGTATGATTTTCTTTCCCCGAATCCTCGGGTTTGATAGTTTTTTTAACCCAAAAGTTTTATATGTATTGTGCTTTGTGTGATTTTTTCCCAAATCCTCGCTCATGTAATACGTCCGAATGGATGTCTTTGAGCAACAATAAATGAAATAAATGAAATGAAATGAAAAATATGCTAGCCATTGTATTGTATCTCTGTCAAGCACTTGAGTGTGATTTTTTTTAAATTTTCAGCTACTTGGGTGCTGGAGATCCTAGTGGCCACAAGCTTGGACTCAATCTCCTTCTGTGGTCTGGCCAGGACCATGGGGGAGGCAATCCCAGCAACAAGAACATCGCAGTATCTTCCTGCCTGTGACTTTTGATTAGCGTCACGACAGGGAAGTCCTCGTGCCACCAGGTGTTAGGTATGCCACTCGAAATAAGCATTCTTCTTACCTACTCCTTGAGTGAAACAGCAAAAGCACTACTAAGCCTAAAATGGAAAAGACATATTCAAATCTTGGGTTGGATGGAGTTCCAATTACAAAAAGGAGTCTGCAGACATGATTAACATGTGAACTTAAAGCCCGCAGATGTAACTTCGACGGAGTCACAGAAATAACTTCCCGCAGATGGCTTCGCTCGTGCTATGCCCAAACAAATTCTTTAAATAATCATTGTGTTACGTTGGTGTCATCAATCTTATGTACCTATCGCACCCAGCAGTCGGGAGATTTGAAATATAAGAAAACAGGAACTTGCACATTGTCGGCTGTTCAAAGATTATATAGTGAACAGAGCATAGCACGTTCAACTTAAGAAAACAATTCAGTGCAGGCCTATATTTAAGGTTCACGTATGTGTAATTGCTCTTCATAGTGAAGTGAAAACTGCTTAAGTTGTGGCCAACTAGCGGCTTTCTATTAGTGTTAAAAAGTTGTATGGAATTCTAAACTGCTCGCATGAAGTTTTTTCTTGAAATATATAGGTTCATGGAGAATATATGGATGTTTGCAGACAGTCATGGTGACGCCAAGTTTTAATGTCGAGTGTTCCACTTATTCAGAGTGTGTTGATCATGGAAATATTGTAGGTCGCAAATTAACTTTTTATGCGGTGCATGTTTCACAATCATCCGTAATGACTAGCTCTACCTAGGGGAACTTTATACGTTTACTACGGCAAGATGGTTTGGCGAAACCAAGTCTTTCTTTTATTGAGCTCCTGCACTAACCTTGTCTTTAGAAACTTTTTATATTCTTTACGATGCTAAGAGAAGATTCTGGAAGTAGTTTTCTTGAACTACGCTAGACATTTCCAGTTCATCAACTTTCTCGCAAAGCATTCGAGAGAGCCAAACCTTGTAATGCACGGAGGGAACTTACCGAATGACGCGGCTGACAGTTTGAAACAGTCGGCACTGTAACAGTAATAATGACATGTCACCTGCTTATGTAACGCTCATTGTGGCAGATCAAACTGCCTTTTCCTTCTACACTCATTTTCGGTAGACTCATTCAACGAACTCCCTCTCGAGACTGCAGCGCTTGGTTCTCCGAAGTAATTTGCATGAATATAAATACAGCAGGTTTCTGTGAATGTAGGTCTAACACATATTTTTCATATTGAATGTGCTAACTGTATTCATGACATATCCATAATTGTATCCACATTTTACCAAATAATTTTTATTTTGACATTTGAGTTCTCGACAGTACTTTTCTACACATCTGTGCTTGGTGAGCCATGCTCAAGCCCAGACATCTCGTCTCTCACTTTTATATATTCTCACTTTTACATGAATATATAAAAGTGTTGATGCCGAGTGAGAGTTCAAAAGTGTTGATGCGAGTTGAGTAAAAACTAATAAAAAAACTGTACAAAGGAAATTTTGTTAAAGGGGGCTGTATGGGCCTCAGAATAGCACCATGCCATGCTAAAAAAACGAAAACTCTTGTTAAGTACGCAAGGATGACAGTGTTGTGCCGTTTCTGATATGTCACAAAAAAACTCAGTGTCATACAGTGTTTCTTATGGATGTTTAAATTGTCAAATTCAAAGCCTAGAAGTTTTATTCAAGAATGTTCCTCACTACAGTTGCACTTAGACATCTGAGCCACCAGCTCATACATGACTATGCGGCAAACATTCATTTTCATGGGCATTATAGTTTACGAGGTCTAGTCTGCATTGATTTATTGCATTCATGCTGAAACTGGGAGGGGTTCTCTGGGTATGAATAAAGAGATAAACATTTCTTGAAATCAAAACGTTTGAGAGCGGACAAAAGGAATGATATTAGAACTATATTTTTGGTTCTCTTTTTTTTTGGCTTATCTCTGATTTTCACTTTATTTCGTGGGAGGCATTTAGTTTTCTGGAGCGCGGCGTTAGGCACCCGTTTCTGCGTTTTGCAGCGTCGCTGTCGGCGTAACCGCCCCTTTAAACTTGGCTGGAAATTGAACTAATGTTGAGGTCATGTGACATTAATTTTCCGCTATGTCTAGCTGAGAAACTGAATTTGTTTATTGGTGACGTGGCACGGTCATGCGACTTCATTTCCCTGCTACATTTAGCGGGAAAACTGAACTGGTGTTGAGGTCACATGACATCAATTTCCTCGCTAAATTTAGTGGGGAAACTTAGCCCGCTGAATTCAGTAGGGAAATTTTTCCGCTAAATGTCGGGAAATTCGCGCTAAATGGGAGGGAGCAGAAGAGGAGGGGCATACCCTCCCATCCTCCTCCTCATGATCTACGCTCTAATTTCGCGCTACAGAGAATTGTAAACGTCTTTTTTTTTTTCATCTCATGTTTGTTCTATTTTTATATCTCGGGTGCGCTCGCAGCAAAAATCTGGGTTGTGCTGACCCTCTACGCACAAGTCAGGAACTCCTGAGTGGCAAGAGTGGGAGTTTGGCCTGACAGCTCAGGGTCACTTCTGTTCAGTATTGAATTTATAATTATCATCTTTTGAGCAAAGTTAAGCTTTTGCCGCATGCAATTCTAGAAATAAATACTTGCAACCAAATTTATCATGTCACTACATTTCGCATCTGCTATTAGTGCTCCTCGAGGAGCTCGGACAAGAGCTTATTGGTGTGCAAACATCATGCTTGTTTGAAGCCACTCGCTGAGATGCAGTGACTCGTGGACATACAGCATTCTAATGGAGCGCTGGATGCCCGCAAGTCTTTCTTGAAGGATGCAAGCGGAGAAGGAACCATCAAATCATATCCTGTTAGGGAACATTCTACAGGGTGTTTTTTTTTTTGTTTTGTATGCTTTACAGACTAAAAAAACGTAAAAGCTATACTTACGCGGCCTTTGCAAGTTAGTTATATGGCCAGGGGGGCATAGTATAAAGGGCTAGTTGCAATGATGAGTCGCCTTATTAAAGAGGAGTGCCAGACTTCTTTCAGAAAACTAGATGAAGCTTGATTTTAGCGTAGTTGTATCCCATTATTCTGAATGTAACGTTCGTTTTTCCCAAAGATATAACTAAAAACACACACACAAAAAGAACATCCTACCAATAGTGACATCGTAAGAAGACCTTTCGGCCGCCAAGCGTGTCTCGCTTGAGGGCCGCGCGTCCAATGGCAAGCTTGCTTGGTATATTCTCCCGCACTGGCACCAGTCGTGGCATTTTTTTCTGCACTTTTTAAAAATAGTGTGTGCGTCCATAGCTTTGTTTTGCGCTGAAGATGCGTGAGCGGAGATTCTGAAAGCTCCTTTTGTGACGTCCCTCTCCGGGAAAGAGCGCCTTGAGCGGTACTTTAAAAATGATTCTATGAAGCCTAAATTAACCAAATTAAGAATTAATTTTGATATTTGAGATTCTGGAGGTCAAAAGGAAGATTTAAATGTGTTTTCTCAAATACAAAACTGCTTCAGCTTCTCTTTATATATAATATGTTTCTAAAAATATTAATTTGTGAAAATAGACTCATGGTTTCAATTAGAAACTTGCTAAGCCTCATAAAAAGACACTAAATCAACTCTTTTTGTAAAGATATAAGACAAGAGCAGCATTCTACAGCCTTCAAGAAAAATGCTCAATTTGGTCGCGTTTCCAGACTTCAGTTTCTTATCAGAGTGCATCTCTGCGCCCGCCACCCTGCTGCCCGATGGCCGCAGTGCTAAGTCACCCCCTCGCCTCCCTCATAGGATGGAGAGAAGCCGGGTGCACGTGTGTTGCGCGTCTAAGCCCCTGAGGAACAGGACCGTGGGCGCAGAGATGTGCTCCGATAAGAAACCGAAACCTAGAAACTCATCCAAATCTTTTTTACAGAATGCGTAAAATTTTACGCCTGCAATATATCCTTCTAAAAAGAATTGATTTATTGGTTTTCAATGACTCAGTAAGTTTCTAATTGTAACCATATGTTCATTTGCACTCATCAAAATTAACTAAAAATTGTATTTAATTTTCTGACTGATTTTATGATGAGGCCACTATACTATGTACCCCTGGCTGTATAACTCGCCTGCACCACCCGTTTAAAAAGGTAGCTTTCGCTACCTTTTTAAACAAATATGTGAACTTAAAAAAATGTCTCTGTATAACAGTGAACAGGCGATACCAGCATGGTGGAGCCATATGGCTCCACCATGTTGGTATTGCCTTTTCGCTGATATAGGATGTCCCATATTACGTTATGCTTGTATGGTTCTGTCCGCTTCCATGGTTCCGTCACGATCCACTTCGCTGGTATAGGATGTCCTTAAAAGAACCATATTATATTTCTAAACCGAACTATCACGCTTCAAAAATTAGAGAGTTCTACGCCAGGACGAGCATGCACGCCAACTCCTTTTTTTTTTTAAATGATACGAGAGTGGAAGGGGCTGTCGGAGCTGCACGTGTGTGCTGAAGGTGATGATGTGCTTTTTTCAACATTGTAACCCCCCTGCTGTAAAGTCTTCAAGCACTGTGGGGTAATCTCTGGATAAATAAAAAAATACGACACGCTTGTAGGGTTCCGTCCGGCTGTATCGTTCTACCTTAATCCACTATACTGGAGCCGCCTTTTCGCTGGTATATGATGTCCCATATTACGGTTAAGCTTGTCTGAGGCTTTTTCCATAATTTTTCCATCATCAAGATTTTCCAACAGGGGAATAGCATACGTAACTCAAATTAGTGCTATAAACACCAAATATCTTTGAATAATTGCTCAGAAAAAATACTGCCTTGGTATTGGGAATGGCAAATGAAGCTAAATACCCAAAGAAACTGTTTCAATGTACATTACGCGGAAAGTGTCCCCTGGAGCTTTTCTATTGCATTGATGGTGGAGCCTATTCAATGCGTCGATTAGTACAAGTACTTGGGGTTATATTGTAGTAATAATCTATTTTAGGACTAACAGACCGATTACATTACAACGAAAGCGACCCAGCGGCTTCGGGTCTTAAAACATCTCATGAAACATCTTCCTCCAACCCAAAATGTAGAGTTTTGAAAGCGATTGAAAAGCCAGCTTTAGAATGGGCAAACATTACCTGGGACCCATTCACTAACATTAATATTAATAAGCTAGAAGGCGAACAGAGGGAAGCAATACAGTTTGTTTACAACAATATCGAAACGCGAAGCTCCACTTCAGGAATGTTGCAACAAGCTAACCTACTAACATTAAGCGAAAGAGCGCAGATCTTTAGCTTAATGATACTATTTCTAAGAATTCGAGGTAAAATAAACCTCGGCACTTCAAGATACATTACGTTTTCAGGCAGATTAAACATCAGATCATCTCTTGCACGTTCATTACTTGAGTATCAAGTACGATTGGACACATTCCAATACTCCCTTTTCCCTAGGTCTATTGTTGGATGGAACAAGCTGCACGCTGATATTACCTATTCAGACTCTGTTGACTATTTTATTGAAGACGCCACTCTTTTTTTCAACATAGATTGACATTCCTTTTTCTATCGTTCAGATGGCGTGTTAATAGTTATTGTATTGTATGCTGGGTGCTATATATATATATATATATATATATATATATATATATATATATATATTGCATAACGTTTTGGGCCACATTCCTGCGTGCTGATGTCACCAATTCAGACTCCAAGTTCTGTTAATATTTATTGTTGAGTACGCTGTGTGCTATACATAGGATGTCCCAAGTCACCAGGCACGATCTAAAATGGATCGTAAAAATTGACCAGTGCACTAGCAATATAAATTGTTCCTCAAAGGTGTATTTTGACAGTTCATTTTTTCTTGTTGAAAAGTAAAAAGCATAGCCCACTTTGTATACAACTTATGGCCAACAGACTTGCCCGGGTCAACGTCGGATGGCGACGCAGAAGACCGAGTCGAATTGCGGGGTGCGTTTGGCACTCGTGTCGACAGATGGCGTCGGGCTTGAGCAGCGTCTGAAGGTGCAGCCGACCAGGGAAAGGAAACAGACGACACGCAGACGAAATCCGTTGACATCAAAAGTGCCATCGTTATGCAAACGCCTCTTTTGTTTAATTTCAAGTTTTGCTTTTATTGGCCGCATTTATTTTCAAACGAATAGAATCTTACAAAAAAAGATTATGTTCATATTAACAAACCACGGTGGTCGCGAGCAGTCTCGATAAGGGGGTAGCGCAATCTATCAATACGAGCTTTAAACGCGCACCGCCATTCGAATTTGTCGTCTCCCTCGCTGCCTGCCGTTGACCCTGGCACGTTTCTTGTCACTATTTTTCACAGAAAAGGAGCTACGCTTTCTAATTTTACAAATAAAGACCGACCTGTGAAACACACCTTTGACGAAAAGTTTAGATTGCTACGTGCAGGCGTCGAATTTTACGGTCCATTTTAGATCGCACCTAGGGATTTGAGACACCCTACACTCTCAGAAAAAAAGGTGTATTATTACACCCCTTGTCCCATATCATACACCCCAAAACTTCAATTCGATGTACAGCGCCCGATAATCGAACAGGCGACCTCAAAGTTTACGAGGGGCTTGATAGCCGTGTGGTACAACTTATTAAGATAGCTGATGTACGTTTTATTGACTACAAAAAAGATTAGCGTTGTTTTCTTGGCCGTACTGAAAAAGCTCCGTGTTTTCTTTCTTTGGTCTTTGATACGTACTTTATATATTTAATAAGTTATATCGCACCGTTATCAAGCACCTGGTAAAATTTGGTGCCGACTGTTTTACCATAAGGCGCTGTACGTCGAAATGAAGTTTTGGGGTGTATTATATGGGACAAAAGGGTGTAAGGTGATACCCTTTTTTTTTAGAGTGTATATATTGTATGGTGTTTTGGGCCACATTATCTCTGATTTCTACCGTATTTTTTTTTTTTTTTGTATTGCTGTGACTCTCCTACCAAAGTCCTTTGGGTCAGGTAGATAAATAAATAAACAAGTACATAAAAATAGTGCATCGCGTTGCTTACGCCCGAGTCCCACTAGAACGACAAACATAAATAACCGACAGCCACAAGCCTCTAGTACGTGCAGCGTGCGGGGCGAAGGTACATTGGCAGGTTTAGAATAGCTCCTGCTTGCTTCGCGAGCACCGATAGAGTGCAAGCCTGCAAAAGGTACCTTTGCGTGCACACTGAAAGTGCTCGAGGTTTGTCATTGTTGGTTGTTTTGGTTTTTCGCTCTGGTAGGTATTTGACGACTCGGGTACAACGACTCTTGGGGAACGCGCGAGACACGTCCCACAAGACCACGAACGAGCGCCGTAGCTCAATTCGCTTCCAATGGCCGGTCCATAGCCACTCATTTCAGTGCTACTCGCTTCGAAGGGTCTTACGAGGCACGGGCCTCGTCGATTGGCTTATTCCATGAAATAATTCTGCTTGCAAGACAAACAAACATATTGAAGGGGTTTAGAGAGAGCATGTGACTGTTCAATTTGACCTAGGGAATCGCTGATATGGCACGTTCTTATCCCTAAATTGGCTAAATAAGTCGTCGCGTCTGCCGCGGTCACTCTACATTTGAAATTAAAAGTGCGAGGCGTGACGCCGAGACATTGCACGTTGCCCATGACACCACTTTGCATTCCATCCGTCGCCTCTAGCTGGTTTCATGTTTGTGGGGTGAAGCAGAAAGCAATGGCACACAGACCAATCGGAAAACCTAATCTCGTCGGTGTTAAACAAATGACGCGTGACGCGAGAATGCCGTCCGTTCAAGCTCGAGACAATTCAAGAAGATGGCCACATCATTTTATGACGATGTGGCCATCTTCTTGAGCTTCTTAGAAATAAATCTTTAGAAAACTGTCCTGTCAAATATATTTACACAAAAACAAATACTACAATAATAGTTTCTCTCGTCCCAGTCTTAGAATTAATACGGGAAACACCTCTAGTGCGTACTACCATGTATTTCGTCAACTTTAGCTTCTCAGTTACTTTAATCTTCAAATTGCTTCAAAAATGCGTTCCCACCAGTCTAAAAGCTACACATTGTGAATTTTATATCAAATCTACAGTGTTTTCAAGAGAAAATGTAAGAGATGTACGACGATTATTACGTCTTCATAAAAAAACCTGCAAAAGAATCATTACTCTCGTGCCATTCTGAAGCTTAGGTTTGTGCAACGAAATTAGGTATTTATGTGACGACAAGATAAAACCCTCCTTAAGGGATCGTGCACCAGTGTTTGGACTTGGGTAAAATAATGATGGTAGTTGTTCTCTTTCACGTCTGCACTAAAGAACTGAAAGCAAATCTTGTCTACGCAAGTTCGTACTTTTTAAAAACAAGTAAAAATATTGAGGTTTTGGGATCCGTCAAACCACTCTCAACTCGCCACCGTCTTCTGAGGCGCGTGCGCTCTGGCGCGCCAAGGGGATAGGGAGGGTCCGGCTCTCTTTTCTTTTCGAGCCTCCAGCGCGCGGGGTCTCTGCGTGCGATGCGTGGTTCAGATGGCGACCTCGAAGGTCGGTAGCTGACCGATGTGGAGAGGGAGTGAGGGAGGGGGGAGATCTTGTCATCCCATAAGGAACTTTGACTGACCTAGCAGGACAACGCGGTGAGGCTCCAGAGATGAATAGTTTCGTTTTTTTTCCCGGGCAGATTGTGACACTAATAGTAAATGTAGTACATTGTAGCTAATATGAGGTTTATGACGGATTTACTCATGCTGAAACAGCAATATTTATCAAATACAGCATCATCAGATTGAGCACATAATGGCAGATCTGGCTAACTTATTACGTTATATCCATTGCACGTCACGCCCTAGTTCCCGTGGCCACCACCCGGAGCTGCCAATCCCGAAATCTTCCCATTCCCTTCTTCGTTGTTAGGCAACAAATTGCGATATCTCAAAAGAATGATGCGGTCTCTCCATTTCGTTTAGTAAAATAAAAAAAAAGTAAAAAAAATTTAAGACTACAATTTTCATCGAAGTTAAAATTGACGCATCTCCGTTTTCAATTCCGGTGCTCTGGCTACATTCAGCGAATCGATTCGACTCGAGGCACCAGTAGGGGACCTCACCGGCGGCGGCGCAGACGTGGCGGCACTCGTCCATGGACCTGAAGCGGGACTTGGAACCGGCGCCGGAACCCAGGCACTGGGAGCGTGCCTGCCAGGGCTCGCAGGCGTCTCGCCGCGGAAGGCAGACGTGCCACAGAGAGGGCTGGCCGCCGGCGGGGTCCAGACAGGGCCCGGAGAATCTCAGTGACGTCAAGCAGCTCGGCCTGGAACGCCACTGCTGGACCTGGGCCAGGCCGGCAGCTGCCCCGGCTGCAATTCGGAAAACCTTGTGGACTAAGTTAACGGGCCGATTTCGGCACTCTTGTAGGCCCCCAACAGGAGTCAGTCGAGCAACACTGGCGATCTCCATGTTGTGCGGCACCAAGAGAGCGATTTTATTCGATTCTTCGTCGAGCTCTGACGCTGCATTCGTGTGCTATTTGAGTTCGGTCGAATTCAAGCCAAACGTCGACGCAGCTCCTGTGCCCAAAACATGGGGGACTGAGATAATCGACGCAGCAGCTACTATAATCGTTTTCACCTAAAGCAAAAAAACGAAAAGAAAAAGTTATGTGTTTTCAATATACGCCGTGAGAAAGTACGGTAGTCAGAGGAAGAGTCGAAACTCCGGCGCTTGAAAAATGTACGTCTTGACAGTTTAACATATACACAATTTAAAATGTGCCTTTGCATATTTTCATTCTTCACATAAAAGGGGAAATTAGTAATGCTCCCGTGAGGAGCCAGACCTTTAATCTTAATGGTTTATGGGCTATAGGTTTTCGGGAAGTGAGGCCTCACAAAGCGTAAGCGCGATTTTTTACGCCAAACTTAGCGGGAAGAATGATATCACATGGCCCCATGTCACGTGATATATTGCCGCACGCGCAGCTGGGAAACCATGTGGCGCGCCCGTTGACTAACGTTTATCGCGCTTGCCTCCCTCGCGAAAAACCGAGCCGCAGATACAGCCTTTTGTTGCTTCTGTAATGTCGTGCTCTGGCAAATTCGTGAACCCTGTTGCTTATTCGAGGTTAGAATGTTCTACGCGTCGAACTTTCTACGCCGATTGTTCCGGGAGACCACGCGTCTTCATAAGTGGCGAGCCCGAGTCAGTCTCGCGCCAGCGTTCGATCCTGCTGTTACGCCGCCATCGACGCCTGCGACGCTAACCTTCTATTATTTTTGTTCTAAGTACAAGTTCGCCACCATTTTTTGTGAACCTTGCATCTTTTTTTTTTCTTTTCGTGTAGTGCATTTGCTGTGTCCTGCGTGGACAACACGTCAGTCGACGAAATAAACGTATCCATCAAGGTATTTCCTCTCCCCCTTCCTTGAAGGCTCACGTACTTGAGACTGGTTCCGACCGAAGAGGAGTAAAAAACAGGCTTTAAGCTTCTTGTGACTGCTCAGAGCGGCTCCACAGCTTCGCAGCCAGTCGTAATTCGCGAGCTTTCTCGGCTTTGCTCACGCTATGTGGAGCGGTGAGGGCTTAATGCACTCGATCGGGTGAGACGCGCACAGAATACCTTGTGTGTTAAAGCTGCCACTCCGGTTTTCGTCCAGCTCTGTGGAAGAACAGGAAATTAATTAGGTCAAAGAAAATGTGCACTATCACGATCAATATGAGTGTGAACACGGCTCCGTGTGGCCCACTGTACCATCATTGCCCCCTGCCCATTGCTCCGTGAAGTATAAAGGTGTTGCGCAGACGCGACCTGTGGCCTGTAGCCATCTTTTTACCACTCTTTACATCCGGATTGTCAGCTGGCGAAGAAGGGTAGGACGCAAGAAGTTAGTACGGTGGAGGCGTAGGCGTTCTTTCGCTACTTCGTACCGTAAAAGCAACATGACACAACATAAATCAATCTAGTACTTTCCCGCGGAAACTTCGGCATCTATTCGAGTTATAAGGGACTTTTAGTAGACCATACGCTATAGTTTCGGTGTGCTAGCAGGAGCTCGTGCCGTCACTTTGTGGGCAGCCGAGGGCGCCACTATTCAGTCGCCACCGAAGCCAACTACCAGGGTACGCGCCGGAAAGGCGCAACGCTGGTTTGACGCGTGCGCGATTTAAGGAGGGCGTAGCCCCGTACTCGGGATGTGACAAAAACAGGGATACAAGTGCCCATGGATCTTTTGGGCCGACGTCGGTCATGGGCAGCAGCACGCCATACACTTCAGTGTTACACCAATTGTCCCGTCCTTCAAACGTTAAATGTAGTTCCTTATATTGGAAACACCAGCCCCGTATCGTTCCTCTACGTTGGGCCTGCAGCTAAGTAACTTTTCCACAAAATCGAAGCATGGGGTGAGTACGCGCCTGCTGCGCTCCCTTTCCACAGCGTAGGATAACCTATAACATGCAATAACCAATCTATCACTTTGTAGCTAGAACGCCATTTGTCTTTCCGTATTCCCATGAGCCACGTCAAAAATACCTAGAGCGCCGTTCAACGAACGGTCACGCTTTGTTGATATGTGCCTAAGGGAATATACGGGAAGGACCTAGACGGATATTAAAGGGCGGACATTAGCGCAAATAAATTGGATATTTCCAAAAAACAAGCACGAAGGTCTTCTTGAAGATGTGGCACACAAGCGCCATCGAGCAACGACGGTTAAACAGGATGAACAGCCCGTTGCAGCGGTAACTGTAAATTCTGTTCAACCTGCGCGGGAGGTGCGGGAAGAACTGGTGATCGAGGCATCCGTCCTGACGCCGAAGATTTGCTGACGTCGGGCTGGCAAGCCGCATGCCGGGGCAGAAACCATTGTTCAGCAGTTAAAACCCTAATGACCGACTCCGATCTGCCAGGGACCCTCAATCAAAGAAGCTGAGCGACTGGGCCAGAGTCGAGGTTGATGACCAATCAACATTCAAGACCGGGTGGGAACAACGGCTCCCCGTATGGCGGCCAGTTTTCCGCTGGTGAGAATAGTCTTATTTATTTCATATTTTCTCAGTGTCAGTTCTTTGAACAAAATTTATCCTTGAACACCACAAATTGTGTTGCAGCTACAAAAATCCATTTGTGCAAAAGGGTGCCACCCGTGGTAACGTCGTGAACAGATCGCTCTTCAGGATTGAGGGCCTTGACGTCAGGCAATTTTTGCAATATTATCGACCACGTCATGAAGACCTCACGTTCTGGATGGCCCGTTTTCAGACGGAGACTTCATATTCCAGCACTACCTGTCGCCGGCTCACACGTCGGGCAAGGTACGGTCACATCTGCGGGAGCTGTTGGTCGAGGCGCTGCCTTGGACCCGAAAAGGAGCGGACATCAAAATCATTGAGCATTTTTTGGGGTGGATCACGGCAACCCATGGCATTCCATACTCTACACCGCGCGACTTGTGGCCAAATATGGGAAGCCGTGAATGGGAGCGACTTAGGGGTGAGCCGGACGATTGCTTTCTACGACTCCTTGACTGACAGGACAACGTCCTGACAGATACGGGACGACGCCGTTCCTTCTTTAGAAGAACAACCGAGTTGTTCTTCTAAAACTTCTGGCAGGCAAACTTCTGTGTATCCTTCACAGTCCATAGTTCGCCTCACCACAAGGGGGACAAGGCCACAACTCTTTTGAATCCGAAGAAAGTGGGAAACATTGCGTTGCGGCTTATCTGACAAGGCGAAATTTCTTCGGTAGGGGCCCTCCTTTGTCCGGCCACATTCCTTTCACCCCACTTCCCTTCCCTAACTTTTCTAAAATAAAGGTTTTTCAACAACAAAACCAAGGATTCAGACTTGGTTTCAAGGTGACTGTTGTAAAGCCTGGTCTTACTACCAATCAAAATTTGCCTCCAAGCCATAGACTTGTCTTCCTTGAATCTTTGGAGGCACTGGCATTGGCTGGGGAGGTCCCTAGTCTTCCGCTGCGGGTCGACGCACTATAAAATGAAGTGGGCAATAACACTCTGCTTTCATTTCTGCATGTCGTTATAAACCGATATTTCGACCGAGGGTATGATACTGAACATCTCTACTTTTTGGGTGGCATTGGGGTTTTGGTTTTGAAGTCTCAGTCTTGGCTTAACAACAGAAAGCGCTCTACGGTGACCGATCCTTAAGGGACCCCTTCCTGTTCGTGTGTCTGTAAGCTGTCTATTTTTTTCGTTTTGCTTGCCACTTTTCGAATAGCGGCACGTTAATATCGCCTAATCCACTTTTTTTTTAATTACACCCAGACAGAGACCTTCAGTCCCGTTCGCACTCTTGCAACCGGGTACGACCAAGAGAGACGAGACCTGTTGAAAACGCTTAAACTTTTTAGGACGGGAGAACACAGTGGCGTCATCTATGCAGTGATCCTTGAACTGCCTTTGACGAGAGCGAAGGTTTTGCGGGATTTCCGAGGTCAAATGTGCGTAATGCCTATAAGAAAGGCTCGTTTATGACGCTGACAAAAGTTTTTTGAGCCAAGACAGAAATGATAATGCGCGAAAGAAATAGAAAATATGCCGAACCGGCCAAGTTTACACTGCTACCGAATATATGGTGCCGGTGTGTCCTCTCCTTGCAAGAGATATCAAGAGGTTCCAAGACAACCAATTCTAAGAAGTCGCAAATATGTAAACGGGCCTTTACAACCACTGAATTTACGACTGCGAAAATGCGTGTCCCGCTTGTCGCACGTGCATGCATCATTTGTTTCACTTAAAATTGTCCGTTTCGAGAAAACATTGTGCGCATTTTACCCCAGAGAACACATATGGCAATGAATCAAGAGAGCCACTTGCTTCCTGGAACGACTGTGGTGGGAGGAATCAGAAACGCAGGAATTTCTGCGCATTGCCTCTTGATTGGTGCTGCTGGTTTGAAGGCGTGCACAGACGCGCGGATAACGCAAGTTTGATTGGACTAGCTCATCTTCAGCCTTAGTGCCATTCACGTGGAAAGGAGAGTACATAAGATTGTATTCTGTATGACACTGATTGCATATTTTGTATAGTCAGAAATTTCATTGTAAATATTGTTAATAGATATCGCGCTAACTTAGTACATTTTTAGGTATTCAAAGCTGGGATGCTTTAATTTTTTTCTTTCACCGAAACCTTTTCTTTGTGACCACCATTATGATCATCATAGTCGCCGTGATCATTAATCGTCATCATGTTTCGGGGCCCTGACCATCATTAGCCCAGCGCCCCGAAATCTCTTAATCCGGCCCTGCAAAATGGCAGTAGTTTTGTGTCACGAACTCTGAGATAGAACTCTGAGTCATAGCATTTATAAATAAACTGGGCTACACTAGGATATCAACGCAAATATGACAGAGGGAAACAAAATCCTGCTGAATGAAATGTAAAATCACATTAACCTGGCAAGATATAAAAACACCAACCGCATCACGTTTAAAGTGGTATTCTTCATCTTGGAATCGCCGTCAGGATATTTCCTTTTTCTAGAGTCACGTTGTATTACCAGGCTGACACTTCCCCAAAACAAAAATATTTAATGATCAATTAAAACTTGTTGTTGGCCTAGTTGGTTCATGATGCAGTCTAGAGGTTTTTTGCGCGACACAAGGGACAATCACAAGCGAGTAGACACGGACAAGCGCAAACTTTGAACCAGTTTATTCTTGCTCGATCGACCACGAACATCCAGAAAGAGCATGCGCAGAACGCTACACACAAGAAAAAAAAAGGAAACAGAAAACAGATAGAAAAATCACCCACCAATACATATTCCACGATAGTGATTATCAAACCAGCAACCCGGATAAAAACTGCACTTCAATTTCAAACAAAGAAACCGAGGAATCGCTAACACAGTCACGTCCCTTCTCTCTATATAAGAAAGCTTCCGTCAATTCTCTGGCTCTGCTATCTTTGCTTCTACCCAAGATCCTGGTCTCTTGAAATCGCGCCTCACACCCACAGTCGGCACAGTGAGTTGGCAAGTGTGCACTGCCTTTATTCCTGATCGACAATTCATGTTCCCGTGCGCGGTCATTAACACAGCGTCCAGTTTGACCAATATATACTTTCCCACACGAGAGCGGAATCTCGGATACCACCGCTGTGGCACAATCCACAAACGGTCGGGCGTACTTTTTGCTGCAGCCTCACTTTTTGTTGCAGCCAATGCACCTTTCGTATTCTCTGCGCCACGCAAGCTTGCGGGCCTTTGTCCGAGGATTCCATCGGGAAGAGAAAAGACGAGTGGCTGCGACAAAATGCACGCCCGACCGTTTGTGGATTGTGCCACAGCGGTGGTATCCGAGATTCCGCTCTCGTGTGGGAAAGTATATATTGGTCAAACTGGACGCTGTGTTAATGACCGCGCGCGGGAACATGAATTGTCGATCAGGAATAAAGGCAATGTACACTTGCCAACTCACTGTGCCGACTGTGGGTGTGAGGCGCGATTTCAAGAGACCAGGATCTTGGGTAGAAGCAAAGATAGCAGAGCCAGAGAATTGATGGAAGCTTTTTATATAAAGGGACGTGACAGTGCTAGCGATACCTCGGTTTCCTTGCTTGAAAGTGAAGTGCAGTTTTTATCCGGGTTGCTGGTTTGATATTCACTTTCGTGGAATGTGTTTTGGTACGCGACTTTTCTATCTGTTTTCTGTTTCCTTTTTCCTGTGTGTAGCGTGCTGCGGATGCTCTTTCTGGATGTTCGTGGTCGATCGAGCACGAATTAACTAGTTGAAAGTTTGCGCTTGTCCGTGTCTACTCGCTTGTGATTGTCTCTTGTGTCGCGCAAAAAACCTCTAGACTGTATTTAATGATCGTTTAATCGATGCAAGAAGTAATTGCTACATTTTGCCTGCGAAAGACAAAAATGTTTTTTTCTTAAATTAGAACGTACATTTTTGATAAAACATATAATTGATCTTAAAAGCAATAACATATTCACGACACTTGGGGGAGACGAGTAATGCTCCGCAAGGAGTTAAACTTTTTTTTATACTGCGGTGTTGAGGCAATTTTTTTTTTTTTTTACGTTTTCCCAATTTTAGATTTGCTTGTGTTGTATCGGACCCGCACACGCAACTCTGTAAATATCAGGTAACAATAGTTCAGAACTAAACCGCGAGACACGTTTCGAATAACTAAAGTTACCGCGATAGCATTCTCATTTTTTTGCCTCATCACAGCGATATCATCTCCAGAATTAGGCTCTTACTAATTTGGAAAACCTTAGGACTAAAGCGAAAATGTTTTCGTCTAAAATTCCTGGATAGTCTGGAAATATCGGTATGGATGATTGTAAGTACATCCTTGCTCCTCATTACGTTTCACGCAGAGTTAATAATAATAAAAATATCCGTAAACTTTCGGCGGGGACAGCTCTACTAAAGTGGACATTTTGTTCCGGATGATATTCATTGCAGGGATGTGCTGCGCGATAGATTGCTAAAGATTTCGACTGCTCGCTCAGTTTTTGACGAATTAATGTTGATGTGGTCTCGCTGTTGCTTTTTTAAGGATTCTGTTTATTAGTGTCGTTCTGTGATATCTATTCGTATAAATATTTTGTCCGTATAAATGATTCTGACACCCCACCCCCGCTGTAATGCCCACTGGGCGATGTACGAATAAATAAAAAAGCTGTTATCCTCGAGCTAGGGTCTCTGCAACCTGCACTTGCTGTAGCCCATTGCCGCAGCTGCCATCTTTTTGTGTGAAAGAAAAATAAGACCTCGATCAATCGATCGATCGATGAGTTTACCGATTGATTGCTTGAAAACAAATCACTCGTCCGTCTTCCGAAGTCTCACCTGGCGGAGGCGCAATCCTCATCCCGGTGATCAACTTGTCGGGCTCGAGGATCCGTGACGCTGGACCTGTAACCAATTGCCGCTTTCAGTCAAGCAGGAACAGAAGCATACGTGCGGTGCGGCGCACACAAAGGAAGCTACACTGCGCTTCAGAGCAACGACACCCCAGCCATCTTCATGCTTGCAATCATGGCCCTCAGTTATGTGCTGTTTTCTTGAAAATCGCAGCATACGCTTTGCCGCCCTCTCGAAATTATGAAACAACCCGCGACTGACCAAAACCATAATAATCGAGAATTCCGATCATCGTTTCTAAAGCTGTGAAAGAGGCATTAACGATTTTTAGAACATCGTATCAAAAATAATTACGTGCGGAAACAGATAGCGCCATCGCCAAGCGCCAATCCAAAACGTGCTTTAGGCTTGGCTTAGCAGCAGTGGCGACAACGCTAATCGATACATACGTGAAACTTTTGGTACGATATTTCTCGAATTCGCTCTTTTCCAATCGCAACTCTCGCGGGTGCCCACAAGACATGCGGTGAATGGAGTGTTTTCTCCATGCGCGCATAGATTTGTCTGTGACTCTACATCAAACAAGGGACGACTTTTATCTTTCGAACCGTTGAAAAAGTAAACATAATTTGAAGTAATGTTGTTTTCTTGCGTAATCTTGCTACCTACTAATACTGCTGTCGTGATTTCTATTAGGTTCTTAAAGGGGCACTGACACGACCAAAATGGTTATTTTTTCGCTTGAGGCTGGTCTCCTACAAATAAAATTGCAGCCTGAAAAAAAAAAAAAAAAAGAAAAAAGAAATTGGCGCCCAAAAGCGCGTTTAAAAAAAAAAAAAAAAGCGCGCCTTTCACTCTGATGAGACACCTCCTTGCGATCGTTTTCTGATCACGTTCCGCGACGTCCTCGATGGTTGAATATGCGGAAATCTTTTGAACAAAACCTGCATTGCGGTGAGGGAGCCACTCCCTCACCGCAATGCAGGTTTTGAAATGTAAAAAAAAAAAAAAAAACGAATTCCGGAAGTGGCTCCGTCATGACGTCTGCGCGTCGACATCGTTTCTTGTCTTCTCTTTGACATCTTTGCTTTCATCTCTCAAAATGGTGACCCCCGAAAGTTGTGCCGCAAGCGAACGCAAAGTTGGCGAAGACTGGACATGTCAGGTTTCTTTGTCGCTATACCAGAGGATATTTTTTGACTTTGAGAACTCGTTGAACGTTCGCATAGGTTGGCTCTGGCCTGATCGAGATCCAGAAGATGCGGATATCGCTGAGTCTTAGATGCTTTGGCCAGTTTCCGATTTGTGATGCCTGGACAACACAGCCTGCTAACATTGCGTTGCATACAGCGAGCAGCTTTCCTCTAGGAATCGCCTCCAGCAATACCTTCTCCGCATAATTCCTTCTAAAGAGGGGCACTTTCGGATAAGCTTTGGCTGTCCTTATAGGGGTCTTCACACGAGGGAGAAATCCCGGGGATTTCTCCCCGGCACGCGCATCCTACGAAGAAAACGTCAGGCTTCGCGATGTGCAAAAGCCTCGCGTTTTCATCTCGTGATACGCGCGTGCCGGGGAGAAATCCCCGGGATTTCTCCCTCGTGTGAATACCCCTTAAAGGGCTACTCCACCGATTTTTTATTGTCTCCGATTTGCTTGAAATTTTGCTAAACTAACCAACAAACATCGCGAAAATAGTATCCCAAATATTATGTCAAAATATTGTTTTTTCGCGAAGTTATTGAATTTACAGTTTTGGTCCTCACCGTGTTTTTCAAGCTCGAAGTCTCTACTGGCAACAATGAAAAAGTGACGCCAGTGGAAGGCAGGGGTTCACTCTTTGGGCTGTCGATTTCGTTTTGAACTGATTCGAAGCGGTTTCATGGTGTCAAACGAATGCTTGGGAAGCTCGCTGCAGTACCCGCGCTCCAGCACGGAACAAATGATTGGCATATTCTATTTTTTGGCTGCTTGCTCGACTGGCAAGCCTGCCTGCCACTGACGTCACGGCCCTGAAAAGCGCGCGTATATTTGAATGTTGGTTTTTGCATCATTTTCATTTGCCGAGTTCGCAATAACTATTATGAATTTCGCGATTCTAAATAGCATACCGGAGAGAGTAAAGGCCGGGGAGTCAGAAAATATAGTTAGTTGAGGTAGCTCAAAAAATCGGTGGAGTACCCCTTTAACGCAGCAGCGACGCGATATCGCATCTCACGTCACTCATCGAAATCCGCTGCTTTTCGAACGTCGAAGCTGAACAGTCGCAAGATGAAATTGAAGCGTTTTCTGCATACGCACGCATTACCCGTGCAAAGCGAAATTCAAGAACCGATCGACGACGACACTTCCGTTTAAAAAGCGGCAAAAGAATAAACGATAAAATAAAAATGCGCCGGAGCGCTAGGCTGCTTTTGACGTCACCGAGGAGCGCAAAAACTTCGAAGTCAGCCTCCTGAAAATAGTCTTTTTCGTCAGAAAACAAGCTGTTTCCAGGCTAAAACGTTTGAGGGTTATGTCTAAATATCATGCCCAATCATTTGGTAAAAGAAAACACATTTGGAGGTATCAGCGCCCATTTAAATTCTATATTGGAGAAGCTCATATATTTAAATCAAGTGTATGGGAAGTTTACTGGCAGTTAAATGCGATAAATATTTATCATCAAGATTATAATATAAGTGTTCGTATACAGAAAACTTTATTTTAGGAATGTTTTCAGCTTTAAAAAGTATGCACACGCGTGGCACACTCATGGCACACACACCATAGGAAAGGGGCGGACATAACTCAAGCCTAATGTCTCAAGCCCTGACGACGGCGCCTCTAGCGGCGAACATATAAGTTGCATAGGAAGGTCCTTTTTAGCCTCTGCGCTCAGATTACGATCGCTCCGAATTCGCGCCACGGAAAAAACTGGCGTAATTTGTAAGAAGCTTAAATCCTGTCGTAATGACGGGCACACTAGCCAGGCGCAATGTATCGCTCTCGCTTCCCGACGATTAGCCGGTTACAACCGCTAGGTGGCAACGAAGAATCAGAGAGCTTATACTACAGAGAATTTCTGACTGCCTAGTGGCGCCGTTTTGCTATATTCTTCGATGGCTGCAAATTTCAGAGCTGAGGTGAGCGCCCCAAATGACTTATTTCAGCCACACTAATAATTCGTATGAAAGTCTTTTGATTTAAAACAAAACAAAAGACGATCGCTTGTTCACGCGCAGTGTGCGTCCGGTTTGTTGCTAT
Source organism: Ixodes scapularis (assembly GCF_016920785.2). Classification (NCBI taxonomy): domain Eukaryota; kingdom Metazoa; phylum Arthropoda; class Arachnida; order Ixodida; family Ixodidae; genus Ixodes; species Ixodes scapularis. The sequence continues at coordinate 4,343,832 of NW_024609836.1, forward strand.
TCTGCTGTAAACCCTCGCGTTAATTTTCTTACACTTTATTACACACCGGACTCTCATCAATTTCTAAGGAACGTAGACTCTATTAGGCATGCTCACCTATGATTAAGTAGATGGCAATAGCGAGGACGATAATGCTCATGAATATGATCAGGAGTATTACACATCGCCGGATTTGTTCCCCAAGGTCTCTGGTGGCCAGTTCACTGCAAGGATTATTCCAATTAAAGGGATACTGAACCAAAGAATTTAGTGCCCATAATAAGTGGCACACGTTCTTTTTACCAGCCAGCAGCCGCCGGTGTGCGCGAGCACACGCAACAAAAATGACGTCACAGACCTCCATTCGCGGTTGAGATGACAGTGAAATGCATGGGCTTCGGACTAAAGGGGAATAAAGACAGGCTTTTCATCTCTACAAGTGAAAGCTACGTGCTTGCTAGACCAATTCATCGCTTACTTTTTACACCAGGCACCACTGTGTAGATGAAAAACTTGTCTTTATTCTCCTTTGGTCCGAAGCCCATACATTTCACTGTCATCTCAACCACGAATGGAGGTCTGTGACGTCATTTTTGTGGCGTGTGCTCGCGCACACCGGCGGCTGCTGGCTCGTGGAAAGAACGTGCGCCACTTATTATGGACACTAAATTCCTTGGTTCAGTATCCCTTTAAGAACGCAAATTAACCACGTGAAATTCGGTTGTTCGGGCCAGAGCTGTGTAAAAAAGTAATTTTGCGGCTCGTACGTTGTGCCGGTTTCTTCATGCCGCCAATGGCGTAAATACCCGACATGTTTTAGAAGTAGCGAACGGTGCGTCGATGCATGAGGCACGTGCAACGCGCAGCCCTTGGGAAGATCATGGCGGAACAGCGCAGCACTGAGCAGGTTTCGGATGCCATGTTCTTCCCAGAAGTGGCGCGCGGCACATGTCTCGAGCATTTCCACAACAATGAATGTCACCACCTTTCCCAGGATAGAGGAGATTTGCAATGGCATAGGCACGTGCGATATGGACATGCGAGTTAAGGCGTATTCACACAAACACGAAAACGCGCGTTTCTGTAGAAATCGACGCCGCACTTTATATAAACGAGGCAGTCACAGAGGGCCTTCCGACATTGGCGTCTTGTAGGGGACCTCTCGTTTGACGAGAGAACACGGGGATTTTCTTATTCGTCTGCTTCCTATACGATCGCTCCTGCCTTCTCTTCGTGATTGCATGCATATTGCCACGTCTGCAAGCAAGCGCGCCCGTGGCCGACTGGTTATCGTCCTTGGCTCCTACGGAAGGGGCTCGAGGTTCGATGTCTGGGAGCGGATGCCTCTTTTTGGTATTTCTGTAAATGTCGCGTTCTGATGAATTGGAAAACATTGTTGTTTATTCTAGTTCAAAATGTTCTACGCGCCGACCCTTCCTCGCCGATTATTCCAGAAGCCCACATGTGTACATAAGGGGCCTCGCGTGGTGAGTCAACGACGCCTGCAACGCTAACCTTCTCGTATTTTATTTTGGGCACAAGTTCGCCCCATTTAACGTTAATTTTCTTCAGTTATACGCCTCCTCATCACTCGTGACAATATCAGCTCGGAGATAAGCGTCGTCAGTGAATGGGCAACTGCGATGATTATATGGATGTTTACACTTTAGTTGTATGCAGTATATGTGAGAAACACCGACTCAAGCACGCAGCCTCAGAAGGTCTAGACTGTGCTCCTTCGGTGCCTTTTTGTTAAAACAATGCTTAGCGCGGTAATACAGCCGCGTGTCCGTACGATTACCAGCACTCCACGCAGCTTGCGCGATAGTGTTTTTCGAAGGCGAACTGTTGTTTTTTGCAGTTCACACGAAGGATGCTCGAAACACATTGGAGATAATCGCGAAGTCGCAAAACGCTACCAAAGTGTCGCCGTTGGATGGCGGCTTTCACGCAAGCGATGAAGAGTAGCTTCACAGCGTCGTACACGCACATAAAGCACTGCTCCCAGTCCCGTGTTCTAAATGTTTCGCCGTTCTCCAGGCTGAAATGCTTCCAGCGACGTATGGCCGCTGCTCGCATCTCTCCACCCCGGCTTTTGCGCCTTCATTGCGCATCGAAAATAGAAACGCAAAAAATTGGCTCTCCCCGGAAAAAGACGACACGTCCATTCTCTCGCTGATTTGCTCAAGCGTGCGCGTCGAGGCAAAAACTGATTCCAGAGGCGTCGTCTCGACGTCTCTGGAATCATCCTCGACGCGCGACGTCTTTCAATAGAAAAAGAAGACAAAAAACGCTCTTCTAAACGGACGTTTTCCCTCCTTGTGAATGCGCCTTTACGGAGCATGCGCAGCCCGGAGAGATCAACATCACGGGGGTGTTTTGCCGGTTTTATCGCTTTTGAAGCCACGTTCAACGAGGACAATTCTCGTCCCAGGACTCTACCATTTTTTTTCATCGTTTTTTCTGCAAATCTTTGACGCAAAAGTTACGCTCTAATGAGGTTGACCGTCAATTCACAGTCTCCAAAAAGTGAAAATGCAAAAAGATAGTTATCTCTGTCTAGTTATTAGCTCAGCAGTTAACCATTTTTGCTTTTCTTCTAGTGGCCCGCGTGGCCCCCCTGTCATCTCGGGGCTAATAAAGCCTTAGCGCTAGCTCCCTTAAACAAACGCTGGACCTCGTAAAATAATACACTCTGTGTCTTCCTAGCTTCCCACTAAAGCTTTATCTCGTTTCTCCTTTATAAAACAGTGTAATAAAGAAACAAAAGTTGTTTTGAAGGGCGAGTATTAGACAGGTATATTTAAATAATATTTAACGCAAAAACAAATGCATTTATTTAACAATATATACGCCGCTAGACGCTATCTACGTTCCGAAGGTGGAAGTCGCAGCCTTCTAAGCCCCGCCCCGTGCTTACTAGTGAACGACGCAGCACGCATCAGCCAGAATGGCGATTCGGAATGCCTGCTTTTTATTTCCTCGTGCCCCCTTGTCCGTCGTGTCTTTCTCTTCTTCCAGTGGTGCCATCGTTGGCTAGCTGTTACATCTCCTTTTTCAGAAAAAAAAAACACGAGTTTAGAGATCTGTGTAAGTCTAAATATCGTGGTCATGTCCATATCGTTGTGGTGGCCTCCTATCCCTTGTTCCTCTTCGAAGCAGCGGGCGCGGCTCAGACTCAACTTGGCCATCGTTTACTGGCTCTGTAGCCTCGGAGGCCGTCTTTTGGGAGGATTGTGCCACTGGTCTTAAGTGTTCGCGCGTCCTCCGAAGCACTTGGCCTTCCGGGGTCTGAATGTTGTAGGATCTTGATGTAGAATGTCCCACTACTATGGCAGGTGACCACGTATGCTTGAGGCTGTTGTAGACGGTAGTTTGAGAACCTGCTTCAATATCTGCTAGTGCTCGAGATGACTTGTCATAACTAGCCTTCTGTTGTTGCCTTATTTTGTTGAGGCGCTGTATGACGGCTTTGGGCGGCACGATAACAGGTAGGTAATGTTCAAGCCTGGCGGGCAACAGCGTTCTTGTATGCCAGCTCATCAGTCTTTGTACTGGTGATTGGAGGACCTCGTCTCGTAGAGTGCTGCGCCATTCAAAAAGTGCATAGTAAAACTCTTCCGTGTTCGCACTTTTTCTCAGTAATAGTTTCGCCTGCCTCACGGCTCGTTCGGCCATGCCATTTGATAGGGCATGGTAAGGGCTTGAAGTTACTTGCTCGATCTTCAAGTTTTTCAGGAACTGTTTGAAGTCGTGGCTCCCAAACGGCGGGCCATTATCACTTAAAAGTTTCGAAGGTAGTCCGTGTGTTGCGAATGCCTTCAAGCAAAACTCTAACTTTAGAAGCTGTGGTGGTTTCAATTTCTTCAACCTCGAAGTAAAATGAGTAGAAGTCTTTCATGATTATGAAATCCCGTCCTTCATGAGTAAAGAAATCCAAACTAACATACTGCCAAGGCAGTGCAGGCACCGCATGACTCAAGAGTGGCATCTTGACATTTCTTGCCTTGTACTTTTGACATATGCTCTAGTTGTCATACTTGCCCTCGATGTCAGCATTGATTCCTGGCCAAAACAGGATATCTCGAGCTCTTCTTTTCATATTCTCTTTGCCTGCGTGTGTTGCGTGCAGGAGGTTGATGATCTTTTGCCTAATAGCTGTAGGTATGACTAGCTTGTTGGATCGGAGTACAAGTCCATCTTCTTCATGGATTTCCTCCCGCTATGACCAAAAAGGCCTTCCAAGTTGCGGCACTTGGTCTTTCTCTTCCGGCCGTGCAGTCCGCGCATACTGACGCAGCAGTTGCAGTTGTGCGTCAGTTGCGGTTGCCTCTCGAATTTCTTGAAGGCGGCCTTGAGTAACTGATATGTGCTCTAGCTCGTTTACTTGGAACTTTTCCTCTTCTTCCAGTGTTTCCTTAGCGGTAAAACGAAAAAGTGCGTCTGCTAGCAGCAGTTCTTTCCCAGGAATATGCTTCACTTGCAACGAGTATTTCTGGAGAGCCATCTTCGTTCGTTGTAGTGTCATCGGACACTGATACAGTGGTATGGTGAAAATAGCTTGCAACGACTTGTGATCCGATTCTACTGTTACACACGGCTGTCCGATTATGTAATGGTGAAACTTGGTACATCTGTGAACAATAGCAAGCAACTCCTTCTCGATCTCCGCATACTTTGTCTGCGCTGCTGTCAGGGATCTCGACGAATACGCTAGTGGTTTTCCTTCCTGGGTGACAACGGCTCCCACGCCGTATTGACTTGCGTCGACTGAAAGCGTTATGGGCTTTCCTGGTGTGTAATATGCCAACACTGGTGCTTTTGTCAAGGCATACCGCAGGTCTTCAAAGCTTCTTTGATGTTGTTCTGTCCATACCCACGCGCTCTCCTTCTTTCGCAGTTCCCGCAGCGGTGCTGCTCGCTCAGAAACTCGTGGTATGAAGTTAGAGAGGTATGTGATTATTCCAAGGAATGTTGGAACTTCCTTGGGATCTCTAGGTTCTTTCACTTCCAGGATGTCTTGGATCCTGTTTGGATCCACGGTGATGCCGTCCCCGGTTAGTACTTCGACAGCGTTGGAGCAGGCGCCTAATGCGTCCAGAGCCGAAAACACTTTCGCTCCGGCAATTCGGGTAGCGATGTCATCCATTGTCGTCATTGGGTAGTTTTCTCCTCTCAGAACTATCTATGTTCAAGTCTACTGGATCCATGCAGATGGTACTTTGTCTTTCTTTGCGACAACTACCACGAAGTTGGACCATTCGGTTGGCTCCTTGACTTTCGTGATTACCCCTTCGTTCTCCATTCTATGTAGCTCGCGCTTGACCTTCTCCTGGAGAGCCACCGGTACCTTCCTTGCTGGGCGTACAACACCTTTTGTACCAGGGTTTACTTTCATGTTGTATGTAAAGCCCCTGACTTTTTCCAGTCCATGGAAGACATCTGCATATGGTCCCATGGGATCACTCAAGCTTGTAGCTGTTTCCTTTGTCGCATCGTTGGGTCCTTGTGTGACTGTAGCTATGCGTCTGATCAGTCCGAGCCTCCCACTCAGTTCTCCCGCCAGTGTCACTGGTACATCATCTTTGACCACAAAGATCTCCTCTTGGGTCGTTTAGACTCCAGTTGACACTGTAAGGGTAACTCTTCCACACGCTTTTTTCTTGTGGCCAAAGAACGATGACAGTGTAGTGTCACACTTGTGGACTTTTTTACTTGAGATCAAGCTGAGTAATATCCTTGGGATTACGGAGCGATTTGGTCATGTGTCGAGCTTGCAGCGTAGGCGGTCTTTTTCGATCTGTATTGTCGCACTCCAGCGGTCTTCTTTGTCTATTTTGTTCACTGTTAGGTGAGAGAGCAGGTAGTCTTCATCGCTTTCGTCAGTGTCCTCGCGCTCAACTTGGTGGGCCTTTGGGGTCGTATTTTCTTTCTCTTTTTCCTTGGCGCTGCTGTCGGCTGTTAGATGACTGTGGACCTTTGCTGCAGCATTTTGCAAAATGTCCAACTTTGCTACAGCTAAGGCATTGCTTTCTTGTAGCCGGGCATGCGCTCGTGCGGTGTACGAAACCGCAACAGCGGCATGTCGCTTGGTCTTTTCGCAGCGCCTGTATTCCTGGTGGGTCCTCACTTCGGTCATCCTCATTTCGGTCATACTCTCTGCGGATTTCGTTGAACTGCTCCTGCGTTCGTTCTTTTGTTCGGCACATTTCGAGTACTTTCGCAAAAGTGTGATTGTCGTTGATAAGCTTTTGCTGTAGCTGTTTGGTTTTAGTCTCGAGTATTATTCGGCTTCTCAACATGCGTTGTTCGACACCACCGTACTCGCAGTTTCGCACGAGTATCCTTAGCTCGGTCAATCATTAATCGAATTTCTCTCCGTCTTTTGATCTCTCTTTCCAAAAACAAACTCGTGGTACGTTAGGTTTATAGCTGGCTTCATGTGCTGCTCAAACTTGTCCTTCAGAACTTGTATGTTCCCTCTGTCGGCCTCGTTTTCGAATATGGAGGTGCTGTAAATCCGCCTACCTTCCTCTCCGATGCAGACGAGGAGCGTTGCGGCTTGAACATTGCTTGGCTGTCCTTCAGGTGCGTTGCCACCGCAAAGAGTTCAAATTCTGCGATCCACGTTTTCCATGTATTCCAAGGCTCGCCGGTTGGGTCTAGCTGCTGCGGCGGGGGCAACAGACAGGTCATGATGCTCGCTGTCTGCTCTCGTGGGCGTCCTTCGCGGTCTTCGGCCGCGTTGCCACTGCTGTCAGTCCTGGCTTCCTTCAGGCTGGTCACTTACGTGCCTCGCTCACGATAAGTTTACCCACTGCCACCATGTACGAAGCAGCGCGCATCAGCCAGAATGGCGATTCGGAATGTCTGCTTTTTATTCCCTCGTGCCCCGTGTCCGTCGTGTCTTTCTCTTCTAGCGAAGGCTAGAAGCGTGAGCTCAAAGCGTTGGCAGCTGCCCTTAATGCACGATAGCTTGTGTGCCATAGAGCAAGGAGCTCGTGCTTGTTGCCGTTCCCGCGGTACAACACAAGGTGAAACTAGTGCCACTAAATAAGCTACGCTTATTTAGTGGCTCTAGGTGAAACTAGGGTGCCTTCATGTGCGCTTTTGAAACAGAGTATTAGCGATGTGCGCGACCAAAAGCGTCGCTGCGGTCAGCTTTCCACGAGTGGCCAAACCATGGGCATATGAGCATTGTCAGATTGTCAACTTTGACGGTGTTAGTTTCGGATTGCGATGGCTTCTAACTTCCACTGTGCTTTTTAAACACACCACCGAACTCGTCGTCGCACCTGATGGTAAGTAGCCAGGATAAAAACTGGTGACGTCACGGCGAGGCAAATCCCAGTCGTGACGTCACGGAGGGAAACCATAAGAGGGCGCCACCGAAACATCTCGGAGCTATAGAAGAGTAGTAGGTTGGGCGAGTTGGTAAACGTTGAACATGGTTAAATTCACGCACAAAGAGACGAGGACAAACGAGGAAGGAACACAGAACACAGACAGGCGCGCCTGTCTGTGTTCTGTGTTCCTTCCTCGTTTGTCCTCGTCTCTTTGTGCGCGAATTTAACCATGTTCTCGGAGCTAATAGCTGCTTGCATCTTTCGTTGGCTGGAGAGATGAGTGACGTGCGAAAGGTTGCTTTTAAATGCGGATTTTTGTGCCGAAAACGTATTTTAATATCTCATTTATACTTGAGAAACAGATAATTTAAATGGACTTGTTATTGTTTTCAAAAATATCCGGAGATTGCCTTTCCGCTTCGGTTTCAAACAATAACAGCCTTGACTCCCGCCATCTGCGGAGTGCTTAACGAGCGCAGTTCGTGGAGCTGGTGAATTTTTGTGAGTGCAGGTTGGTGTGAGTTTCCAGAAGTATTTCGAGGAATATCTCATTAACGAACAGAGTTTTTAGCAAACAATTGTCTCAAGTACGCGCCTTCGAAAGCGCTGTGCGGACGTTTGTTTTCGTAGCGGGACTGGCCTAAGCCTGACGCCGCACATTCTCTATTTTGATCGATCTGGCTTGATTTCTTTCTTGGCGCCTGTTGATGCCGAATAACGATGTTGGTTCCCGGAAAAGCGCTGATGTGTGAATTGTGCAACCGTCGTGATTGCGACCATGGTTTTGAAACCGAGAAGATGCCTGCACAAGTACGAATCTCCGAGCCAATTGGCTGGAGGAAATCGGCCGTTCGGCTTGCCTCAGGTTCTTCTAGGTATGCTACTGTCATTTCACTTCGAAAGGCCTCTGGTTTTTGCAGTGCACACGTAATGCCAAAGCAAAGAAATTTTGGCCACGTTTTAATTGTGCGTCATGACACTCTCTCACCTTGCTGGCCGATGCCATGAGAGAAAATTATTAAAAACAAGAACGAAAAAGCTAAAATTAGTGCACATTTTTTCTTTCTTTCTTTTCTTCTCTCCGTCGCTTTTTAGCCCATATCGACCGACGCTGACAGACGCTTGTATTGGACCGTGGCTCGCGCATGATGAAATGCTAGAACGCCGCTTTCATTGTCGAGTCCTGCGAACGTTGTAAACGTTTTTCGACGGGGGGGGGGGGGGGGGGCGGAATAGCAGACGAACGAAGGCGGAAACGGACGCCGACAGGCAGCGTTTATGTCCGCGTCCTTCGGGCGCAGAACGAGGATAGATGGTCGGAGACTGCCTCGCGTCTGCTCGCACAACTAGCAGGCGTTGACAGACACTAGACTAGGCGCGCCGTATTTGCGGGAAAGGGAGACACTGACTTGTGAGCGTGTTCCCTGTTGAAAAATCTCATTTATATGAGGAATTTTCGTGTCCAATAAACACATATGAATCAGACAAGATATCTAAGAATATATAAGAACCATGTAAGAACCTTATAAGAACGATATAAGATATATAAGATTTAAGGACCACATAAGAACTATAATATAAAAAGACATATAAGAACCACATAAGAAGCTTGTGAGAAGTTTCTTATATAGTTCGAATATCTTTTTATATATCTTATATAATTCGTAGACACTTCTTATATGGTCTTTATGTGTTCTTATATATCTTGTATAATTCCAATATGCTTATTAGACAGAATAAATTTGTCATATAAATGGCTTTTTCACTAAGATTCGGCCGATTAGCGAAGCTAACCCCATTGAAAAATTTTGCAAACTGGCCAGTTCAAACAGGCTTATTGCCGCTGGTTAAATTGGTCGAACTGGACAAACTGAAACTGTGCATACTGGTCTTACTGCGAAACTGTGCATACGTGCATACAGGCCTTACTGTGAAAATGTGTATACTGGTAATACTGTACGACTGCGTATACTGATCCACTCCATGCAGTTAAACCAGTTTAACTGGTAATATTGACAACACAGGTCGTAAACGGATAAAATTCACTTTATTTCCCCAAAAATACACATACTTCAGACCGCAAAAATAAACATATTTACAATTTAAAAAAAAAATTGTCATATTATTCATTAGTCCCAGCCGGTCGGCGAGATTTTCCACATCTTCTTGAGTGTCGGGGCTCCGGTGGTGGATCACATAGTACCTACCTCGAGGCATCTGAAATAAGAATAAACATCAGTAATTAGAGCCATGGCAGATTTACTTGCACCCCTGTTCTAAAACGGTATGTAACTAATGCCACGAATAAAAAAATATGCACTATAATAAACAGTATGAGAGCGAATATGGAAGCGTGCGCCACCCGGCAGGAGCTGCGAATCGGCCCTTGCAGCTTTCACCCATGCACTCGCCACCAGCGTCGACAGCCGAACTCCGTGCGAGATCGTCCAGTTAGACTTCAGAATGGCTTTTAACAGCGCAGACCACAGCTTGCTCCTCTCCAAACTCCAACAGATAAAAGTCTCCGAAATGAGGAATTAGAAATTTACTTTTTCACAACACTACCTTATTCTTCAAGGGCTCTTTTCGTGATTTAGCACAAACTGGAAACACTACTAACAGGTAGCGTCTCCAATGAGATAGGTTATGTGTGCCAGTGCGTGTCAAAGGGGCTTTGAGAAAACTAATTGAACACTTTGTCCAAGCTCAAGAAGAAAACTCTTGTTCTTGACCACTGGCTAACACAACATGATGGCAGCAACTGGTTATTGTTGTTTTCTTCCGGTGACTTCAGAACGAAGTCTACTGGCACGACAACCAGCTGTGGTTGTCGTGCTGATGGGAACAGTTCCAGTATTCAGCAGCTTGAAGTTCCAATTGCCAGAACTGCTCCACAGCTTGCATGCCAAATGCTGAGACCACTCGTACAAAGCAGGACTTGATCTAAGTCGTCCTCACAGTTTGCAACCTGGTTCGCAGCTTGCAACTCCAAAAGGTTTTTCTTCTCAAGTGTCTCATAGATGCCGGAAACTACTATGCGTCAGCGCTATCCCAGAAACTCCCTATCAGACTAATGACTTGAAAGGGGTTTTCAAGACAGCCCTCCCTAAGACAGATCGAGATGAGGAAGAGCTAGAGCCCTCCCAGCCACTGTTTTTTCCCAGATATGCAGAACTGCCGTTACTGCACTTGCCTAACCATTCACGGAGTTTGTAATATGACGAGTTGCAGATTATTGTTAAGTGATCACTTGTGGCTGCGACATTCATAATTGCATAAGAGATCATAGAATAGATGCCAGAACCCTCATGACGAATGTTATGCCGCAATGTCAATTTCGGTGGCCACATTACAGCTATAATTTTTTTCAGCCTAATTTTACAAAGAAAAAAACACTGCCGCTCTTTGGAGCTAATCAGAGCAATGAAGCAAGTTTAGCGAGAGCTCTCCGTAGGAGGAGTATACTCCCACAATATGTTGTCCCGTCCCTCAACCAAATGTTTCGGTTGTCTCGGTACCGTAGCTTTTGTAACGCCCTGTAAGCTGCAGAAGGATGAGTCAACCTAGTTTCAGTAACAGTTCACCTCAAGTACGAATATGACCAGAAAATGCTCATGCCACCCAAGGATGAGGGTCGACAAATTTCTTAGCGTACGGTCTCCGACTTTCTTCTTGAGGCCCAGATGATGAGCTGCCTCTTGAGTTTTCTCACTTCATCCCCCTGGTTAGTGATGGTCCTTGTCTCTGCTGTCCGGCCCTTGCAGCTTGCCTCCACACGTTTGTCGCCCTCGTGGTATTCTCTGTGATTCTCCGAGGAACCATCGTACTGGAACAAGAAAGTAACAGCATACAGTTAATGGACGAAGTGAGACACACCTTATACTCAGGGGCAGATCCAGAACTCCGTTTGAAGGGGAGGGGGGCAGAAAATTTGTAAGGATACTATTCTCCCCTTCTTTCGTGTGCACCGGGGGGTCCAGCCATGTCCAATTGCCCTCCAAGAAGGGGGGAGGGGGGGGGGCGGGTCGATTTTGTTTGGAGGGGCGGCCGCCCCCGTCGCCCCCCTTGGATCTCCCCCTTGGATCCCTCCCTGCTTATACTTCTAAATTAGATAAGTACTGTGGGTCTTACTGCATGACGTGCCAAGCGGAGATAAATGATGTCTGGAGCTTGATGGGGGGAGAGGGGGGGGGGGGGGGGGTCTTGACGCATGCTGAACGACAGGTGCCAGATGCTACCATATCCTCAGGGTATCCTGAGGAGAGAGAGAAGACAGGTGTGAGTCCAGGAAATCGGCATGTTTGAGCAACACTTTTTTTAGAGGTGCCTTCCCGTTAATTCCCTTCAAGGGACATCCATCTCACTAGTTAATTCAGAATTATGTTCAATGTACCCAGTCAACTTGCTTAGCCTGTTTGCAAATATATAACTGGTAAATTAACTTTTTATAATGTTTCTTTTTTTTAATATATATCTTATGCTATGATGCCAACTTCTCTTTTATGACTTTACAGATTAGCAAATCCCAGGTTTGGTCCTGATCCGCGCCATTTGCCACAATATTTATATTTTTCCAGTAAAGTGATGTGAAAGTTTCGATACGTGGAGGTCGCGCGTGAACAAGCAATTCATTACGTTCGACCGTTTTACAAGTCACGTCCGACGTACATACGACTAAGAAATTAACCGAGTCACATACACTGCGTTGGAGAAAAGACGATCGCGCCATGGCCTGACGCGAAGGACAGAACGAGCACTTTAAAATGTTTGCACTCACCAGCAACGAACTTGAAGCGGAATCCCGGAATCTCGAACGGCGAAGTGAGTCCCCGGCTTTTTGGCTCCTTGCCTGAGCAGGCCCATTTAGAACACATTCATAGCGTGACTCGGTAACTCACGTGACATTAAAACGCCAAGCGAGGATCCAACCGAAAGAGAAATATACTAGGAAAGAGAAATTCGCACAACAGCAACACCGACAACGCTGACAACGCGACCGGCGGCGTTTAAAAACATGGCTTCGGTTAGGGCAATGAACTTTTTAAAGCTAACGGCAACTGCTCGATTTTTTCTTTCCATATTAGTTTATTATTATCAGCTAGCTTTTTATGTTTTCTAAAAATATTTACATTAACGCACTTAATTTAGTTAATTGCGATTCTTTTTGACCCTGTTTTTTTGTTTGTTTTTGTTTTACGCCTTCAGTTGTCGCCATCCGGCTTGAGGAGCGCTGTGTTTGCGCGATTACCGGAAGTGGCCTTGAGTGGGACCACTGGTTATGATTTCACTGTGGGCCAAACGTCGCGCCAAGAGCCAAATCTGTTTTTTTTTTTTTTTTTTTTTTTTTGTTTTGGGGGGGGTAGCAAGAGTTGCCGCCGACGACGACTGGCGCTTCGAGCAGGCGCGAGGGCCGCGCTGATTGGCCCGCGCTGATTGGCCCGCGCGCTCCCTGTCCTGGCACGTGAGCAGCTCTCCCCTTTCAAGGCATCCGCGCTGCGTGTGGAGACAATGCCTGATCTCCGGTCGGCAGGGCACCGGCGCATTCCAGGCGCTTGACTCATAGGCGCAGTGCCACATATTCCCGCGCTTCTCCAACATCACGTGGGAGGCTGCCGGCCTCTGGCACTTGCGCTGGAGCCTGGAAGCCGCTTCTCGGTACATGCCAGGGTGGATAAAGGCCGTGGTAAAAAGCGAGAAAATTATAAAGTCCAAGTGTGAACGATTGGCCGGCAGAGGGTATATTAACTTCTATGACGCGATTGCATCACTGAATTCTTGACCTGTCAAGAACTATTGTCGCAAGCTAGCCGTACATGCGTCAAAATAAAGCTTTTATTCGGTCTACTAGTCTGTTATGGGACATCTGCATAGAAAAAATGTTCTGTAAAGGCCAGACATTTTCTCTGCTTTGGCAAGGTTCATTCTAGAAACACATATTTGCGTATAGAATTAATAAATCTTGTTCTGCCAATTTTTTATTTATTGTGAGTTGTGGGGAGTGTAAAAACCTAATTCGCTCATGTAGAAAAAATGGTCATTAATGCGGTTCTCCCGCTTGGAATTAAAATTAGAAACATTGAAACCAACTTGATCCAAATGAAAAAGGTCAATGGGATGGATTCTAATGGTTAATTACATTAAACTGGGCATACTGCTAGCTTGACCTGTTCAACGAGCGGTTTCTTTAGTTCCGCTGGTGTGACTTGTTTAAATACAGTGAGACCAGTTTCATTGCCAGTTGTAACTGTTTGACTGCCAGTTAAACCGTTCGACTGCCAGTTCAAACTGTTTGGCTGCCAGCTTGAACATTAAGACACCAGTGTGGCCAGTTCAAGTTACCAGCTTTGCCTGGTTAACTACCAGTTTGAACTGTACAAATAACAGTTTGTCCAATTCAGGTGCCGGCTTGGCCAGTTCACTTTTCATGTTGGGCCAGTTTCGACAGTTTGATTTCCAATTTCCCCGGTACAATTCCACTACAACCAGTTAATTTCGGATTTGGGCAGTTCATATCCCAAACTGGTTTTAAATCGTTTTTTTTAATAGGGAATCCAGTAGTAATGGGCGGAGCAACAGATTTCTGGGAAGCTGAACCGATCTCGGGACCACAAAACATGGCGGCAAAAGCGTGCAACGTGATGCCACAAACAAAAACATCGCTCATGTTCTGCAGCGATATCTAGAACGAATGACTGTATATTAAGAAAAAAAAAAAGAGGCGCACTTAAAATATATGTCTACGTCTTGTTTCTCCGAGAAAGAGAGGGAATGGCCTCGCGCCTTCTCCGCCTCGTCGCCTTGAAGGAGTGAAGCGAAGAGAGGAGGAAACGAGATACGTTGACGTCACGCGCATCGTCGGCCTCGTTCAATCTCGACCTCTTTTTCCAAAAGTACGGCCGTCCATTTGACATATCGCCTTACGAATAGAGTTGTAGAGATTCTGGCGTCCCGTCTACAGCTTTTTTATTTTTTTTTTAAATCCAAATTTTGGGTTACCATCCCTTTAGAGCGGGCCGTGACCTCCACCTAAATTGCGTCTAACGAAGAAAATTTAAAGCCATTTTTTTTTCTTCTCGTTGTAAGACTGCGAAAAACAATTACGTGTCCCATCTATGCTCTTTAAAAAACCTGTTTTTCATTGTAGTTTCTCTTTAGGTCCGATCGCAGCCAAGCATCCATTGGAGGGAATCAAAAAGCGTCTACAGCGCATCGTGGCTGCACTCATAGCCTTTTTAATGTATGCCATAACCTACTGAACCAAGCAGGCAAAGTGAACGCGCCGCGATCAAGCACTTATTTGTTGCGCGATTAGTTTACTCGGAGATAGGAAACGCACAAAGACAACTAGGACCTTGAGGATGCACTTTCGGCACCCTTAGAGTGCCTCAGTGTTGCTTGCTGGCTGCACCTTCCACAAGCCGAGCAACAATGATGCGCTCTAGACTCCATCGGACCCTAGCCTCGACTGGGGACGCACTTCAAGCGAAACGGAGTATAGTTCAACGGCGCAGAATAAAGAACGATGCAACGTACGCCTTTTCGACGGGTTTGTCCAAGTCTGCGAACCGGATCATGTGGAGACCTGCAAGACCCAACAACGCTACTGGTAGAGTTGATTTTGCCAAAGTTTCTCGACAAAATTGGAATAGCGTCTTTGGTGGACCATACACGAATTTCGCAAGGACACAGCCATCTTGAATGTGGTCGCATCTGGTACGCATTAAACATCTTTTTGATCTCGCCACGCCGCTGGTAGGTGTTCACAAAGAAGTGAGCGATTGTCACTCGTTGTTGTTTTGCCTCACCAATATTACCTCGCATATTCCCGGTTAGAATGTCTTACTATCGTTTTCGTCAGGTATACCAGATGTGAGACCCTCGACCGCGAACAGGAGGAAACCGAAAAATTTGTATAGCCCGCGACTAAAATACAAAACAAATAGCCAGGATTGGACATTTCGTTGAATACAAGGAAGGTGCATTTGACGGGGCTTTCATTGAGTTGCGAGTTTTATCGAGACTCGTGGGAGACATTTCTCTGTAACATTCAACAGGAAAATTGTGATTTCTCGTCATGTGACACCGTGACGTCGAGTGACATTTGGTGCCATAGGGGAGACCCACAAAATCTAAGACGATCCCTGGTCTCACCCTATGGCAACAATATCTGTGGTGTCACCCTATGGCGTGGTCTCACCCGATACCTCATAAAGCTATGCGCAGGCAAACTTAAGTAGAGTACGGCACAAGAGCGCGTAAGAACGTCAGAATGCGGAGCACTGGTTGACACGGTTAATGGGCTGACCCATCGCCTCCTTTAAACTTTCAAAGCCTGACAGTTCGAGGACGGAGCCATAGAGTGCCCGGTCGCAGATTTGGAGCGCGAGGATCTGCTAGCACAGAGCATCGAACAGCCATTTCTCGGCCGAACCTGGACGTCAGCGCACAGCTTTTGCAGTGGCGAGGACCGGAAACACACTTGTACGTTCGGGAGAAGTCTGTTTCGGCGTCTCGCCGCAGCAGGGCGCCAGTCACGTGGCTCTCGTTTCACGCTTTGTCTGCCGCTCCACCTTTTCCATTTTGGTGTCCACTTCTAGTGGCGATCTGCCAGACATTGCCAGTATAGAGGTGGCTATGGTAGACCTAAAACTAGCTGTCTTGGTTTCTACTGCAATCGTCGAACGCGTAGAACGTACAACGCCGGCATCCCGCGTTTGCCTTTCGGGTTTGAAGGGTGACTGCAGTGGAGACAAAGATCTTTAGGTATACCCACTAATCCTACCAGCCCGGGCATTTCGATGTCCTCTCGTTCTCTTCCTCTCTCTCTCGGCGAATCGTTTTAAGAATCTCGTTTTGTGTATTTTCATATTTTCGTTACATGTGGAGTTTGGGGTTTGTGGTGCAGATCTAGCGGGCGTCTCAAATAGCGACTAGGCTCTTGAAATCGACCGCAAAATACGCTTTTTTAATTTATCGCGTTATGATTTTGTGCAGTGTTACCCACAAATGGTGATTTTTTTTTTTTTTAATTTGCAAAGAGCGAATTTGTTTGAGAATAAAATAAAGAAAGAAAAAGGCTCAACTCCTACGAAAACGCAGCGAAGTCAAACAATACGGTGCCGTTTCGCACGGGAGACAAGAGATGACGCAGGGGTCGCAACGCCAACTGCCGCCATCGAACGAGCATACGGCGCCGAGAGCCAGCGTCATTAGCAGACAATGTTTTCGACTCAAAAGCGGCGCGAGTTTTTTTATATCAGTGGCCAATGCATCATTTATCATTCTCAGTAATTAAACACATTGAATGGACAAGTGATTGATTAAAAATAATTTGTCGGGATTTTTTTACTTTTTTTTCCGGGGTAGTGCAGTCGTCTGCTTCGCAGTTCCTCATGACCGCGCCTGTTTTTGGTTCTGCGACTGTCGCCGCCTGGAGAACGCGATATTCGATGTTTTTCGGCGCAAATATTTTGCGACAGACAGAACCGTCCTTGTTGGGTGCTTAGGCTGTAGATAACCGAACATGGAATTCCCCGTATACCTCTATGGAACAGGCATGCGACCCGAATACTTGGATAACGCTCCCGGTAGCGATAAGAGAAAGAAATGAAATAGGCCCCGTGCACTGAGGCTTTGAAGAAACTGTGGCGCCCTCATTTTGGGTAGCAGAAGCTCACCTGATGGCGCCTCACACTACTTGTGTCTAGGGTGCCTACATGTCTGTCTGTCTCAGGGTGAAGACATCCATTGTTGCCCTGAATGTGCCAGCGCGTGACGTTCTCGCGCACTCGGTGCGTGACTTGGGCGGTAAAATGGCGTCTATGCATTAGCCAAAGCTACGCGCACGAGCTGAGTGACACCGGATCGCGCGCACTTCAAAATGCATAAAAAAACGATCGGGCGGAAAAATGGCTGAGATGTCACCACTCACGCAAAAGAGCGCGTGTGTATGAAGGCACTCTACTTGTGTCTCCATCGTAGGGTGACCACCCGTCCCGCGACTCGCGGGACTGTCCCACATTGTGGGCTCGTGTCCCGCGTCCCGCAAGAAATTCCCAAATCTTCAAAATGTCCCGCATTTCATAATGTCGTAAAATTCACTCTGAAACTCATGGTGCTGCCAAACAACGGAGCACGGGGAGCGCGGAGGTCGCTGCTAATCGTGGGAACCGCAATGGTACGGCATTTCGTATCCAAGATTTGCGGGAAGCGACCGTCGTTCTTGCAGGAGAACCGACGCGCATGCTCCGTTGTGCCTCTCCCCTTGGTGGCAAAATATTGGAAGAAAAATTGCTCGCCAAGGTTTAAATATATAAAATATTGTATTTATTTACAAATCGCTGTGTAAAAACAAAAAAATTGCTGTAATTTTTTTTTTTTTTTTGGGGGGGGGGGGGGGGGGGGGGGGAGGACAGCTACAGAAAGCAAAAAGCCTGCAGTTCACAACGGTTGAAAAAGAACAAAATTTAAAAATGTGTGTAGGACCATGTTGATAAAGTAAGCGTTGACAGGAAACAATAACCCGGAAATTCTTAATTTCATTTGATGGCTTGAGTCCTCCTACAGTTGATTTTTATGCTTTGAACTTTGACACATTTAATAACATATTTGGCATAAAAATACGTGACTATAAATTATATATATATATAGTGATATATGGATAACGATAGATGGTGCTTTTGTATATCACTATGCAAAATTGTTAGCCTAATTGCTACACTACAATTTGCAGGTATATAAACAGCACATGATATTAAATGTGTTAACGGAGCCTCGATACATAGTGTGCGTGTTCATAAATACCCCCCCCCCCCCCTTTGCGTGTCCCGCATTTCGCTAGCAGAAAGGGGGTCCCCCTACGGCTTCGCATATTTCATTTCATTTCGTGTAGAGTCGAAGAACAGAAAGACACCCCTGGACGTCTGAAATCGGTTAGATTCAATAGCACAAGACATTTGAAAGTGACAGATTCATGAGTCTACCGCTAGGGTACGCGTCTCTTATCTCTGCAGGGTGACGTCAGAACACCTGGCATCCTGACGCATTCATTTCGCTTTTCTTTTTGTTTTACTTTTTTTACTTCGGAATATTTCAAACGGCGTTTTTTAGCTCGTGCACTTAGCGTCTTAGCTTTGGCCTGTGCTTCGACGGCGGTCGACTTTTTTGTTGCTTTATATTTTCTTGCGGATCTCGTGTTCCGCATCAGAGCAGGCAAGCTTTAAGATGTTAGGCAGTTTAAGGTGCAACCCCACCGTGCATGACGTTTTAGTGCTTTTCCGACTGCTTATAACTTTCTTTCTATGTATCTTAGAATTATAAAGTTAGTGTCAAATTAAAGAGCAGTTTCTCAACAATGCTTTAATGTCTTGATATGACGATTATTTTTAGTTGTTAGTTAATTATTTGTCTTTTAATAGACCTCAGTCTCTAATATTGAAAAAATATTTCTCGAGTTATAACGTCTCCTCGTCCACGATATTTTACGTGAGCGTTCGGTTAGATGTAGTAAAATAAAAAAGTAAGCAACGAACCGTACAGATAATATATATTTTAAAATAAAAAATAAAGTTTAAGACTGTAATATTTTATGGCGCTATAAAAACGGAATTACGTCAACTAATCAAAATAACGAGACATTAAACTATGAAGCATCCTTCGAATTACATATTCCAGAACTTCCAGATCGATATATTACACGTTAAGAATGTTATAAGACCTCAAACTTTTCCCATTCAGTTACGGCGAATTGTAGTTTCTTAATATAACGTACAGATGGCGACACGTGCTCAGGAACAGCTTGATGTGCATTTTCCGTCTTGTGCCGCTTGGAACGCCACGTGAAAGACAGAAAAAGCGCCAGATGTCAGGGTGTCAAATGCCTGGATGCCCGCAGTGAGCGAGCCAGAGATGTGAGAACAACAAGCGCGAGGCTGCGGGTGCACCACAGCTGCTTTTGCGCGCGTTCTATTGTGCATTGGTACACATGCCCGACGCGATCCAAATGAAATGGGCGCCATGAAATGCATTCCGCCATTTCAGATCCCGCCACGTATGTGAAAACATTTTAATGATTTTATCACTTGCATAAATCATTTACGATATCAAACTATGCTTGTCGGTATGGTTCGACTATATTTTGTTTCAAAAACCACCTCGGTGGCTCTTAAGGGGCAATGACATTAAAACGTCTCAGTTCCTCTCAGACAACGCGCTGGCCCATGAATCTATATTTGTCGGGTGTAAATATCGGCCGAGGTGCCCGCAATCCGACGGAGGCCAATCTGAGATTTCGGTTGCACGTCAAAAGATCTATGGTTAGCCAAAATAAACCCGCAATAATTTCTTTTTTTTTTTAAATTTGGGCGTGTTAAGTGCTTTTTGTTGGTCTGGCTTGTGAAACCCTAAGATCTGAATATTTGCTTTGCTTTACCTTAGTTCAGAGCGCAACCAACGCTACGGGCTGAAGAAGCCACTGAAGCAGCGCCAAGAGCGCGAAGTTAAGCTGTTCGTTCTCTTTCTGTGCCTATGCGGTCGGGCTAAACCATGTACCCACTAAATAAACTACGCTTCATACAGCTTCATACTTAAAATGATGGTTGTCAGTTATCTGAAGCTTTATCTGAAATCACAGGAAACGCTTTTCCGTCCTCCACAAATGTTTAAACAGTTCGCGACAAAGCAAAGCAATATTACGTGAGCTTCCTGACACCGAAACTATTGCTGAGGAAGTCGCACTTTTTAATCATGACGACCGGCAGTTGCATTTGATTTGTTACTTACCACCAACATGGCGGCGCCCAAAACAATATCGGGGGAAGAATTGCCGATACCCTAAGTGCAGCTCATTTGGTCTAGCTCACAGGATAAATCAAGTGCGGTGGGGGATCGTTGGCCGAGTGTGTTGTAGCACCGCAGATCAGAGCACGTGGAGAAATGCTCGAGTGCGAGCTCCGTTCAAAGCACGGAGCTCCCGCTGCAGAGCGTGTAGGGACTAAATCCCCTCGACGTATTTGCGTTGGTCTTTCAAATAAACAAAAAGGTGCAAGCGCACGAGGCCTGTCTCTCGACCAGCCCTTGGACAAAACTGGCGACGCAGCACTAATACATTCGAGTTGCCCGTGTGGCACGCGTGCCACACGGGCAACTCGAATGTCATTTACAACGAATGACACTCATGTGATCGACGAATCGGCTCGCGATCTGTCGTGCGTGGAACGCCCCACGCTCGGAGTGTCGCGCGCTGATTGTCCGATCCTTCAAATGTCATTCGTTGTAAATGGAGTTCGAGTTTCCCGTGTGGCACGGGTATATAATGACTGGCCCTCGAAAGCGAATGGCGGCGGAGCGCCCGCTCGTGGCACGTGTCTTGCGCGTTTTCACAATAATGGTTGGCGGTACTTGTAAAAAACGCCTTTATCAAGGGGCTTTAGCAGGGATCCTGGGTTCAGTTGCCCATCTGGTGCGATCGCGTATCACATATACTGCGTAATGCACGTTAAAGACCCCGAGCTAACAGTTGCACTGCACGAAATTGCTGCTCTCTAAACAACTAACGACTAATTTTGAATGCGCCGTTACATCGCATTTTTAATGTGTGTTCGCGTTCTTTTCTTATTTTTTTTTTGTCTAAATCTTTGATTATGTGGCTCTTATAATGAAACACACTATAGTTGTCAGACTTGTGGAAAAATAATATAGAACTAAGAAAATGGCACGTGAACGTAAAAGTAAAAAAAAAAAAAAAAACACAAACAAAAAAGCATAGGCGCACTTAATAAAAATAATTGAAATAAGAGAATTGATTATAGTTGTGTTTTCAAAGGTTTGAGCGCCCCAAACGCTATAAAAGCGAGCTCGGTGCTTTGGATGGTGCGCTTGTTCCAGTGGGGGATCGCTGAGCGCACCACACGTTATAAAAGCGAGCTCAGTGCTTTGGATGATACGCTTGTTCACTGGAAGTGTAGTTCAGGACAGTATGCTCGCACTTGTATGTTCCGCTTCGCTCGCAGGATAAAACCAAGTACCTTATTGGTAATGTATTTAGTGAGAACAGCTTACCCTCAGTTTTCGCGTGATTACACGCTTGTTTATCATTATTACTATCGTTTCCCACAGCGATTCAGTTCGTGCTCTTTTGTGTGCTACATGAATTATTAGAGACCAAGGTAAACCAAGAGCATTCTTTTTCGCGAATTGTAAAAAGAAAAAAAAAAAACTATGCAACTTGCCAGGTGTGCCACAACCAATAGAAAATATTGTAAGCTTCACATATGACCGCTTGCCTGGCTAAACATTGTTGTTTGTCAAGAACAATTGCGATCGTATGAAATCACGTGGGAAAAACTCGTTCTAAGCACGCGACCGTTGGCATGCAGTGAATACTCATAATCGGCGCCGAGATGACTGGTGGCCGTCAAGAGGTGGAGTTTTTCTACCAACCCAGAGTTAGAATGTTTCCTTCTTTTTGTTGTAAGCAATCAGGAGACAAGTTGCACCAAATCTCAGGGTAATAAATTACTATGAGCATTCAAACACAATGGCCTGAGCAGTGTATGTGTACAAGCTTTAGCTTTTGATGCACCCTTAACTTTCGACACGCTCAACGCTAGTTTAAAACGTAGGGCTGTTTCATTCTTAATCAGCGTACTATATGTGCGTGCTTACACTATATGTTATACAACGTCAAAGCCTACCCGTTCGCATCGTTTTCATTTTTGCACACCACTACTTGCGCGCATGAATCACCAAATTAAGACTGGCACAGGATGTCACAAAAACAATTTACAGTTTTTTTTTTTTTTACCGCAAAAATAAACTACGCATTGCCTAACGCTCATTCCCCGCCCAAAGGTAGAGCTAGAGGTCACAACCAGATGCCAAATTTTCATCCCAAACGGACACCTTATTTAAAAGTTATAAGTGATTTTCTGAAAATTCCTATGGGAAAAAATGGAGCCCATTTTTGCCTGTGTTTCGTTTCTGGTGCCCATAGAGCCCCATGTATTCGAAAACTACGTCGGCCGCTATTTTCCCATTGAACTTTTCATAAAATCACTTATAATTTTCGAAGAAGGTATCGTATTAGGCTGAAACTTTGACATGGGCGGAGATTAAGCGTTCGGCGATGCCTAGTTTATTCTTGCGGTAAAAATGAACCCTGTATTTTTTTCTTTTGTGACACCCTGCAAGTTGCTTAAACTATGTGCAAAAGCTATCAACAGACCCAGTATCTTTGCCCGGTCAGTCATTGCATTTATCACCAAATTTGTATTAAAATTATTAATTATTCTTTATTGCTGTGAGTTTATTTTTAACCTCGGCATTTTTTATTATGACCCCCGCACCAGTCTTACTTTGGGTTTACCAAACTCAACATTTAAACCTGAGTGTTATTTTTCGTGTTTTCCAGTCTCGTGGTTTGGGTAAAAATAAACACCCAGCTACCTAAATGAGACACCTGACCGCCCAAAAAATAGTCTTTGCTTTTAGGTAGTTAATTCCTCAAGTTATAATTTTGGAAACCAGACTATGACGTCATCGCGTTTTGCTGGAAATCCAGAAAGATCCAATCACATGCACGATAAAAGGCCGGCCCGTCATATTGCCGCCCGCAGAGCCGAGAAAGCAACGCTCGGTCACGGTCTTCTGGAGGATAATTCGTGTTCATTCTTGCACCAGACGGAACCTTCGCCCTGTTTTCTTGTCCTCGAAAGTGCCAGTTCATCCTCACCCCGAACGCGCGACGCTCGAACCTTCTTTGCCGAACTTTCGAGATGGTGACGTGACGCACTCTAGATAAGCAGCTGCCAGCGACGTTGTCGAGTCAGTCTCGCTCTCGCTCTTTGTTACGCTGCCGAATCGCCGCCTGCTTTTCTGCTGCCTCGACGCTCTTTGTTTACTTTTTTGCTGGAACAAGTTCACCGATTAAACCTTTATTTTTGAGTTCACTGTTCGTCTTCTCGTCACCTTCATTCGCATCAGTATAAATCTGATCACATTGTAATATGTCATTGGCCTCTGAAATCCCCAATAACAGCGCACCGGCATTTTTTTTATTTTTCAACGCGTCGGTAGTTTTGTTGTACATGTGTCTCGCCATTTGGCTCAGGATGATTTTCGCGTTCTGTTCTGCCCACATTTGCTGAAGCTGGAGACGTGAGCTCGGAGCGTGGCAACTGGCCCCCTTGCATGAGAACTGGCACAGCCGTGCGCGTTCCAAAGAAAGCTCGTGCAGACAAAAATAAGCAAGGGACCAGGGATGTCAAATTCAGGATATAGAGAAATATCCCACTGTATCGAAGCGCCACCACACACAATTTCTCGCATTGATGTACAAGCCTGGAAGGCGATCCCACCGCCATCTGTTGATTCAGAATCACACTAACCAGGGGTGGGGTTGCACCTTAAAGGGGCGATACAACGATTTTTGTATTTCGCGCAAAAACCGCTTAGAACGGATCCCTGATGTTAATTACCTGTGAAATACCCGTTCGTTTTTCACCACACGCAATCGAAGTCACAGAAAAAAATAAAGAAAAACGAGCAGAGTTCACCCCCTCAACTCGCAGCCATGGCTGCCAGTTGAGGGGGTGAACTGCCAGTTGAGGCGGATCACGTGGCCGCTTGTTCTGCAGAACAAGCGGCCACGTGATCTGGAGCCGATTATATGCCGCCAATGTTGATCATAGCCATGCACTGGGGTTGGCAGAGCACAGGGCACGCGCTGAGTTCCAGACATTGTTATGATTCGGCTGTTGTCGTCATTGCAGCGATTGGATACAGGACACTACCCGAATGCTTCTCGAGCTATCGATTATCACGAGCCCAAATCGAGTGTCCACGCCATGCTCGGGTCCAATCTATGAGCCGCATTCAAATATCGTCACTGGGCGGTACTGCTACCACCCAGTTACGTCATCAGGTTTTGCGAAGGAGAGATTGAACGAAAGCGCTCGGTTTTGTCATCGAAATTACAGCGCAACAAAGGAGTTTGTTGGTCAGTGGCGTTGCGTGCAAGTATACTTGAGTCCCATTAGTGCCAGTAAGCTCGTGAAAAGTTAAAAACATTCCAATTGAATATCGCTGCACCGCCCCTTTAAAGGCATGTTCACACATACAGCAGAGTGCTAAGTTAGCGCTACGGGAGCACTCGAAGGAGCGCTTATCTGGCGGTTCCTAGGGCGTGATTTCGTCCTAACATAGCGCGTGATTAACGTTTCAGTAGCGCCTTGTTAGCCCTTCTTGTACCGCGGTGCTGCGGATTAGCGCGTGCAATGCGGTTCCGGTTCCTGTGGTCGGGTGGCAGGCATGAGAGAAATAAAAAAATACGGCAAATGCTCTTTCATGCGCAACTAGTGCATGTGTGTGTGGACGACTTAACGCCCAGAAGAGCCTTGTGGATGCGCGAAATCTTTCGCCACCGAGATACCGATGGGTACCCGGCGAACCTTGTTCCTAGCCTGAGGGACCGAGACACAGAGCTCTTTCGAAGGTGACTATTCTTTAACTGCGTGTCTTTGAAACCG
Source organism: Ixodes scapularis (assembly GCF_016920785.2). Lineage (NCBI taxonomy): Eukaryota > Metazoa > Arthropoda > Arachnida > Ixodida > Ixodidae > Ixodes > Ixodes scapularis. The sequence continues at coordinate 4,368,682 of NW_024609836.1, forward strand.
GGGTCACGCATATTGAATAGAAAGTGATGATGTAGAACCCAATCAATTAGTCGCTCAGCGTCCATAACTCTGGATCGTCTGCCCGACCCTTTGCTTGGAGAGCGGCTTTTACTTCCTCTTCTTTCAATGCAAAAGGAAAAACAACGACGGAATCGCCGTGCACGCGCTGTTCCGCAGCAGCAAGCACGGGACAAGGAGTGTGACACTGCGCTGCTGAAGCGCTAACCGAGCGCCTACTGAAGCGCTTCTGGAGGGCTATGTTGCGCTTTTTGCACTCCCAGGAGACTAGGGAGAGGGAAGTGACGTCAACAACTCTCTTTGGATGTCGATTGGTGGAATCGCTGATGACGGTATTTGCAGAAGAAAACAAAGCAAAAGTGAGCGGAAATCGGTAAACCGGAAGCTCTACCATTAACGGACGTGACGTCAAAATGACATGAATACTTTGCTGTTACGTCGCTTCGAAAGAACGAAGCAAGATGGGGTGCAACGCGTCCGCGCCGTCCCGTCGAACGATGGACTGCACCCCGATATTTCAGTTGTTGTATCCGGTGGACAGGCGCAACCGGAGCCATCGGGATGCTTTTGAACTCCCGGAGCACGTATTTCGGAAGCAGTACCGCCTGGCGAAGACTTTAGTGCGGTGGCTGTGCGACCAACTCCGCGAGGAGCCGGAGCTGCAGAGACTGCGTCGGTCAAGTACTGTCATGACTGTGGAGGACCAAGTGCTGTGCGCCCTTCGGTTTTATGCTACGGGGAGCTTCCAAGGCACGGTGGCGAGCGACGAGCACATAGCACGGGACCAAGGCACGGTCAGCATCGCCTTGCGGGCCGTGTCCGTCGCTATTGTGCGCCGTCTGGGGATCCAACATGGCCGGATCCACTTTCCCCAGACGGCAAGCGAGAGGGGCTTCCAACTACTCGGCAGGATTCCGGGCGTCATCGGGTGCATCGACGGGACGATGATCAGCATCGTCGGCCCGTCCAAGTACGACCCCACCGTCACGAAGGCTGCGTATTGGTGCAGGAAGCAGTACTACGCCCTTAACGTGATGGTGGTAAGTAACCTCTGAACGAAACTTATATTGTATGACGACGCGGATGCAGGGTAGGCATAGAAAGCTGCTCATTTTTTTTTTTAACTATATAAACGTAGGCTTTATGGGGGGGATGACTGGGAGGGAGCGAGCTCGACACTGGACCGGACCCAACCCCAACCCCCACCCGCCCCTTTGTTTTTCTCTCTTCTTCCATGTTGTACAATATGAGCTGAAACAGCGCTCCGGACGCCGCACGCAGAGCCGTATATTGGGAGAGTTTGGCCAGTGGGTGTGGCGAAGAAGACGTTGGAGAGGAGAAAAGTAAACGAAAGGGAGGAGAGCGCCGAAGGAGCTAGAGAGAAAGAAGGGAGCACAGAGGAGGCGACCGCCATTTTTGAGCAACGCTGTCGGAGACTGGTCGGAGAAGAGCGCTGCTGAGGCTACGCGTCGTCTGCTACGCGCCGACTTCTTTTTCGCCTGAATAAAAGTTTGTGGCCATATGCCGAAAAATCTTGATTTATTAGATTTTTAACCCACCGAGGAATAACAGAATGTCATTTTCCTGCCAGAGCCAGCGATATAAAAGGCAATAATCGAGATTTAGATGCCGATCCCACGCATTCCGCCGGGAGAATGATTGAAGATGGCGGCCCTCCTCACTCAGGTGGGAGCAGCCGGGAGTTCACGCGCATGCGCTCATGCCTCTCGCTCTACGCCGCGTGCTGATTGGCTCACTCGAGAGGAGAGCGTTACGGCGGTGAGACCATAGACTGACCAAACTCTCCCCATATACGGCTCTGGCCGCACGGTACTACCTGCGCCGCCTGTCGCATTGGAACGCCCACTCGGCCCCAGGCTGCGCCGTGTTTGCGGAGCGATGCGATAGGCGGCGCAGGTAGTACCGTGCGGCGGCCGGAGTGCTGTTTCAGATCATACTGTTCGCGATTGTACGTATACATACATACTTTACACAGCTAGAGCGTGGCTCATTTTGTGTATCCAAACTGACAGTGCCTGGTCATGTATGGCGCAATGTGTCCTACAATCACCTTAGTCGTGGATTTCTTCTTTTTTTGCTTATTAGTTTGCAAATGGTGCTTAAGGCTGGAATTGGCGTTGCCTAACAGTGTGCTTTGCTTGATCATTCGGGGAAACTACTGAGCACATATATCCTATCTCTACAACAGGTGTGTGACGCCCGCTGCCGGGTAATGTGCATCGACCTATGCTACCCAGGGTCGGTGCACGACTCCTTTGCCTGGCGCTTCTCCTGGCTCCGCGACAACTTCGAGCAAGGCCGGCTCATCGACGATGGCAGGTTCCTGCTTGGTGAGCATGCTTAAATTGTTAAATTTGTGCATGTCGGCTGAGCCTGGATTATAGGCTACAATACTGTATAAACTGATGCTTCTAACATTGTTACTTGTGCATACACTGTGTACATACCCAGGAAGAAGTTGCTGCACAAAGGTGTTCTTGTTTGGCCTTTGCAGTAATAAAATTAAAAATAACTGGTGCATTAGTTGGTTAAACATGATGTGAAAAAAGCGCTGTATCCTGTCCCCTTCTCTTCCTAACCATTTGCGCTTTTTCACATCATATCAAAATTCCCAGTAAATAAAACAATATTAGAACATTTCTTTGTCTGATTGCGCAGGAGACAGCGGCTATGCCTTGGAACCTTGGCTCATCACCCCTGTCCCTGGGGTGCACACAACCTCCACCGCCAGCGGCCGGTTTAACAAGGCACATTCCTCGATGAGGTCCGTTGTGGAGCGCTGCATTGGGCTGCTGAAATCCAGATTCCGGTGCCTGCAAAGGCACCGGGCTCTGTATTACCATCCAACAACAGCCACCGCCATTATAACGGCGTGTGCAGTGCTCAACAATATATGCCTTGCATCGATGGAGCCAGAACCGGAGCCAGATGCCGACTCTGACAGTCCAGACTCGGACTCTGGGTCGAGCTCGGACGATTCTGAGCCGGGCTCGGCGGGGTTAGAGCCAGAAGGTGGCGGGCAGGTTCCTGCCCACCTTCCGGTGCGCCTCTCGGACAGGGGGAAGGCTCTGAGGCAAGGCCTTGTGTCCCAGTTCGAGACCTGCCAAAGCCGTGCCGTCGCGGGGCCCTCTGCAGGCCGCTCTGGCAGTTCCTCACGCCAACAGCGGCGGCGCCACCAAGGAGTCCGTCGTCGATCTAGCCTCTCTGGCAGTCCTGCCGTCCAGGGAGGCCAGCGACGACAGGGAGCCCCTCGTCGTCATCGTCGCCACCATGCCGGCAGTTCCGCAAGGGCTGAGGTGCCGTGAATACCCAAGGCCCCCATCAGCACCCTTGGTGCCAAGGGAGCTCCCCGTAGAAGTGCATAAAACTCTCTCCAGTCCACAGTCACGACGGTTCATGAACTGCGCAGTCTCTTCAGCTCCTGCTCCTCACAGTTTTCAGCACAGCCATTGTGCAACCCTCGCAGAAGGATGGTGCTGCTTCCGAAATATGTATTTTGGGATTTTAAGTGTGTAATGGTGGTTCCAAAGGTGGTACACCTTTGGAACCACCGTTACACACTTAAAATCCCATAGATTAAAATCCCATAGATCTCCATAGAATAACATTTTATTTTGCAACAGATATGAGATAATGAGTATCATGTGTCCATGATCGTGGTTGGTTAGTTGAGTTCATATGGCAAACACAGACAGGCCGCCTCATTTTCCCCACAGCAAACTCTGTTATTTTATGTCATGTATTTCCTCGTGTGTTATTGGATATTGGCTTGTGTAACAGGTATGACCAAGTAACCTGGGAGCAAATCATTTTGCCTCTTTATGAAACAATCTCATTTTTCCCTCTGCTTCATTCTGTTCCTCCTTCCCAGGTGTGCCACATTTTTATGTATTCTTTGTAACTATAGAATTTTGATATATTTTTGTTGTTTGCAAAGAGGGTACACATGAGTGGATTGTGACAGAGATATTCTTTTAGCAATAAAAATCTTTGCAAACATTGCAAATTCCTTCCTTGCACAAAAGGCTACTACACGTTGCAGTACAAAACTGTATGTGCAAGTGAAAACAAACTTCTGTTTTTTTTTATGTGACAGTTCGACGAAAGATGTTATTGCAGCCACTCGAGGCGCTTTCGTATAAAACAGTATATACAAATAACAACAATCTCCAAGGAACATAAGTTGACAGTTCACGAAAGACGTTGCTGCGGCCACTTCAGGCACTGTCATATAAAACATTATATACAGATAACAACATTCGCCAGAGAACATAGATCGACAGGTCATGAGATTTTATTGCAGCCACTGGGGGCATTGTCATTAAAAAATATATACAAAATAAAAAAAAGATCCCCTTGGATGTGAGAAAAAAAAGGTACAGTAATCAACACTTAGTTGTGATCCTCTGGAGGCTGGGCCAGGTGCTGGGCCTGGGGCTCGGCCTGGAGTCCGGCCTGGGGCTCGGCCTGGGGTTCGGCCTGGGGCTCGGCCTGGGGCTGGGGCTGGGGCTGGGGCTGGGCCTGGGGCTGAGGCTGACGCAGAGCGTGGCTGGATAGCAGGAGGATGACCTCTCGCATGAAGGCAGCGTTTTGCTGCATGGAGAGGACCCCCTCCTAGATGTTGTCTGCGATCCGGTCCGTGCTCTGCGCCTGCTGCTTCACGTGCTGCGCCAGCTGCCCCACGTTCTGTGCCAGCTGGTCCAGCCGCTCCAGGACCTGCCCCATGCCGAGCGTGATCTGAAACATGATTTGCAGATTTCTTGACATCCAACATCTCATACAGGTTACGAAGACTTTGCTGACACCAACTATTGGTACCTTATGTGTGAATTAAGTCTGTGTTTAATCATGTTACTGTGCTTCAGGGATTTGTCAACATTACCTGTCCCTGGAACCTTTCGTCTCTCGTATCGCGGCCTGCGTTGGCGTCGAGCAGGCGCTGCTGGTTAGCCACGGCCGTAAAGGCCGCCTCGTCCCGCTGCTCCTGTCGAGAGACTCGAGGGACTCGACCAGGCAGCCTTGGTCGAACCGTGGCTCGCCGTGCTCGAGGCCGTGGCATTTCTGCAGGAAAACATAGTTTAGATCAGTAATAAGTGTGGTCATGTTCATGTTGCTGACGGTTTTAGTTCCCCTTAGTCAAGTCAAATATCTTACGCGTTGAGGTAGATGCCTCCTGATTCGCGTCCTCCTCCTCCTCCGCCTCCTCCTCGAGCACCTCCCCCGCATCCTGCGAAGCTGGGTGCTCCTCTGCCGGGGCGCCCACAGACTGCGCCTACAAGGCACATTTATCGTTACGTGTTTGCACTGCATGCCCTGTAACATGTGCAATCTCTTATGTTTTTTTATGGAATCAAATGGAGCTATGCTCCAGCTTTAGATTCTACACAGGTTTGCCCCTGTAGTAACTTTTGTAGTTTGCTGTAAAAACAATACTGCAAATGAATGACTTGTGGTAAACCTCTTGTGCGTGCCAGGCAAGTAGCTGCTCCCTGTCGTGTGCGTATTACCCTATAAGAGTTGTACATGTTGCGTACTATTGGGAAAAACAGATAAGTAGATGATTCATTGCAGCAGCTGAATGTTGCTACACTGTTAGCGAAAATGTAATATTTCGCCTGTTTACACCCCATTTTCACTCGTTAGCATATTTTTACACGCTCTGCTAGTGATAAATCGTCAAAAAATTACTTGGGGTAGTAAAAATTGGTGTTTCGGTTTCGGTTTACACGACTAGGCGTGTAAGCAACACTGAAAACACCCCAGCCCAACACCCCAAAACGTCGAGCGCCATGTTGCTTCTGCCTTGAAGCGGTACGGCGGACGTAGCAGCCGAAGGTGAGTGTTTGATTTTTTTTATCAAGTTTGTATAGAATGTAGCACGTCTCAGATTTTTATTACATGACATTCAAGAACGTTAGATTTGCTTTGAGCAAGCTGGCTCAGGCGTTAAGCCCGATTCACACAACCGGCGTTTAGCCACCCCGTCGATTGGAAACGACTCGACTGCTCGCCGGTTCTTTTGCGCGAGCTTTCGCTCGGGCGCTGTGAACCCTATGAACTGTGGTGCTCAAAGCTAGCACAATTAGGCACGGCTAGTGTCTCGGTGGAAGCTGCAGAGAGCGGAAACCGAAGACACCGTCGCATAAGAGTGGCGAAGCCGCGATCCTGCGCTGATCGTTGTCCCGCCGCTCTCTCCGGCAATATCGACACTTCGCTGCTGGGTGTCTCGTATTTCGACGTTTTAGAGAAACTTGGCATTGGCAAGCGCGAGGAGTCTCTATATCGTTTTCTCCGTCGCCTGCGTGGAGGAAACACGGTGGCGATAGAAACATATGCTCATGCAGTCAGTCAACTTGGACAATCCCCCTGTTCCCTCAATCCTATCGCATTCTTTGACTGCGTTTGTGACAACAACGTTTCCCCAGTGTGAAAGCTTTCAGTCACAACGGGCTACAAACTGGGTTGTGCATTGCATGCAGCCCTGAGGGAATTCTTCGCCGGAGACACCAGCACATTAGTTTCATTGGTAAGGTGACCGGCCACTAACGTGTTTGGCAAATGAAGCGATCACGGGTAAGTAGAAATGCAAACAATGTTGAATGAATATTAAGGTGGTTGTAGCCAGAGCCTGCCAGTTGAAATCAACCTTTAATAATATAGTCTGCGGTAACTTCTTTTTGCACTTAGGATTGCAATTTGAAACACAAAGCCACTCCACATAGCTGTCGAACATCGTGTAAACAACAGCAGTCATCGTCCCCGGTTCAAATGAGCGAAGCCTTAGCTTGATGAAAAGAATGGCGGTCTATACTTCTTGGTTGTTTCAATCACAACCTCGCACAGCTGAACAGACAAACAAATCAAGGAAATATATCCCGCGCTGGCTTGCAAATCACAGCACACAAGCAGGGTACATAGCAGAGCAGAAAACACTGGCAATGAGCACACGGAGGCATGCAGCTTCCTTTCTTTTTCCCTCGGCGAATGATTGGTTTGCTGCAGCATTCCGTAAGCACGTCGACATTCAAAAGTTGAGCCTGATCTGTCTTGCAGTGCCTTGCGGAACGGCAAGTATCGCCCACCATTCCACAAGGCACTGCAGGACTCGCAAATGTGTGAACAGTGCTTTGCAATATAGGCCATGATCGGGCAGCAGGTGCCCATCTAAAGACATTTAATATTGATTGGCATTGAACTAACCTTTGGGCTTCATCACGTAGCAAGCATGGGTGAGGTATAATTCAAGAACATTTAATGTTCGACGAGTTTAATACGTTGTGGTGCTTTCCCATCTGTTTCGGTGTCACGGAGTGGGGTTCAAATTAATAAAAATAATTCAATGATCCACTCTGAGAATAAACGAGAAATTACGGGAAAAGAACAAGAGAGCTAAGTTCGACCATTGACTAGCGCTAGGTCCACGCCTGGTGTATAATCAGTAGAGAAAGATGATGACACAGGGAGGATAAGCAAATAAAAGATTAGATTTAATAAAGTGAAAAACTAAGCTGTACACGGCAATAGAGCACTCAACACAAACCGCACTCCAGCTCAAAGCTATGGAGCCCTGCGAGCCAGAAATTAATACTAAAAAGACTCGACGCTCATAAAACCGGAATAAGCCCACAAAACAGTGACGAAAACCCGACACTAACAACGAGAGCAAACCGAGATGGAGCTCGAACGTTACCGCTACACACATGGGATAATCCCCCAAAGTTACGAAGCGAGACATTATTCCAGCCGTAGGCACCAGATGTAATTCCCGTCTGCGATCATAAGATTATAGGATCCTAACTGCCGGCAGCTAAGTGTCAATTACATCCGGCTTGTGCATACAGTGCAACATCTTTTGCTATTCAGCCGATCATCACTTTACAGCCTGGGTATCTGTTCTTGTAAACGACAGTAGTGCTACATGTTAAACGGCTCTAAAGCGATAGAGCAAACTCACATCTCATTATCTTTTAGCTGAATAAACTGTTTGTTTGGTTATGCTTGTTATCCAATTTTTCTTTTAAATTTAATTTTCTCATATAAACACCTTACATTATAGAAAAAAAATCTTTTTATAGTACGGAGGTGTCCATATTAAGAAGACATGACTGTATCATCTTTGAAACTAGTTTGCCACAGCCAGTGTTATAATATGTATTGATTTTTTATGCAGTGCCTGCCTTTCCTCGCCCCTTGTGAGGACGACTGAGAAAGCGACTTTGCGCCACAACGACGGATGGCAAGTGTCCCAAGTGTCGTCACCTATAGTGGTCATGTGCTATGTGTTCGCAGCATTGTAAGCCGACCGTGGAGCACTTTCAAAAGGGAGCTTTCGCCATGTGCACAGTATGGCCGTGTACAATACGGGGCACGTACAGTCAGAAGAATTATGAGAGGGAACATGCGGGCGCGTGTCACTTGGTACAGGCAGAGCAGCCTAGCAAGTGTCATGCTTGTGCACTGAGGGGCCCTGGTTTGAAGAGCCGAGGCAGAAGTTTCAGCGGCGGTGTCACCGCCCTGGCGGCTTGTCGCCGAAGCAGAAACGGGGTTAGCTAGCTTTGCTCGTGGCTGGCTTTGTGTAGTGTGTGTAGACCGGGAACGTAGGCTTATGAACTTCGGCAACAAGAATACTACACGGCTTTGGTGTTTTGGTACGAGCAACAAACGTGACACTATCTGCTACGACTAGCTACGACCACCCACCGCAGCGGTGAAGGCATCCAAGAAGCAGAACCTGTGTATTACGCCGTTGCCGTAACCCAACAGTGCTCATTTGTCATGGAGGGCTTTCCGCCCAGAGACTTTGCTCGTCACCGAGTGTTATTTCCCGTGTTTCTCTTTGTGTGCGCAGTGGCTGGACGGGCCTCATACAGCAGTTCTTCAGTCTCAAAGGTGACTAAAAGTTGAGGGTGGATGGACTTGCAGCAATCCCCTCGGTTGGTGCGTGTGACAGAACCTTTGTACGGCATCATCGGGAGGATGCTGTTGTGAGTTAGCAAGTTGTCCAATTGTATGTTCATTATGCTAATATTTGAAAAAGCTTGTTTAAAAGGATGCTGGACCAAAATTTGGATTTCATAAAATAAGGCCGCGGAAGCTTTGAATGGGAACTCTACAAACTCCGAAACATCACTCATACATTAATATCTCAAACGGATGGCCGTATTCTTGGAAAGGAAAGGGCACAATCAAACAAGAAATGTGACATCATACTTCTCCTGGTACACTTTAGAATGAGGGGAAGCGGCCTCGCTTCTCTCATTCCCGCTTCGGTTCACCTGCTTAAGGGGATGAAGCCTAGAGGAGAGGGAATGAGAATCGCGACATCACATGTCTCGTCGGCCTTGTTGAATCCCACATGTTTCCAAAAATACGGCCATCCGTTAGAAATAATGCTCTATGTGTGATGTTTTGGGGGTTTTGCAGCGTCCCGCCTACCGCCCCAGTGTTGTTTTGCAAGCTTCGAATTTCGGTTAAGCATACCTTTTAATATGAATAATTGTGTCATCAGAATGTTAGAACATGTCAGTTCTACACAGCTACTCTCAAACATTTTCGAGTGGTCTCGCCTGCCAGATTCAAAGGGGGGGGCAACATGTACATGTTTTTATGTCTACAGCACAAATAGTTCCTATCATGCACTCTAACTAGCTGTCAATCGACAGACTGGGTAAAAGAGTGAGCACAAACAAGTCCAACTACCAACAATGCTGTCCATGGCGAATCTTGGACAACATGTCTTACGTTATGTGGCCTCAGCGGTCTTTCTATAGTTCTTTTCATTGTTGCCGGTAGAGCAGCTACCGATAGGGGGGGTTGCGAGGACGTCAACTTTGAAATGCAGTTTCTTCACATAATGTTTGCACTTTGGGAAGTTTCTACACATATACCTTGAAGTCGCTATTGTACGGATGAAACAACTTCGTAAGAGTGTCTATGAAAACTTGGGCAGGGTTCTCTTTAACGTGCCTGACTTACAACAAGGCTGTCCAACTTGAGAAATTTCACTGGTGGGAAGCTTATTTTCATATAAGAATGGTGTACTTCTTCACAGCGCTGTATGTATCCAACAGAAACTCCAGATGTGTTCAATAAAAGTAGCATTTGCTAATATTGTGTTTTCTGTGTATCTGATGCACTAGGTTGTATTTGTTTTGAACGCTTGCTACGTTTAGGCTATAAAAAATAGTCTAAATTTTATGCCGACAAGCTTATTGAAAAAGAAGTGTTCGGTCTGAATAAAAGATTCCAGAAATTACACTAAAATAAATTGCTACTTGGGGTAGCAAAAATGGTGTTTTACAGTCGACTCTCATTATTTCAAACTCCAGGGCCCGTTTGCTCGAAGCACTAACCGCGGCTGAAGTTAGCCGCAGTACCTAGGAGAAGGATTTTCAAATCACGTGACTGGCTCGGTAGGGATGCGGGGAAGCGTGGCGGTGCCCCGGTGAGTGAGCGCCGCACGCTTTGGAACTAATATGTCGTTGTAGCTGCAATACCGGGCGCGTTAGTCAGCAACGAATGGTGCAGGAGGCTTTCGCTTTGCCTTACCTCACTTCATCACAAAGCATGAGCAAGGCTCTCGCCACATTTTTTAGATAGTCTTTCGACTCTGGCCATTCCTAAACCTAAATGAATGTGGTAATTGTCGGCTTAGCAACATCTTTGGAAAGCGGATTGTCTTGACTCTATCGGTCGGGTATTGATTGCACACAAAAGCAAACAGCATCCCTATAGACCTCTTTCTAAATTACCCAAGCATTGAGAAGAACGCTGGAAGGATAATTCTGCGGTCTGCGCGCACTGGCCTTCCTCTTATAAAAGATTCAAAGTAAATATTCATAATAAATATTTGACCAACGCACGTGCAAGACAAAATTTGTTTTAGACTTTTTGCTTTAGAACAGTTACTACTTCAGACGCCAGCACGTGCAACGCGTGTAACTACACTTGTAGCATGCACCTCGGTGCTTGGGAAATTTAGAGAAAGGTCTAATATGGTTTATTGGGACGCTGTCTGCTTTTGTGTGCTATTAATACCCGGCCGATTGAGTCAAGGCAATCCACTTTCCAAAGACATTGCCATGCTAACATTTATCGCATTCATTTAGGCTTAGGAATGGCCAGAATCGAAAGACTATCTAAAAAATGTGGCGAGGTCATATGCTCATGCTTTGCGATTTAAATGAGGTAAGGCAAAGCGAAAGCCTCTGGCACCATTCATTGCTGACTAACGCGCCCAATATTGCAGCTACAACGACATATTAGTTTCAAAGCGAGCGGCGCTCACTCACCGGGGCACCGCCATGTTTCCCTGCATTCCTGCCGAGCCAGTCACGTGATTTCAAAATCCCTCTCCTAGGTACTGCGGTTAACTTTAGCCGCGGTTAGCGATTGAGCAAACGGGTCCTGGAAGCCACACACTTTAGTTTGAAATATCAGAAGATTGAATTATCAAAATTCATCTAAATATTGTCACAAATAAAAACATACTTCTTTATTAAACTTAAAATCAGTGTGTAATGCGCCGAACTTGTGCTGAGAAACATAAATTAACAAAGACTTTTGATGGTGTCGAAAGGACAACTGCCTCACGCAGCCAAGCGAAGGTACTTTTGTAAGCGCGTGGGTATCTAGAAGTTTCTGAGCTCGAACAAAAAAAATTTAGAGTCGTCTCATCATTCCAGTCACGCAAACAATAGAAAGAAGGACACGCGCTGGCGGGGTCAGCGGCATGTGAGTCGATCACGCTGCTGACTTGGCTATTTGCACGTGGCATTACTCCCCTCTTGTGAAAGACTCATCGTCTTTATGCAACACAAAATTAAATTAACAGCTTAAACAAGACTAGGTCAAAATACAGTCTCGTAAATAGCAGATTTTCACAGTCCTACCAAGCATACCTAGTTCAGTTGAGTCGGAAGACGTGAATCGCCTACGGGTCGCAGAGGGCAGCGTGAAAATGTTGATGTGCCATTGGCCAACGACCTACAACTTGGGTCTCATGTAGCGAATAACCTTGAGGTCGAAGCACCACTTTAACAGTTCCTTGCTGCGACGATAAATTGGTGTTTAGATTCACAGTGGGTGGCCAGGCTGAAACTGGGCGTCGTGGTGACAAAGATTGTAGCAGTCATCGTCAGGAAGTTTTGGCTTGCATCAAAATGCTACCAAGCTGGCAAACTTCCTCCGTTCGTTGAGTGACATACCAGGCGTCGTCGTCCTGTTCGTCTTCGTGACAGATACCACACTTGCCGTAGGTATTGTCATCGGGTTCATCATCAAGGTCGCCGTCAAGTTTGTAGTCGTGGTTGTCGTTAAAGGGCAACTCCGGACCATACTTTCAATTTTGGGATTATGACTGTTTTTAGTGCAGTCAGCGTCCCTGAATTGCAAGGTGTAATTTTTTCCTCGTTATTGTGCGTAGTTTTAAAGATATGGACGCCTCAAAGTTTTGTTTGGGGCACGGCCAACAAAACCGAAACTAGCCGCTCGAGGCCCTGTCAGCACTAGAAATCAGCCGCTATGTGAACGTGACGTCAGGATCGTTCTTGTTCAACGAGTATGCAGGTTGATCAGCAGCTACTTCTGTTGCGCTAGCCGTCTAAAGGTAGGAGGTAAGCTGATTTTATTTTAATTCTGTATATGTGGTAGTTATCCAGCACATGTAGGAAGAGTTAGTGCGTATACCCAAAAGCTAGTGACTGGAAAACCCGTAAACTCGTACAGTGCCGTACTCGGCGGCCGCTGCCGCCGTGCGTGTGCCATGCCGTACTTGTCGCTAGTATACCCAAAAGGTAGCGACTGGAAAACGAGTGAACTCGTTCAGTACCGTACTCAGCGGCTGTCGCCGTGTGTGCAGTCTTCCGTACTCTGTCGCTAGGCCTAAATTGTCATCGGGGCTCCGTGGATGGAGCGGCGTTGCTCTACGACGCGCTGCCAGTGAAGTACAGTACTGGGTGCCCTCTCGCTTTCGCGCTGCGGGTCAGTAACAGACACGAAGCTTTGAGGCTTTCCGGCACGGGCTGCTGCGTTAGGGCTGTACATGTCTGTTTTTGCATTCTTTTTTCCTTGGGCGCGTAAAAGCCAAAGTCCACTCGTCGAACAGCGTTTACCCACACCTTCTTCAATTTCTGGTACGTTGGAAACTTGTGAAAAAGCATGAAAAAGCACCTCCGGGTTGTGCAGCGGGTTGTTTGAGCAGCCCACAGCACTACAAGTTCTACTCGGCATCCTTCGAGGAACAGCTGGGCAGTCTTGGGCGCTACGAGTTGCTCGCTAAAACCAGTCTTTGAGTCCTCACAAGCAAATAAACAAAAGGCTATACCGAAGCTACACAGGCTACAGATAAAAGCAATGGCTAAACATGACAATCACAAGTCCAAGTAGCGGTGGTAGCGGCTCAAAGAAGCGCACTCCGCGTAACGCTTGGAGGAAAAAAAGAACGATACTGACGTCACGGCCCAATGTTGCTTTAGTGATCGGCAACCCGCTAGCCGACCGCTAAGGTGCAGCGGCTCGCGGCGGGTCACATTTTTATTATCGGCATTAGTTGAGAATGCGGCATCCCACGGACGTAATATTTTGGCTGGGGTCGTATTTTGTGTCACTACAGCGATACCAGTAATTTCTTTAATTTCGAGTTTTGGCCGGAGTTGCCCTTTAAAGTCATCGTCCGGATTGCCCTTGGATAACTGTCAAAGCCGTAGTCGGGATCGTCTTCCATGAAATTGTTTGAGTCTTCGCCTGGGTCATCATCAGTGTCGTCATCAGTCTCGTCACCACGGTTGAAGACTGTTTGTCATCGAGGCCGTTGTCAGGTTGGTTGTTGACATTGTAGCCGGGTTTGGTCTTTGGAGTTGTCGTCCGTTTCATCATCAGCGTAGAAGTCTTCATGATGTTTTCGTCCAAGTGTGGTAGCCAGGGGCTTTGTCAAGTTCATTGTCCGGGTCGCTTCCGAGGCCATAGTTGAGGTCGTCGTTGGTGTCAGAGTTGGAGTCGTCCTCGGATGATTTCAAGGACGTCGCCTTCACGATCGTCGTCTTCAGAGTTATCGTGTTCACAGATGGTACGCTTTATGGGCATAGACTGCGTTACTCTGCACATCCACCAATATGTCATGAACAAAAACAAACTTGATTAATAAAACTTCAGATCAATGTTAAATGCAGCGAACTTGTGCCGAGAAACATAAAGTAACAAAGACCTCACATACTTTGACAGCGACAAAAGGACGACTGACTCGAGCAGCCATGCAAAGCTCTTTTTGTAAGCCCGTAGGTATCTAGAAGGTTCCGAGCTCGAACAAACACGATTCTCGAGTCATCTCAAACATTCTAGGCGTGCAAACAAACAAAAGATTCCCCATTCCACCCAACTCCATTGCAGAGAATTGGAATTTTCTAATACTAATTCCATTCCTTTGAACTCCTGGAAAGGAAAAACTGGGCCCATTCCCACTCCTGGAATGGCTGAACTGCTGCATTCCATTCCTCTCAATCCCTCCCAATTGTGAAAATGGCACTTGACAGCTAGTACTAAGTTACCGGAAAATAACGTCGGCGTAAAGCTGGCGTTGTGAAATGCGTAGACAACTGCAAAATTCAAAACCCTACCCGCAATCATTGATTTTACTAAGTTGAGCTTTGGTTGCACATAGCACTAGTGGCAATTGGTATGGGGGCACTGCAGATATTGATCGCACCACCAGGTGTAAAAGCCTCGTAACAGAGAGGAAAACTAAGTCGCCCATCTTTTCCACAAAAGAACCGTATATGTCCTCCACTTTTACGAGATACATAATAAGTGAGGAGTCACGTGTATTAACGAAGTGCGGGCGGTGTGACATTGTCCCTGCCTGGTGGCCTGCAACTGGTGCTGTAATCACACATGGTCCCAACAGCCTTATGGTTGCATCTCGCAGCACCAGGAACGACACTTTGGCTGTGTTCCAAATCTTACCCAAATAGATCCGAGTTACTCCGGTGGGTCGTGTCACATGACAACACAGATTGAAAAGTGCTGGGCACGGGTAGTTTTTGGAACGCTGAGGTGCAAAACCCTTACCCTGGATTAAGATCGAGTAAATTGCCCTTGTCAGCCTACAACTCTACAGTTTGGGTTGCTTCACTGGGGTTGCCACTTTCATCCTCGAAAGAACATAAGCAGTCAGATAACCAAACCGTCAGTTACCTAAGTGCAATAATGCCGTTTCGAAAGCCCCTTTGACGGCATCTAAGCAGCTCGCATTAGAACAAAGCCTATTCCATTCCTACTCTATTCTGGGCAAAATGTAACTACTAATTTCATTCCCATTCCATTCCAGTGCTGCCACCATTTTATTTGCATTCGATTCCAGGGTTGTGGAAGTGCGGAATCGTTCCAACTCTGGAGTGGCAACTCCTCAACACTGGTGATAGTCACCAAGGCACCCAGTTCAGTGTGAATGCTGTCCTCACAGCCCATCCAAAGCTGTTATTACTGTAACAAACTCCAGTACGACGAAGTAGTTGAATTCGGAAGCCTGTTGTGCAGATTTGTACCTTGCATTGTTTCCGGTATTTTTTATTTCTTTTGTATTTTATAATGGACAACAACCGTTGTAATCTCGGTATTGTTGCCAAACCTGAAGGTTTTATCATCGGTGCACTTTTAAATAAATACATATATGCCACAGCCGCAGCTCAGCGATGAGCACTTACACTGCGACTTAGGTGTTTCGTAAGTATTCATTTTGATTGCGCGATAATGATGTTTGTCTTCTGTTAGAATTAAAAAAACCAAAACAATATTCAACATGATGGATAATTTTGGACACCTGCGGCATGTGTGATCTGAGCATTTGTTCTTTTCATCTGAAGTGTGTCTCTTGCTTACTACCTATAGAGTATACGATGTTGTGGACGGAAAAGATGCTGCGACCGACTCCGAGCAATAAAAACATTCTGTTTATTCTCATGTCGTTGAGCTCGTGGTGACGAGTATGAGTAGCACTGTCATCTTTGGCGATGCCAAGGCTGAACCGATAGACTGCCGCAGAGCTATCGCCCTCAGCTCTGCACTGTGAGGAATGGCACGATTTTGTTGAAGTGATTGCGGCTCCAGAGAGGTGTCGTTGCTGTTGACATGTACCGCAAGCAGGATGACATACTAGAGAGCAGGAAAGAGAGCGTTTGGAAACCGTGCATGGTAGTTGACGCCGAGGTCAGGAAATGAGGCAGCAGACGGGGGAAATCGACCCTGTCGTGCTTTCAGTCCGGCTCGATCAGTTTGGAGTGTACAGCCTCGGACTGAAAGGGGGATGCCGGCCGACTGCGGGGCCGATGCAACATCCCCTAAGATGAGGAACCGAACTGAGAGCGAATGCCTGACATGGCAACGATGAGGAGACCCTGGTCGGCTAGCAACATGCCTTGTGAACAGTGTGAAGATGTCGATGAATATTCACTTGCCAAGCCGGTGGGGCAAGCAAGGTGGTCGCAGCCCATTGCTGGGAGATGCCGGTGCTAGATGCGACAGAGCAGAGGTGGTTGCGGAGGCGCTGCAGATGTGGAGGCTGAGAAAGTTGAATATGTGCCTACTGCATTTTCGTCCGAAAAGGCAGAGCCATTGCCGTGCCCTTGGCCACGAAGAACATTCCCCTGGATAGCAGGTGCTCGGAGTCAATCATCATGTTCAGGTCACCAATCTGTAGCACTTTCGATCTTGAGGACGGAAGAGACGGTGCAACAGACTCCGAGTTTAACTGTGAAAACATTCTCTTTATATCTCGTACCGTCAAGCTCGTTCCGACGAGTAGCTTGCTTTTATACACTGCAGTCATTAGCATTATAGTTGATCTAAGTATTTTGCAACACTATTAATACGGCAGATTGGGCGAGTTGGTACGGCATAATTACGAACCAGCGCACAGGTAGACCAGTCACTCAAAATCCAAATACACAAAAATATGCACTCGCACAGCGCTGATGTGAGTTTTTTGTGTTTGGATTTTTGGTAACTGTCTACCTGTGCGCTGGTTCGTAATATTGCAACACTGCCGTCTTTAGGCGGTGTGGAGGCTGAACCGATGGACCGCCAGAGGCCCATATCTGTATCTGTTTCATATACTGAATGCCTTTTTGCACGGCTCTGTGTTTACTTTTGTCTTCCAGATTTTTACTGCTCACTTGTTTTTTTAATTTTATTTAGAGGATACTACTGGCCATTGAAGGCCCAAGTAGGAGTGGGGTACAACATATGCATTCACACACCTACAACAACAAACAAATAACACGACATTAAGAGGTTTACAACAACTAACCAGCAAATATACAGGATATATATATTTAAAAGGGGGGGGGGGGGGGGCACAGCATGCATCAAGCAGCATGTAATTCAATCATTTGTAATAATAGATGTGAAATTTAAAACTCATATTTAAGATTGAACATTATCAAACAAATGTGAATTTAATTAAGCTATAAATTTTATATAGACTGTTACTTTTTATACAATTTTGTCTAGATTTGTCAGGATACAATCTGCAAGTATGCATAAAGTAACTGGAAAGTTGAAAGACGCAAATTAGAGATTGCAAAACCTACTTCTCAATAGATATTTTTTCCCAAAGTATTTACGTGATAGTGCAGCTGAAATAAGGCTCCTTTTTCAATTTTTTTTATTTGAAACACCTTAAAAATACATTGTTTTCTAAGATTTTTTTTATTATTATGCTTGGAAAATTAAGTTACCGATTGTGTTCAGTTTATTCTAAACTATTTATATGAAATTCCAGAGTGCTTTTGTGCATAACAGTGGCTAGATAAGGTTTTTATAATTTCTGATAAAACAAACTGACTAGTTTCTCTTTAATGACCGTTTCGCCAAGGTGACAGCAGAACAAGTAACGGATGCTGACGTCAAACTACAGGAATTTGAGATATATGTTTTCTTAGCGAATGCACGCCACTGTTGTGACATATTTGAATATCCTTATCGCTTGCTTGGGCTCAGCGGGTAATGCAGGTCGGCACTAGCGTGAGTATAAAGGCTGAACTGCATAAAGCGATTTAGCGAGCGACGGCGACAGCGACGAGTCAGCGACGTATTACGAAGATTTCTTACTATCGCTCGTCGCGTCACTCGGTTTTTGGATTTCTAAAAAACATCGTTCCGCTTTCATGCGGCTTGCGTCGTCGCGCGAGTGACCGAGCGTCAGCGAAGCGGGTCGCCGTCGCTTTTCTCGTCGCTCGCAAAATCGTTTACATTCGGTTTATACTTCACGCTGTCAATAATATCGACTCGAGCGCGCATAATTTCATTTCCACGGGAGCGCGTGTAAATCAAACCCTAAACCAAGACGGGGGCTGCAGCCAGCAGCTTTGAGAGCGTCATACAACGGATTATAGTTTGACAGAAGCAAGCACACACTTCGCTAGCGCATTCCAGCCTTGAGCGCTCGAACTTCCGAAAACGAAACCAGATTTTGCTACATTTTGGCTAGCTCGAAACATTTTTTTTTTAAATATAGGGTGTCTTTTAGCTATAATCTAGACTAAGAGAAATGTGTACCTTCCCAAATTATATTTATGTCGCCGTACTATATAAGTAATAATTGTGTAATATCGTTACGTTCATGTAAAATACAGGGGGGGTCACCGGACCTTCGTTTGAAACAAAAAGTCTGCTATATATACCGAGTGGGTTTCTTTCGTAATCGAGTAGGAGTGTCGGGTTGTCAGTGTCTCTGTTCGTTGTTTGTGTATGTAGATGCTTGTGTGTTGATCTTGTGGTATGTGCTGTGATGTATGTGTCGGTATACTGCCGTCCGTGTTCGAACGTGTCACTTCCTCAAATGCCGAAATGTCCTTCATTTTTGTAGTTTTCCGCATACTCACTAGGTGGCGCAAGCAGCCGCCCAATTTTATTTTAGCTTTGTTTGTACATAGTCCATTTATGTGTAAGGAACCACACCACATAGCTACAGTCTAGTAGAAAAGTAACCGCGTGTTTAAATGGCGCGTAGCGCCGGCGTTCAGTTCGTCTTCGTTCGCTGGCCGTTTCGGTAGCCGATTCGTACCCGGAAAGCCGCAAAATTTGCGTACACACGAGATATGAGTGGATACGTCGAAACGTCGCGTACAACTTTGCTCGCGGTAAAGAGGTGAGCGGGACGTCGGTAACGCCGGTCGGGTAGGGTCGGTGTCGGAGCTATTCGTCGTCGCTCGCGGCAAACGGGCTTTTTCAATAAAGTTCATGTCTGTGGTCGCGAAAAGATAATTGCTGTGGAAATTACCCGGCGTCGGTGACAATGCAACCGGCTTGAGGCCTCGGCGATCGGCTGAACCGCCACGCGAACGAGACCTGCTCGATGGGGAAGCACGCTGCTGGATGCAGTCGATGGTCGCTCCCACTGTCGCGTAATCGCCGTAATGGATACGGCGTCGGCGCTTGGGGGTGAATGCTTGCGGTAGTTCAGCACGTATGGACGATTACGAACGAACACGTGCAAACTACGCTTTCGCTGCGGCGAAAAGCCGTGTAAAGCGCTGGGCCTCGCTCGTAGAACCCGTCTTGCGTCAAACGGCCGCCATTGTAAAAAAACACCCCTAGACGTGTGATCGCAGAACGAAGTACACGTTCATAGATGTTCATTTTACACGAGACCTCGGGTGCAAACGAAATGCACCGAGCCTCGCGTGTAAAACGAACACCATTTGGGGAGTCCGCCCTGGGACAACGGTTTACACGTCCCGGGGTGTACTTTTTCGCTGTGTGTGTAGTAGTGCTGTGGCTGACGCTAGGATGTACCACTCCCATTTACATGTCATTTCAATCACCTTTTATGTAAACTAACCACCTTACCACAGTTCTCATCAATGTTTCTAGGTCTAAGCAAAGTTGGGGCCGAACCTAGAAAAAGTATTTGGCAGTCCATGATGAATTTTGAGGCTCAGACTCCTCCTCCTCTCCTGGATATGGCCTTGAGCCCAGGAACTATTTACATACACGTCCCATAGTTTTTAATAGTTATCACACGTGCAGTCCTTTCAGGGTTAGCCTGTACAGGGACAAGTCAATTTTCCCTCTGTACACCCTACAGTTGGCGGGATTTTGAAAGGGCCGATAAATAAATTAACGATTTGTTGCTTATATTTATCACTTTAAACAATGACTATTGTAACCCACCAATAAAACTATCAACAAATCTTCAGAAAGCTTAACCCAATTTTGGGACCACGTAGGTAACGAAGTGCCAACCCTGCTTTCTTCACTTCTTTCTCAAGTAAGTTCATTGAAATTTTAATGCATTGCTTCCATTAGTTTTAAAATACAGATTTAAGCGTTCACTTCATACACTTGCCCCGCCTCCTCGAACTCTGCAGAAATAAGCAATACATGTAGATTGTTGTGCTGTTCCCTGCTCAAGTACGTACCTCCTCCTCCGGAAAGTAGGGGACACGAAACCCGGGGGCGCCCAGGGCAGAGTCTACACCGACAATGCACAGGATGCGGGAGTAGGTTGATGAGAGCCGCGCCCGGGAGGAGCCTCCCCCCGTTTTGCGGCTGTGAATACGAAATATATATCAATAACTCTGTCCCGAGTATTTATCTTCTGCCTAGCTTACCTCTCAGCCTCGACTACTGCGCACCGCTTGCGGGCTTTGGAGACGCGGTTCATCCAAACCCTCTTCCACCGCTCTGTGCTGCGCGGCGGCCCGAGGTGGTTCAGCCGGCAGGTCAACTCGGCCCACAACCTTGTCTTGTCATCTCTGGTCAGGCTAGGCGAGAGGTCAGAGGCCCCACGAGCCAGTTCGCGATGTGCAAACATAAAATTGTCCATTTCCTCTTTTTGTAATGCATTGACGGGCTCGCAGGGCTCTCTCTCGCTTGCCTGATCAGACATGACAGACATGATTGAGGCGGTAAATTGTCGTCTGCTATCAGTTTTCGAAAAACGCGCGCGTCCGCATCCCGCAATTGTTGCCGGCAGCTTTTACATCACATAACTTCGGTTTCATTTTTCTTTTCAGCCCAACTAAAGAAAAACGTGCTAATTTCATCAGCATTCAAAGTTTTTTTATTTACGACGCCGTGTATAATAAATTATATGTGACGGTGAGCGTCGCACTCCCTTGGCTACTGTCGGCTTGATGCAAGTACAAGAGTCGTTGGCTTGGTTCGCTCGCTTGGCTTCGTGTCTTCACGGCCGTGCATCGGAAGTGTGTCGTAGTTAATTACTGCGATGTCGTCATGGCGTCAGAAGGTGAGTTTCCGCGTTCCGTGGTGTTGCTAAGATACGTTCATTCACACCTACGTCACTTCCTTCTCCCTAGTCTCCTGGGAGTGCAAAAAGCGCAACATAGCCCTCCTGGAGCGCCTACTGGAGCGCTTCTGAAGCGCTAATCGAGCGCCTACTGAAGCACTTCTGGAGCGCCTACTGGAGCGCTTCTGAAGCGCTAATCGAGCGCCTACTAAAGCGCTTCTGGAGCGCCTACTGGAGCGCTTCTGAAGCGCTAATCGAGCGCCTACTGAAGCACTTCTGGAGCGCCTACTGGAGCGCTTCTGAAGCGCTAATCGAGCGCTACGTCAGGCGCAAGTCGGTGCCACATGTGGGCTGCTTCCAGCGCTCATGAAGCGCTAACTGAGCGCTCCGCTGTATGTGTGAACTGGCCTTGAGACGCTCAAGTATATGTACTACTCAAAGCAGGTCCTAAATATACTCTATTTCACCATGTGTTGTACCGCAGGAAAGGCTACAAGCGCGAGCTACTTGCTCTAGGGCAGATGTCGGCGGCACAAGCTCTTGTGCACCAAGGGCAGCTGCCAACGCTATGGGCCCACGCTTCTAGCCTTCGCTGCGGTACAGCAGAAGGTGAAACGGAGTATAGTCCCATTTTGCAGCGTCCCCTGGGCAACGCTGGAGGCCTATAAGTGGGTTCTTAACGGAACAGAACCCTAGCGAACAGTTGTTGTGTTTACGCTCAAAACAAAGCCGTAGGTGAATATCTTTTTATACGTGAAGCTTGGGCTCTCCTCATTTATGCGTACTCCGATTCGATGTTGGCTTTGTACTTTTTGATTTGATTTAGATTGTGCCGATGGTTAATTTTGGCTGCTTATGGGTATACTCTAGGATGCCGATCCGTCGTCATATGTAGGGTTCCGTGTTTTCTTTTTGTTCAAATTTGACGATGCGTTTCGGGGTTTATTATTTTTGTTTTTAATCGTTATTTTACGGTGAACATTATGAGGGCCGGACTAAGAAATCATTGTTTATTGTGGCTAAGCTTTATAAAACAGTGTTGAGAAGTAATCATTTCGGCAAAAATCTGTCTGGTTAATTTAAGTATTAATAAAAAAAGCTGCAGTTACTCTACCCAACTGTGTTTAAATAGCCTGACGTTTCGCGGCCTGCTCGGCCGCTTGTTCACGGGCTTCACGGGTCACTTATATGGCTCGGTATTCGTCTTTCTCTTCCTCGTCGCTTCCGTTTCAACATGTCTCTTCTTTTTGTGAGACCTCAAAACCCGCCAATAGAATCGCTCGGGAGGGTTCTATGTACTCAGGGGCTTCGAGGTGTCACACAAAAAAAGACGACGATTAGAACGGCAGCGACAAGGAGAAGAAGAGAAAGACCCAGCCTATTAAGTCATCCGTGAACAAGCGGCCGAGCAGGTCGCGAAGCGTCGGGCTATTGAAACACAGTTGCTGAGAGGATACTGCAGCTTCTTTTATTCAAACAATACTCTATCCAGTCTTTTTTGTTTCACAGCAAACCTTGTGCTAGTGTCAGCTGAGCAGACGGTGCTGGACACATAAAATAAGGTTTACGAATTAAGAGCGTGCTTCTTAAATTCGTAACGGTCTTTGAAACTATAGTGACCAAGTTGTTATTGTCGCAGCGGAGATAAGAGCTGACAAATGGAAGAAAACTTTACAGAAACTGTGTGTACCTGTCCATGGATCTGTTTGGGGCTTTTTAGTTGAAGATGTAGCGCCGATTTGACGTGATGCTTAACACGAATCTTGAATGGGCTCTGTATTAATAGATAGGCGGCCCCACTTGCAGAGAGGATATTTGTCGGCCCCTTCACCAGACACTATGAGATCATCAAAATCATTAAGATAACTTCGATAGTCTTCCGTTCCTTACCCATGCTGACTGTCGCCGAAATGGGATCTTAACTGTTCATGAAACATACGCCCCAGTCCCAAATATAAAGCATCCCTGTAACGAGACAGACGGAGAAGGCGAGAGTAAAGCGAAAGCTCCTCGCACCTCTTCTTGCTTCAGCAGAGCGAACGCTAAAAGGAGGCGACCTCCTCTCATGCGTTCGCCATGCTTAAGTAAAAAGAGGTGCGAAAAGCTTCCACTCTTCTGTTAGTCTTTCAAACCTATAGAACGCTTAGTACGGGTTCTGTCGAGAATAAAACAGGAGACACAAATAAATTATTTTCTTCCTAAAACAGAGGATTTTTCTCTTGAAAACCAGCTTAAAATAACACCTCTCCTGTACTTCCCAATAGGAAAAAAAAATTGCTCATTTGTTTTTTTTTAGTTTTTCCGCATTTACCCAAAATACGGAACCCAAGTTATATGGTATTGAGTGAACTTAATCTCCCATATATATATATATATATATATATATATATATATATATATATATATATATATTTATTTATTTATTTATTTATCTTTTTGCGTGGCTTGTTTACTTGTGTTTTGGGACCAGGAACATTTCCTTCGCTCAGACGCCACCACGGGCGCCACCTCTGAGCTGCTTTCGAAAAGGTGGCTGGGCTCCACGGAGTCAAACAGCATGCCCTTGGCGAGCCCACTGTCTATCCGAGACCGATATGGCCGCTGGCGAAAGTCTCTGCAGATCAAAAATGGTAGCAAATTGTTAAGCAGTTGCGTTGCCTAAGTGAAGCGTTTTAGCACGATGTGCGTTTAGCGAGACTCTCACAGCGCTCTTCATCAGATGGGTGCACTGTTGATAGTTGTTCCTAGAATAACGAAATACTACAGCCAGTCGGAATGATACAACTGGTGGTCTTCCAGAGTCTTCCATGGTCACGAGCTCCTCTCTTGAGGGCGCACAGGGGGTCGAGTTCCTCTTGGCCTACTTTTCTGGTCACGTGACCTCCACCGTTAACCAATCAGCAGTGAGCTTCACGGCCACGCTTATCAGGTTTCACTTAGCAAGCTTCACGAAATGTTGAACGACTAGTGAAATAACGTTTCACGTTAATAAACGAAGTGTGTATCGAACCTACAGATAAATTTCGCATGCGCAGATTATGTTCCCGCGGCATTCCTTGGGGATTGGACAGATTTTGCTGTTGTTTTTAAAATCTTGGTTAATTATAAGTATAGAAGTAATAATTGCCATCAATACTCCAATTTCTGCATAATTTTTAAAATCTCTATTTCGTCAACTTATTCTTACAATTATTGTCTCTCTTAATATCCTCTGAGCGTGATAAATACGTGGCAAAAACAAACGTCGTCTAACCTTGACCCCTTGCTGAATAAAATCTGTTGGAATTAGTGCGAAACACATCGTATAATAGTCCCCTAAATAATCTTTGATAGTTTCTCGGGGTTTATGGGATTAGTTTTAATCATGCCTAGTCGATTTTTGGGATTTCTTCCCAAGAAAGCACTACTGCTTCCCAATGGTGTGCTTTTTGCACTGACTTTTGAGAACGTGTCAGGGCCCAAACAGGATTCCAACTACGGGTTGAGGGGAAACAGGAACTCGTATAGCAACCGTTCCTGGCCGAAAGTGTGCGCGCGTTTGGACGCCGCACCGGCGCAACGACGCCCTGAGCTGCCGATCAAGTGTTGTCGCGGCGGATTTCCCGGAGGTCAATCACAATGTGTGTGATGTGACAAACAACGCCCGATAGAAATGAAAAGGCCGCGGAAGTGGCGGGGTCCAGGGGGCCGTTCGTAACGTTGGCCGCAGCGGTAAAGGGAAAACACGCGCAGTAGCCAGGAGCGGGAGAAAATAAAAAATAAAAAGCCACTTCAGTGGTAATTTTTTTTGGCTTCAAGAGGGGAAAAGAACAAAAACGACTGCTTCTTAACCCTCCCTTCGTCTTTCTGTGGGGTTCCCCGAGATGCGAGGCCCCCCACTCCAACTCCCGTCCGGTCGGTGCGGGGCTTCGAGGAATTAAAATATTTGCGATTGTTATTTTGTCTAGCGAAAGCTGGAATATGTCGCCGCTGGCACGACGTGATTGAACACAAATTATTCTCGTTTCGCCCTAAAAAAAGCGGATTCCGGCCTGCTTTGGAGCGCTTTTGACATATTTCGTAAAGGATTTCGTAGCGTTCGGTTATGTTTTCTTCGGGGATTCCAGCCCTTAAATGATTGTGTTGAAAAAAGTGGTATCCTTCCTACGCATAAAGTCAGAGTACGTATATGATCATGACCTATCTGGAGGTTGTTGGCTTTACTTTAAAGAGATTAAAGAAAAAAAAAAAAAAAAAAACCTCAAAGGGAGAAAACCTTGAACAAAAATGAATAACTTTGAACAGAAATTTTTTTTCAGCATAAAGGACCTTGAAAAGAAAAATTTTTAACAAGAAAAATTTAAGCTTCACGGGAAGAAAATCTTTATCTACAAGTTTACTTTGCAATCTCCAGGAGCACTGCCCCCACTGAACAGCCCCGAGGCTGCATATTTTTTTCGGAACGGCACACATTGTTGTGTTCTGTTCTTTCATAAGAATGAATGCGTCATTCAAATACTCGGGCCACGCGTATGCCCCCTGGTGGTTGGAGAATCCTCTGCGCGTCTCCTATTTTTTCGTCGCCTAAGCTTCGGGACACTGTTCGTCCGACTTGACAAACTAGGTTCCGAAAAATCACTGAAGCTGTAAACCCCCCAAAAAACACTCCCGAAATTGAGGAAAGCCAAACACGGATACCTACCGAGACGTTAAAGTATTATGCGTTGAAACACCAATTGGAACGCCAAGGATTAACCAGAGAAAGAGCTGGCTTGACTTTTGAGCGGAGTTACCTTTTAGAATCACACATTTACGTTCGACTCTGGCAGCGCACAACGAGACACAACACGCGTACCATCTGTGGTAGCCTTAGGACACACGAATCAGCGTTTCTTTCGGTTTTATTCTGCGCACTTTTTTTTTTACCATGGGCATGTTGTAATACTGACATCGCTATAAACGACCCTTTCTCATGACCAGGGCAAAACTTTTAACTCGCAAACGCAGCAAAACGTTCCGTTATAGCTGTACGCAGATCCAGGGCTTCCTGTCGGATGGCAGAGCTGTGCCAGGAAGTTACTCTGGCTTTTGGCCGCTCTCTAGTCGTCAGCGGCACTTGAGATCACAACGGTCTCGGCCCAGAGCCAGGCGCGAAAGTAGAAACCATCCTTTACTTTTTGATGTGCCAACGAGTTGTTTTTCTCGAAGGATGCAGTAGACATATCCGTTCGATAATTTTGACCTATTAACTCTGGAACGAGTATTATAAAGCTGCTGAAAACACCATTCATAATTCGAGTTAGCTCCGCTGTGTGCAGTGCCCTCGGAAAAAGAGGCGCATTAAAAACGCATGCTTGCCTTAGATCCAAAAGAATGTATTTATATTCTCAACAATGACAAGTGATGCTTTCTTTTTGTACCGTTTATAAATATTTTTCCCCATTACGTGGATATATTTGCTTACAACGGGTTTCTCCTCAAAACATTTATGTCATGCAGATTGGGAAGCGACTTTCTGAAATGCTTTTGACTACCTTCATTAGAGCATATTCCTTTTTTTTTTATCGAGCTAAAACATTTGTTTTTTGTACTTTTATATTTTGATTGTAAAACCCAGTGCTACTATGCTGCCAAGTTAGAGGGGTAGTGCATGTATGTAAAGATATAAAGAAATATGAGGTTTTCGCGGAAAGATTTGTCGTCGGGAAGTGTTGCAACTTTTCACAATGGAATAATAAAAGAACGCTAGAATGACCCAGCGTGCAGAGAAAAAAAAAACGTAGCTTATTTTGTGCAAAGACCTTCGGAGAACTCAAGAGTTTTAAGGGGAAATCTAAAGTGCAAGGAATATAACTTCGCGGCTGCATAATTCGGAAATGCAAAGAACATGAAGCCCAGGTCACACCGGAAGTACATCGTAATAAAGGCTGCCTGCAGATTCTGTCTCAGGCGTGCTTCATCCTTGAATGACGGTTTTCTCAGAATGGTCATAAAAAAACTTTATGGAGACGCGTTACAAGCCCATATAAAGCAAACATTCTATGAAGACCGTTTTATAGTGGGTAGCACCATTGGGATGGCGACAGAGAAGACGGGAAATGGCTACCAGGGATTTCCCCCTTGCTGGTGCGTTGAAAGAGTGAAAGTCGCAGGAGGGAGGCTTCGCGTGTGTAGGGTGTATGCATTGCCCGAAATTCGTTCGCGCTCTCTTCTCCGTTTGAAACTCCCAACTTAAATAGAGCCGCGGGATTAAATGGCGACAGCCCCCGGTCATCGGGAAACGATTGCTCGGATATAGGGTGAACGAATAACGACAGAAAGCGTCGAATACTGTCCAAGGACCCATGTAGCTCGCATGGAATCCGGAAGCCGGCGTCCACACGTGTCGACGAGTGTGTTTGTTGTCGTAAGCTGAAAACGGCGAAGTCCAGATGGGCTTATTGCAGAAGCGAGTCGATCAATGATTCAAGGATTCGAAATCGGTGCATGAGCCTGTGTCAACTTTAGGCAACAGAAATGGAAGGTTTCTTTCCGGCTGCATCATGTACTAATTTTGAAAATAACAAAAATCTAGTCGCGTCGTGACGGTCAACCAAGGTTCACGGCTCTCTGGAATCGTGCAAAAGATCGCAATTCAGGAAAACTGATAGAACTAACTTTTTAACAATTTCCACCCACACCCGGCGCCGGAAATGAGCCTTCAACTAAGTGTTGCAGATAATAAAATCGATTCCGTGTCACTGAGTCGAGTCCGTGTCACCACGCACCTGGCGAGCGTATCCCATGTTCATAGACTGTACAGCGTTAAGTTCGGTGCGCAATCCACTCATAAGACGTTCCGAGCACAGTCGCGAGTATGTTTTTGCGGAAAAGTATTTTCGGTTTGCGGACGCAGCCCACTGCCGCCGGAGATCTGGGTCATGTGGAAAACGATGGAGCTTAAAGACATTCCAGCCGCACTTGCTGGATTCCGTGGAAGCCACACAGGTCCTCGGACAGTATTCGACGCACTCTGTCATTATTCGTGCACTCTATAGCCAAACAATGGCGTCCCGATGACCGGGGGACTGTCGCCATTTAAGCCTGTGGCTTTAATTAAGTTTAGGGGTTTGAAAGGGAGATGAAAGCGCTAACGAAGTTCGGACAATGCATACATCCAACACCGGCGAAGCCTCTCATCCGAGACTCTTCTTAACGCACCAGCAAGGGGGAAAGCGCCGGTAGCCATTTCGTCTCCCCCCTCCCGCCCTCTTCCAGTAAAACGGTCTACAGGAACGTGCTTGGGCGTGCCCGTCAGTAATTCTGCTATCATGTCTGCGGCGAATCGATTGTCTTTGAATGATGCACGAACAGTGGGAGTGCGGCTTAGAGGCCCTACCTGCGGCGCTCTCTGGGCTGGTCTGTCTTGCCATCCCTGGGCGTCCCGGTGTTGCGGAAAGGGCTCTTCATCCAGGTTTCCAAGGCACCACGACCTTTTGGAGCTACCTGTTCGGGAGTAGCAAAGGCACAAGCTGAAGGGGCGGTAGGTATATTGTTTTGCGAAGCAGAGATTGAAATGTCGGCCTGCAAACAAGTATTTAACCTGGCAAAAAGAAGGATCTTCTTTTTTAACGAATCCCAGGGACAAGATACGAGGGGAGGGGGGGGGGGGCGTATTTCCTGAGTTCGCTCTGTGAAAGTGGGAAGAGGTGGCAAGAGCTTTGAATATAATTGTCGCGAAACTCCCTAAAGCCCGCGCGCGCCGGGCTATGAATATTGGGAGTCCTCGGTATTCCACCTCCCATCGTGTTTCCTCCGGCTACCACGTAACACACGTGAGCAGGCGAAGGTTACCAAAGCAACAACGTACGAGCAGCCAAATCGGAGGAGCGACGAGGGCACGCAAATGGGAGAGAGAATATTGCTTTGGCTGTCTTGTGAGGTGACCCCTTTCTCATCCCTCTGAGTTGTACCGGTTCCGTCGTCTGCTGCACCAAGGTTTCGTCGAATATAGTCGGTTGCGGTGCAAAATAAGTGGATTCGGTGAAGCTGGAAGTCGTGAATGTTAGTTACGAACGACGAATAACGCATTCAAATGAGTGAATAGTTCCGCGATGCGTTTACAAATACGGTACTCCGCCAACGACGTACGAGTTTCCGGTGGATTGGCCGATCGGCCAGATGCTGGATGGCTGCGACGGCTGCTGGCGGTAGCTGCAGCGGCTCAAGCGCATTCGCGGAGGTGCAGCGAGAAAGCGCGGGATCTGCACCGAGGGCTCTCCAAATTTCCTGACCTCGTGGCGCTGTACGTTTTGCAACAGGTCGCTTTTAACCTGCTACTGACTATCTATGGCATGCACGTGAGGTCCTTTCATGTTTCTGGTGCCCGGAAGCGCCTCGCTAACGCAGCGGAAGCTAGCCTCACACGCGCCCTTTCCCCCACTATGTCTTACCCGGTGACGTCAGCCCGCGCTCTACGTCATTATTTGTGGCTCTCCGCCCCACCTCAAGCGGGACACACGCTGCGTCCGTTTGGACGTCGCGCTCTTTGTGAGATGCTGCACAATGAGCTGGCGGCGATCCTAACGCAAGCTAGGTGGTACAGAGCGGATCTACTAGAGATGACGCGGAGGGAAGGAAGGCTACGCGCAGGCCTTGTGCTCCGGTGGTATCGCCAAGAGCCACCGAATAATCTACGTTTACAGTATCTGCACTCTATTCATTAGTGGGTGCTGCCATCTTGCCGTTTACTGTAGAGCAGGAGCTACTGGCAATTGTCGGAATTCAAAAATGCAACTTCCTCCGCTTTAGGCACATGAAGCCAGGAAGCTAAAGCGATATCAAGTTTCCCTTTTTACGAAATGTTTTAATAATTCTGGAGGGCACAAATTCATTTCATGCGGTTTCAGACATGGCTCTAGATCACTGGAAACCTTAATTGGAAGCACCAAGGTTACTGAACTGTCGTTACTCAGAGTTAGGGGGATCGGTGGCCGAGTGGTCTAGCGCACACCAGCTCGGAGCACGTGGAGCGAAAGCTCGCGCTGCAGAACCCAGGGATCCTGGGTTCGAGCCCCACCCCTGCCCGTTTCGATCTGGATGAGCATCGTACCGGCGTGCGGTCGTGTATCACTACTGCGTGATGCACGTTAAAGACCCCAGGCTAGCGGCTGTACCGCACTGGCTAAATTTCTCATCTACAGCTGGGAGACTCGTCGCCCCTGTGAGGCAGACCAAGTTCTAGGCTGTATAAACACACACACAACCCAATTATTCAACGCGCCAAAAGCCTAGGCACTAATGCCAGTTGACAGAGCTTCCGCTCAGTTCACAAAAACGGTGGAGTATGTTGCAAATATGGACTGTAATTTCGCGAGTTGCACAAAACATTGCAGTATCATCAGTACAAAATAAAAAAATGAACCTTGTCAGCTTGAAGTTTAAACCTGCTGATCCAATTATTTGTAAAAATGCGATTCTATATAAAATGAAAAATACAAAAAGAAGAGGACACACGAGATACCTTTGGCAAACTGAAGGGTTCACTTGGACACGCTTTCCGACTGATTTGTTGATAGGGACTTTTGGCAAACCGTTACCGTGTTCCGCGTACCGCAGTACCGGAGCCTTTGAAGCATGCTTATGCGCGCGCGCATCGCGTTCACGGTATCACCCAGGAGCGCGTTTAAAAGCATGCATCAAAGCCTCTGGTAGCGCGGTCCGTGGAACACGGTAGCGGTGTGCTTCCAATTGGGCTGGCCGCACAACCGTTATACGCCATGCGTACGCCCTCGCGGATAACGGTACCCACGCTAACATGGCCAAGAATCTCTGGACGAAAGTCGACAGGTACGCGAGCGAAGGCTTTTTCGAGGTCGGTGTGCAGCGTTCCGACTCATGCATGCATGGCGACGCAACACTCGAGGACACTTCGCACTGTATCAGTGATTGTTAAAATAGTTCTCTCTCTTATACCACATGTTGGGTGCGACCATACTACTTCCATAATAATAATATTAATAATAATAAATACATACATACATACATACAGTGGACACGGCAACCCAGCCGTGATGATGTCGCCTAATGTACCACTACTCATGCAGGTTTGCACTTGGTGCCTACTCATCGCTTCGGGCCAAACGTCGTCTTCATCGCCTATCGGATATCGCGCTGACATCGCTCATCTGCAGTTGCTACACGTGGCCAACATCTACAGCGCACCCTTCACGGGCACGATAACGTCAGAAGAACTTCAAGAAGCAGCGCCACCACTGCCTATAAAGGAAACGCAAGCGGCTGCGGGCGTCAGTGGACACGGCAACCCAGCCGTGATGATGTCGCCTAATGTACCACTACTCATGCAGGTTTGCACTTGGTGCCTACTCATCGCTTCGGGCCAAACGTCGTCTTCATCGCCTATCGGATATCGCGCTGACATCGCTCATCTGCAGTTGCTACACGTGGCCAACATCTACAGCGCACCCTTCACGGGCACGATGACGTCAGAAGAACTTCAAGAAGCAGCGCCACCACTGCCTATAAAGGAAACGCAAGCGGCTGCGGGCGTCAGTGGACACGGCAACCCAGCCGTGATGATGTCGCCTAATGTACCACTACTCATGCAGGTTGGTGATAGAAAACATGTTTTTCACAGCGATTACCTCTGTTTGATTGTGTTGCCGTGTCCACACACAATTGCAGCTTGTGTACGCGATTGTTTCTCTGTAGCAGGCCTGTTGCTCATACTAGCTGGAGATGTGGAGGAAAACCCTGGGCCTATTACGCAAGAAATGTTTAATGATATGATTCGGACACAAAAGGAGATCCTTGCTAAAATTACTGAGGTACAAGTAAAACAGACTTCTTCGGAAGAAAGTATGCTACAAATGCAAAACAGGCTACTTGCGATAGAAAAAAAACTTGAGAGCGTAGGTGAAACTGAGAACAGGCTTGCTAAACTTGAAAACTCTGTTAGTGGCTACGATGTCGAAATAAATACTCTTGTAAAACAAATTGATGACTTAGAAAATCGTTCACGACGAAATAACGTTATCGTAAGGGGAATTAAGGAAGAGTCTTCTGAAAACGAGGATGTACAAATGAGGAAAATCAACAATGAGGTGTTTGACGCTATACTAGGTCAAAAACTGAACTCTATCCAACGTATACATCGACTTGGAAAAAAGATGACTGGTAGAGATCGCCCTGTAATACTTACAGTTGGGGATTTTAAAGAGAAAATGGCTATCATGAAAAACTGTGTCAAACTTAAAGGTACCCAAATTAGCATCAATGAAGACTATTCCAAGAGGGTTGTTGAGCTTCGAAAGAACCTGTGGAATTCAACCGCAGAGGAGAGGAAAAACGGTGCCAAAGTCAATCTAGTCTTTGATAAGCTGTGGCTTAACAATGTTCTGTACGCCTGGAATGAAGTCAGCAATGAGAGATACAAGTGTCGCGTTCCACCGGAAGCAAATAACGAGTGACTAAAACAAAATGATTCAGCATGTTTTAAAATATTAAACATAAACGCCAGAAGTATTGCAAACAAGGTTGACGCGTTCGAAAGCATAATGCTAGAGCACGATCCTGAAGTGGCCGTAATTACCGAGACATGGCTTCATGAAAATATCTTAAACTCCGAAGTTACTCCACCGAATTATTCAATAATAAGAAAAGATAGAGAGGGAAGGGGAGGCGGAGTTGCTATTATGATTAAAAATAACATCAAATTTGAAGTCCTTGAGGAAGTACGGGATGTAGAAGCATTATGGATCAAGACAAAATTGAATAACCGTACAGTTTATATTGGTGGCGTGTACAGAGCCCCGAATTCGCCAGTTGAAATGCTGTTAAAACTAAGGGGCTACATGGATTCCAATTTACGTTACGGAGACAACATTTTGTTACTGGGAGATCTTAATTTACCTGGGATTGACTGGTCATCATATTCTCATGGAACGGCGGAAGTAGCTAGTTGCGATCAATTATTAGAACTTGTATTTTGCTATAACTTATCCCAGGTGGTAACAGATTACACTAGAGTATGTTCAACAACGTCAACAATTTTAGATCTAGTTTTTGTTTCCGAGAGTTTAAAACCATATTTTTCGAAATGTGAAACCGAAGAAGGCCTATCCGATCATAGGATGGTACTCGTCTCATTGAATGTTACCCCAGAAAAATCGCACAGTCATTCAAGAAAGATGTTTTTGGATTTTAGAAGTGCTGATGATGTAAGCGTACTTGATTGCCTTGAACAATCGTTTGATGATTTTATGTTTCTTTACCAATCAGATGCTAGCCCAGACACGTTATGGGACTATTTTTCAAGCATGACGTTACGGTGTATTGAGCGATTTATACCAAAGCGCCCTAAAAAAATCGCGAACAAAAATCCTTGGATTACAAGGGAAATAATCCACGCAAAACGACAACTGAAGCGGAGACGAGCGAGTTCACATGGTACAGGTGTAGAAAAAAAAACTTGCATTCAGCGATTGAGTCGGGAGCTGAGGCGTCTAGTTAGAGAGTCTAAAGAAAGGTTTTATAGTATAACACTTAAAAAATTCCTTAGCGAGGCACCTGAGAAGTTCTGGCGGTACGTCAACCCTTCGGCTAAGTTCCAGCAGCGTGCCTCTGACCCAAAAAATGAAAAGCAGAGCGTTGAAAATTTTAGCACTTTTTTTTCATCCGTTTTCACCAACGATGATGGAAATTTGCCAAGCTTTAGTGATTCTTCCAACAATCCTCCCATCAATAACTTAGATATAAGTGAGCAAGGAGTTTTTAACCTTCTACTTAACATCGACTCAAAAAAGAGCCCAGGTCCAGACGAAATTCCGAATGAATTTTTAAAAAGGTATGCTGAGTGGGTTTCTAAATACCTTACTATCATCTTTAGATTGTCTATGAGTAGCGGTTCTTTTCCCAGCGCTTGGAAAATAGCAAAAATTATTCCCATCCACAAGAGCGGTAGTGTTAATGACGTCTGTAACTTTCGCCCCATTTCCCTTACTAGTACATGCTCAAAGCTCCTTGAACATATCATATCTAAACATCTACTGGCTTACCTTGAAAAATATGACATATTATTTAAATCGCAGCATGGTTTCCGCAGAGGTCTTTCCACGACTACCCAGCTCATAGAAACTGTTCATGATCTCTCTCAAAGGATAAACTGTCGTGGTCAAACTGATGTAATATTCCTAGATTTCGCAAAGGCGTTCGACAAAGTATCTCACCCCAAATTGCTATTGAAAATCAGTGCTGTTTTTAAGAATCCAGCCATCACGAAGTGGTTTTCCTCTTATCTTTCATCACGGAAACAGTACGTTAAAGTTGGGGGTAGCAAATCCACTATGTCCCCAGTTGTGTCAGGCGTACCCCAGGGCAGTGTCTTGGGTCCTCTTTTATTTTTGATTTACATTAACAATCTGCGCAATGACATCTCGGTTCCAATCAGACTATTCGCCGACGACTGTGTGATTTACAATAAAATTGAAACATCGGCTGATCAAGTCGAATTAAACTGTAACTTAGAAAAAATTAAAAAGTGGTGTCAAAATTGGCAAATGGTGCTAAATCCTGAAAAATCTGTCTTCATGTCTATTACGAGAAAAATAAATGTTTTGGCTTATAATTATTGCATTGCGGGTGCTGAGTTGGAGAGAGTTAAAGAACATAAATACTTAGGCTTAATATTTACTCCTGATCTAAAATGGAACACTCACATTGATAACGTATGCATCAAAGCTAATAAAGCACTGTGGTGCCTTCGACGAAACCTCGCTATTGCAACTCCTGAAATAAAAAGTCTAGCTTATAAGACACTGGTAAGACCCGTCATCGAGTATTCTAAAATTGTATGGGACCCATATACCGTCACAAATTGCAATAAGCTGGAGAAAATCCAGCGACTCGCATCCAGGTTTATTTTTAATAAATACAGCCACGTTCATTCCCCCACAAAACTATGTGAACTTGCCAATCTTCCTACATTTGAATCAAGAACGAAGTATGAAAGGTTAAAGTTTCTTTTTCAGATTATTCATAATTGCGTAAAAATAAGGAAATCCGAGTACTTTGAAATTTCCTCCACCGAATCCTCAAGACATCGTCATAGCATGTACATTCCTAATCCATCTGTTAAAAACGATTGCTTTAAGTACAGTTTTTGTCCGAGGGCTATTAAAGATTGGAATATATTACCTGATTCTGCTGTGTCATCTATGTCGCTAAATGAATTTCTGGACCGTGTCAGTGATATTATTGTATGTGCTACAAACTAAAACCACTACAGCATGTGTAAAGAAATGTTTCACAACTACGAAGTGATATTCGTTTCGTAAACTGCCGAAATGACGAAGCCTCTCAATATGTCTGTAACCTTTGTGTATGCTTGCGTGTAAGCGTACATGTTTGTTTGTTATTGTCCTTTTTTTTCTCCACCCCTGTAATAGCCCTGTGCAAGGGCTGACAGTATCAATAAATGAAATGAATGAATTATATTGACTCAGTGGGACTATTAAAGAGAAATATGTTTGCGGGCACATCAAAGCCAGCGAAGGCCTTGTGAGATGACACCCTAAAAAAATTAGAAAAGTCCACTTAAGTGATAAGGTAAAGGCATTGCCTTCAAAATGAGAACTGAAAGATAATAAAACTTTCCCCACCCAACCCCCTTCCCCCCCTGCCCCTTTCCCGATTGTAGCACGGAGTACTAATTACGAAAAAAATACAGCATACGAAAGCAATGTACAAATGAATGTAACAACGTAAATAGAGTTAATACTTACAGACGCGAGTCCCAAATAAAGTGTAACACAATGCACGGAGAACGAAAAATAAAATAGGAAAAGTAGAGGCAACATTTCGAATCTGCGGTAGCTATAGCAACCAGCACATCAGGATCGTCATGAAGGCACACGGAGCAGGCACTAAATACTATCAAGGTTAAGACACTTGAGTTCTTTTTTTAGAGTTTTCAGTGATGTGATATCATAAATATAGTCCGGGAATTCGTTGAAGACACGTGGCACATAAGATTCGCGCGAGGATTTACCATACCAGGTGCAACAACGTGGCACTACAAAACGAGGAGAGCTGCGTAATGTGCGGGACGAATGTAGCGGTGTCTTGTAATCACTGCTCCAAAAATTGCGAAGGAGGACTGTCTCAATAAAAAGTGAGCGGAAATTCGGCAGTTGAAGGCTTTCAAAATGTCGGCAGTGGCAGAAAGAGGCGTATTGTAGAGGATGTTCTTCAGTATGCCTCTTAATAAAGTGTTAACTTTTGCCTGCCAGCGACCTGAACAGATACCAAACACTGTGATTCCGTACCGTAGCACACTGTAAACAAGCGCGTGGACTAACAAAAACCGAACAATGACGGGCATAAACATCCCTGTGTTATAGAGCATACAAGATATAGTTCGTAGTTTACCGCATAAGTAGGATATATGAGTGTTCCAGGACATGTCGAAATCAAAATGAACACCCAAATATTTCACGTTGTTAACAGACTTGATCGCGTCACAGTTACACGGGTGGCAGCATGAGGAGTGGAAAATAAACCTGAGAGTAGCTTGGTGTCTTTTAAGGGGTTGCGGGAGCAAACAAGCTTTGTTTTGGAGCTGTTGATGTCAAGAAGGTTATCCGCAAACCAGTCCATTAGATGGGTGGCATTCGTCTGGAGAATGTTGACTGCAAAAGGGAAATTAATATGACGCGAAGTAAGGAGGGTGTCATCAGCGTATTGATAGATCTTGCAGCCATTGATAGCGCGAGACATATCATTGACAAAGATATTAAAGAGCAGAAGTGAAAGAACAGATCCTTGAGATACCCCCGC
Source organism: Ixodes scapularis (assembly GCF_016920785.2). Lineage (NCBI taxonomy): Eukaryota > Metazoa > Arthropoda > Arachnida > Ixodida > Ixodidae > Ixodes > Ixodes scapularis. The sequence goes on from NW_024609836.1 coordinate 4,405,778, forward strand.
TTTTAAAGAAAGGAGTGAGCTTCTAAATTTCCCAGTTAAGACAAACTGAGAACAATTAGTTAGAAAATTCTCTAGTAAAGAATAAAACGGACCCCGAAAACCTAAGCGTTGCAATTCTTTTAGTAGTAATTGATGACTGACAGTGTCAAAGGTTTTAGGTACATCCAGGAAGAGCGCACAAGCGAACATATTATTATCAAACGTTGAGTAGAGGTAATCTGAGAAATCGTCAAGAGCCGGTTGGGTGCCTCTCCCAGCCACGAAACCATATTGGGTAGGTGAAATAATGTGATGTTTATCTATAAAGCCGTTCATCGACTGAAGAAGGTGTTCTTCAAGCATTTGCTCTAAGATTGATAAAATTGAAATAGGACGATAATTTTAAATTTTCGTTCGCGACCCCTTTTTTAAGAGAGGTCGTGCAATGGCAACCTTAAGACCATCAGGTATTTTACCACTCGTAATGAAGTCATTCAACATAACTAGGAGAACCTTCTTAATCTTAGCGAAATTCCGTTGAAGATCATTTGTGCGAATACCATCAGCACCGGGTGACGTGTTGGCTTTGAAACTAAACAAAAGGGAGTAAAGCTCTGCGTCAGTTAACGGAGGAAGAAAAGCTGACGCTAGGGATGTATCAGCCAGAGTACATCGTTTGTCAACAGCGGCTCGAGTCACACCAGTATATTTACCAAAGAAGGCATTAAATTCATCTGCTAATGACGAGTTGAGTGAACCAAAATTATTTTCAAGAGTTTGGTCGATAAATTGTTTAGCCCCAGTACCTCGAAATTGGTTAATCAGTGACCATGTTTTGGCCAAGTTAAGCTTGTATTCTTCAAACTTTGATTTAAATTATCGTCGCTTTGCAGAACGAATGACAGCGGTGACGCAATTTCTGACCTGCCGAAATTCAATTTGCAAATTTGCATTATTAGGAGACTTCCGACATCGGCTCCAAAAAACGTTTTTTTCTTTAATTTTCTTAAGGATATCCCAAGTCAACCATTCGTGATGGGGTCTGCGCTTTTTTAAGGTAACAGTTCGTTTGGCAGCTTCAGTGAAGGAGTTAAAAACCTATACAAATTCTGTATACAGTTCAACGCCATTAGCGGAGCCCAAAAAGCCATCCCAGTTATGAGAGGCAACAGCTTTGTCGAAAGAGACAATGATAATCTGGACCTCTCTGATAATGTTAGACTAAGGTTCAGAGGTAGAAGTGTGTGTTATCCGATAGGAAACAAAGTAGTGGTCCGCCAACTTTTCAAGAATTACAGCGCTGTCAACACGATCGCTTGGTGCCCGTATGCAAATGTGGTCAATACAAGTAGAGACGAGGTTTGTTCCTAGAAATTCTTCCCGAGTGGGGTGCGTCAATAACGCATTCCAATCCAAAGTTCGATAAAATATTTAAGTAGTCACATGCGATTGGTGTCGTTGTCTTCAATACGTCTATATTAAGGTCGCCTATAATGCAGAGGTGTTGCATGGAGGATAAAGAGGGGAGAGTTAGGTCTAGCTCATCTAGAAACATTCTAGCATTTTCTGAAGGTGGCCTGTAGAAACAAAGAACGGATAGCGAAAAAGTGTTATTTTCAAGTTTGAGTGGAAGGGGTTCAGTATGAGAAAAAACTAAATCAAGGGGAGAAACTTGCCACCTTTGATGGATAAAAGCAGCGATGCCACCACCTCTGCGTGTAGGTCGTATTGAAAAAAATTGGTTGTAATCTTCGAGGGTATGCTGACCAAGCATAGATTCGGGGAGAATAATTTCTGTAAAAATAAATGCGTCGACATGAAACATTACATTGCGAACAATTACTCGAAAATGATCCCAGTGCTTACGGATGCTCCGGATGTTGACACGTAAGCAAATAAAACTTTTCCCCTCTGGTTTGTCTATTAGTGACTTAAATGCTTGAGAACTACTAAACTGCGAAAAGTTACTGCTCATACCTTACACAGTCTTGGCGATATCCCCTACAGAATTAATCCGTAAGGGAGCTGAGTCTGCATTTTTCTTTGCATAGATTTGAGCGGTTTTTGTCCAGATGAATTTGTATTCCTTCTCTTTCCCCCTGTTTCTAGCCATCCAAAACAACTCGCGGTTGGCAATTGTGAGGTTTTCATTCAGGAACACATTGGGAAGAGTGCCGACACGGTGGAGGCTCCGCAGTCGGCCACGACACCCCATCCACTGCTACTTCAGAGCAACCGACGCAAAGCTCACCAGGATTAACGGGGCATTGTCAGGTTTTTCTCCCTTTTTGGATGGCAGACGTCGAGCAGAGACAACATCCGAATGCTTGAAGTGCGAGATGCCAATCTTGGAGGCCAGGTCACATAGAGTCTCGCCGAGATTTTCCTTTGGGGTTGATGGCAAACCTTGAATTTCCAAATTTGTTAGACGACGCTGCTTATCTGCGTCGTTCATTTCTGCTTGAAGCTGGCGTTTGGTGGTTGCTTGCTCAGTTACTGTGGCCTGGAGTGCCCCAACTTCCGCTCTGAGGTCCTGTGTTAGTTGCTTCTGAGCTGCAGCTTCCACTACCATAGAGTCATACTGCGCGTTGATAAAAGTAACAGACTCCTCAACTTCTTTTACGGTAGTCTGTAGCCAGTCCACAGTGGGCTTTAGTGCCAATAGAGCGTCGTCCTTGGCAGGTAGTGTTAGAAGGGTATCGACGCTTCCCTTTAAGCTCAGGAGCACATCAAGCTTTTAATTGACTGATGCCAGCTGTGGGGAGAAAACGATGTGATCGTCCTGGGAGGCAGCCTCCACCTCCCCTGCACTCGTGCGGCCATCCCTGCCACGACATTGCTTGCAGCGCCATTTCTCGCGTTTTGTTGCTCCCATCGTTGTAAAGGTAGCATCGGCAATGCCGGCACATTGTCCTAAATGAAGGGACTTGTGGCAGTCAGCACACGTCATGAATCTACCGACGGTGGGGATGGATGTGCCACACACACCGCATGCAGGAGATTGAGACATGACGAGGCAGCGAGATATCAGTTTGAAAGGCAAGGAAGATGAAGTTCGGGCTGCAGTAAAAAATCACACGCTCACCGGAACCGTTCAAATAGAGGATGCCAGCCTTGCTTGTAACATCAAGAGGGCGGTGATTGTCGTGGCGGCAATGCGGTTCACGAGGATGACGCGCCGATGTTCGCAGCCAGGGGTGCTATGTTGCGCTTTTTGCACTCCCAGGAGACTTGGAAGAGGGAAGTGACGTCAACGACACAACAAATGCAGATTGGATGTTGACAGAAGAAAACGAAATCAACACCCAATCTGCGTTTGCTGTGTCGTTGACGTCACTTCCCTCTCCCTAGTCTCCTGGGAGTGCAAAAAGCGCAACATAGCCCCCCTGATGCCTGTTAATGGCGTAGTGCTCGCAGGATGAAAAATGGCGGCAGTCGAGGCCGTTTCGAGAATCTCGTTGATGTCTGGGCTTGAGACTTTCAGGTGGGAGCCTCACCTTGTGCCGCTGAGGATACGGGTGTCGAGGGTCTCGAAGCGAAGCTGTGAGAGTAGATTAGGGTCGGTGGGGATGGATGTGCCACACACACCGCATGCAGGAGATTGAGACATGACGAGGCAGCGAGATATCAGTTTCAAAGGCAAGGAAGATGAAGTTCGGGCTGCAGTAAAAAATCACACGCTCACCGGAACCGTTCAAATAGAGGATGCCAGCCTTGCTCGTAACATCAAGAGGGCGGTGATTGTCGTGGCGGCAATGCGGTTCACGAGGATGACGCGCCGATGTTCGCAGCCAGATGCCTGTTAATGGCGTAGTGCTCGCAGGATGGAAAATGGCGGCAGTCGAGGCCGTTTCGAGAATCTCGTTGATGTCTGGGCTTGAGACTTTCAGGTGGGAGCCTCACCTTGTGCCGTTGAGGATACGGGTGTCGAGGGTCTCGAAGCGAAGCTGTGAGAGTAGATTAGGGGCCGCGGGAGGGGAATTCAAGATAACATTTTGCAGAGTGATGGAGACATACGTTTTGACCCCCAGCTTCGTCTTCTTAGTAATAGTAATAGTAATAGTAATAATAATATTAATGTTTATTTTTCCATCAAACAAATGATGGAGGGAGACCGAGGAAAAAAGCTGCATCATGCAGCAGTCCCCGGCCCCCCTCTCACACAAACAGTAGTGGCACAAGAAAAAAGATAAACAAGACGCAATGGCATTGAAAAATTAATCAGGTGGCAATATTAACGTTTTTCTTGTTAACATGATGCATACATTGAGAGTTCTATGTAACTATGTAGTTATGTAATACATGATACATATCATAAGTTCATTGAGAGGATGAATGCACAGAAAATTTAAAACATATATACATCTAGATATATACACAGAAAACACGAAGTATTACACATCTCAAATCTCTGGAAAGTGCTACTAAAGAACTGCACTGGAAGAAAAATTCTCGAACATCTTTTCTCGATGACTTAATAGGATCAATATTTTTGAAGCTAAGAAAACTAAGCATATAAGATAACATTTGCTCAGCATAGGTTGTTCTCATATTGAGTAACTTCGAATTTTGCAAACTTCGAGTGTGGGTAAGTTGGCACTTTTGGAGCTAGAGAAGCCAAGTCAATCAGGCTAAGATGATTTTCTTTGTGCTTCAGATTTATAACACACACACAAACGATATTTATGTATACTATTAACATGAATCAATTTTATACTTTAAATAAGGGTTCACTAGGGTGGTCGTATGGGACATTGTAAATGTTTCTTAGCTTCTTTTTTTCTGCAACAGCGATAGTTTATTTAAGTTTGTACTTGTACTATTACTGTTCGCAACCTTTTAGCTGCTATTTCCATATATGTTAGACTAAAAGGACAATAGGCCATTACCTGACATAGCTGAACAGTGCCGTATGTTTTAGGAGTCAAAACAGAGTGAGCTATAAAAAAAGACGGAGGTTAAACATTCGGTACAAAAGTTCTTTTAATACGTCTGCTAAGACTGGTGACGGGTAACTTTGGAGCCTCTCATAAAAAGCGGCACTTGGGCCATCTCAACCCGGAGACTTCCACGGGTTGAGAACTTCTCTTACAAAAACACTTCCTCACTTGTGATAAGAGCTCCAAAGGATTCTCTAGTCTTGTCTTCTAAACCCGGACGAAAAAGGGGAATTAATAATTAAACTGCTTAACACCAAATGCAGCAGACGCACACAAATGTACTGCAGCACTTGGAGAACGCGCGCTCAGTAGACCTCTGGCGAAACCCCCAAGCGCCTGGACCCGCTCACGAGGACCAATGGAAACTCTGTGCCTTCACCTCTCTGGAGATCTAATTCTGAAAAATAAGATGCTTACACAATCTGATTGTAATCCGGAGTCATCCTGATTAAGCATCGCCTAGAGTCCAAAGGCCTGTCATATCACTTTTACTTTCTCGTCAATATCAGAGTTTTGTGTACTGTGCATGGAATCCACCTTTTAACTTAGCTGGGCTGCAGAAATCACTTCAATTTTATTATTGTCGAAATTAAGCCGAAAATTCTCAACAACCGAAGCCAGGATTTATTTCGGAGCGTCCGGGGCTGTTTATAGCAATCTTAGCGTTTATAAGTAAATATCAACGTCTTTAAAGCTGCACGAGAGTGACCTTGACCGCCACCTGAATGCTGAGCTCTTTTGGTTGGGTGAGGAGAGCTCCTCAGGCGCTGATCATACCGCTATCATCATCATAAAGATTATTATTCGAAAAGTGCAAGGACCGTGCGGCCTCTGCTCGTCATCGAGCTCTGTGCCGGATAGGGCCGCCTCCAAGGAGGAAAAGGGGGGGCGGGGGGGGGGGGGGGGGGGGAAGGGCGGGGGGAAGGAAGAAGGGTGATACCCTCACCGGGGAGGGGGGGGGGGCATTTTTAGATGGAGTGGTACACGTTGGGGTGATCGCTGCCTCATCGTGGACAGGTGCCTGGGTAGCGGTTGGGGAACCAGCGATGTCGCTGGTAGAGGTTAGGGAACGTAAACATTTCAAGTTGTCGCCAGTCCGCTGCCTCCACCCGGAATAGCTCCCGATGTGGAGGGGGCAGGACCCCGCGGGTTGTTCGGTACTATTCCGTTTCCAGGTGCTAGGTTTTAAGTTGTGTGTCGGTTGAAGTGTGGAGGGACTGGGAGTCCGCGGGTGCGTTTGGCTCTGGGTCACGGTGTATCTTGATCGCATCCGACAAATCCCGGTTTGTCGCTGCCGCTCGGGCCAGTGCGTGAGCACTTTCGTTGCCGGATAAGCCCAGATGTGCAGGGGCCCAGATGATCCAGATGACCGGTATTGGCAACCAGTTGGTGCTTATGGCGTTCATGAGGTGTGCTGTTCGTGGGTAGAGGGTGTTGCCCGTAAACGCTCAGCACGCTGCTTGCGAGTCGGTGACGATGCTTATCTTATATTTGAGGTCGGTGGTGTCTCTGCGTGGGATTGCAAGTGAGATGGCCAGCGCTACGGCCATCTCCTCCGCCTCCTGAATTGATGCGATGTTCAAGATGGAGCCCTGCCGTGGCAGGTGCCGTCTCTGTCTGTCACTGCGATGGTTGCTGCTCCAGCTCTTTCCTTGTGGAGAGCAGCATCTGTGTACAAGTTTTGTGGCTCTGGGCCGTAGACTCTCTCTAAAATCCGGACCCTAGCCGCTCTTCACCCTGTGCGGAGGTCTGGCTGCATGCTCTTAGGGATAGGTGCCGCCTGTACGCGGTTGAGGATGTCGGGTTTCAGGCGCGCTGGGGCGGGTGGCTCTTTTTGTGTGAGATTGGTGTAACCAAGTCTGCACAGCATTGGTCGGCCTGGTCGGGTGGCGTTGAGGCGTGTGAGCTGTGTTTCTTGCCCTTTGATTAGCTCTTCCACCGTATTGTATATCCCCAGCATCCGGAGTCGCTTCGTTGACGTACTTATTGGTAGACTGTTGCGTATGCAGCAGATCATCGGGTAACTGTGAGCGACAGCAGTACCATCCTCCGGTAGGCGGCCCTGGAAGGACTCACTGTTCGTCATTCTGTTTCTACCCCTTCGACTCTTCTACGCGGCCGAAGTCGGCCTTGTAAATAAACCCTTGTTATGCATACCTAACAGAGACCAAGGGCTGTCTTGATCGCCTTGCGGAGTGCAGTGTTTAGCCTGAGCGTTTCGGTGATGGTGAAGTTGTGAAAAGGCATATAATGTGTGAACTGGTTCACAATGGGGGCTTGATAGATTCGCAGCCTATATTGTTCACTGAGCCTTCCTTTCCGATTGGAGACCCGTGGGATGAGTTCAGGCTATTTAGTCGGCTTGTCTGCGCAGAAGCTCCACGGCGTGTCGTGCTCCTCCGTTGTTTTGGAGGTACGTGTAAAGTATTCGTAGGCGCTCTACCCGGTGCTCTACCTAGCGTCCGGTCGATGGTCGGCGCGTGTGAACTCAATACTGAGCGTTTTCAGATCACCACGAACTCTGATTTTTTATTCGCGCGGGGCCCTGCCGCTCTCGCGTTGTCTTGGGTGACATTTACTGCTTCATGCGATCTGCCCTGGATTTTCCCCTCCGACCCTGTGGTGGTCCACACCGTGATATTGTCCGCATAGAGAGCGTGTTGCAAGTGCGGGATTTCGTTGAGTTTGTGCGAGAGGCCCGCCATTGCCACGTTGAACAGCAAGGGTGATACAACTGATCCCTGAGGCGTCCCTAGTCCTGTTAGGCGAATGGTGTCCAAGCGGATGTCGCCAATTCCTGGAATGGCGGTTCTATCCATAAGAAAGGATCGCGCATATTTGCATGCCTTTGTATCGCAGTGGGTCTCGGTGAGATTGCGTAGTATAGCATCGTGCGAGACATTATGGAAAGCCCCCTTGAAATCGGTGGCTAGCACCGGCGTCGCATGGGCTTGGCCTTGAAAGTCCAGGACCCCTTCCTTGAGTTGGAAGAAGACATCTCGCGTAGAGAGGTGCGGTCGGAATCCATACGTGGTATCCGCAAAGTGCTCTTGTTCCTTGAGATATGGTTCTGGTCGTGACAGGACGACGGTTTTCATGAGCTTCCCCACGCATGACGCAAGCGAGATCGGTCGTATGTTGTAAAATCACAGCGGCTTGCCAGGCTGAGGGATGAGTGTAATGTCCGCGTGTCTCCATTCCTCCGGTATACTGCCTGCCCTCCAGACCTCGCTGAAGGGAACAGGGCAGGCCCTATTCCTCCCATGTGTTTCAGCCTATGTATGTGACCCTTTTTCTCAGGATCTGCTAGGGTTAGAGGATTCATGTTGGTGTCGTTGTATTTAGCTCTTTGTGTTCTCTTTACTGAACTAGATTTATTGTTATATATATATTTAAGTTTTTTTTTGCTTTTGTTTTTACTGGACCCTCCTAATTTTAATGCCGAAATAGACAATAAACAGCTTGTAAAACAAAATTGCCTTAATTTCCATAATTCTAGTTCAGTAGACTCCCCCTTGTGTTGTCTTGTTAGTGAAAAATAATAATACTTCTAGTTTTTATGGTTTCAGAAAAAAAGGGTCAGACGTTGCAAAAAAATGATGTTTTGAGATAATTGACTTTGAAGTGAAAAAAGGCGCTTTATAATAAACTTGCACTCTAGAAATGCATGCTGATGTATCTGTTCGATAGCCACCAGCCAGGTTGTCACCTCAATAGTCAATATTTATTTTCTTTGTTTGCTGTCTTCCTTTGTGGGCCTCTTTTGTGACGAGTTGTGTAGCCCTGTCTGCCAAGTAAAGTCGTCGCCGGTCAACGTCCCGCAACCACTGCACCATGAATCATCCTGGTAAAACGCCAAGTAGAGGCTCGGAGTTGTCCGTTTTGACGTCTCTCTAATCAGTGTGTCCAACAGCACTTTTCACAGTTCAGAGAGTAGGTGCAGGCGACGCCAGCTCTTAGTGCTGCTTTTTCAACCAGCTGCAAGTCCCCACCACATACTTTGCACACCCAGCTTTCGGCGACGGTACAGGACAGAAGGTCGATGTCAATCAGTGCATAGTTGCAGTCACTAACACTTGCCTTGAGCTCTTCAAAGCGTGCTGCCGAGTGCGACAGCTTCGAAGAAGACGCACACGTGGTAGCCGCTGCGTCAGGCATCAGAATGCGTTGCGGGGACTCGGCGCGACATAAGAAATTGACCTATGCCGACTACTCTGGAAGCGACGCTCTTAAAATATCTTCTTCGTCTTAGTCATTTTTAACATTCCAAATCTAGTGTTAAAGTAAACAATAAATTACCTTGCCCGTGGAAGCATGCCGAAGCAGAAGCAAAAGTATGGGCGTCGCGACTGACACCGGCAGTGTCTGAGGATTTATGGGGCTAAAAGAGTAAAAGCTAGACAGCTTTTTGCTGTTGCTGGACGAGCAATAAACATTCCGCTAAACCTAGTGAAAATCTTCGTTTTTGTTACAACATAAGAGAGATACAGATCGTGCGTAGGTGTAAAAGGGGGCGTGGTCGGTCACCACCTACGTTTCGGAAAAGGTCATTTTTCCTGAATATAAATCGCGCACGCTCAAATTACACAGGCAGCATTGTTCAGGAAAGACTGGGAAATCCAAATCCCTAAAAAACAAAAACTCAACTTTTTTCAAAATTTTGCCTTACGAAAGATATCTGATAGTGATCTTGATTAATTAATAATCCAAGTTGTACATTGCACCGTTTATCACAGATTCAGCAAAAAAAATCTTCTTTTAATATTTTCCAATGAAATAAACGAGACCGATTAATCGATTAATTAATGAATTAAAGGGTGGCGATTAATCGGGTTAAAACTTTTAATCGACGCCCAGCCCTAGTAACTACTCATGCTAACGATAAATCTCATGTAACTATGGTTGTTTAAGATAAATGTGTTCGAAAGGGTGTCTTAGCTATGCCAATCTGTAAACATATTTTTTTTAAAGCTGGAGACCAAGTGAGATAAGTATAATCTGCTGTGTTCTCAACTGGTTATTTCAATATTTTATTAGGAGTACTTGGCCATGACTTCAAAACAAACCAAAGACCAGATTCGGGCTCATGTTGGAGGCGGTTCTTTCCTGCCAAACTTCAGAAACATTTATCTAAGCAAAGATGATAAACAAACTACTATTAGTTTTAGTGTCCCGCCATTTCTGCATGCAAAAGATGCCTATATCGGTACAGCACACGAAAAGTTATAGGATACTTTGTAGTGCAGAGATGCATTATGTACTCTTTTTTTTATTGTTGATGAGTGATGATGGAAATAGTAATGATTACTACCTTGTAGTATGCCTGGTACATGAAGCATTCCCTCACATGCACACAGATGTTAAAGCAAGCTTTAAGCCCTCTCTAAATTCCATCGTGGCTTGCTTTCGTTGCAACTAAAAAGGGAGCACACTAAGACGGGGACGAGAAAGGAAGAAACAAGCGTTCACTACCAACTAGTTTATTCAGAAAAAAAGTCTTCCCTTCTTTCTTGTCCCTGTCTTAATTTACTCTTTTTTTTTCATTGCAGCCACGAAGCAGGTTGCCCAGCAAAGAATTTTATAATGCTTTCTTTGACTGTGCTAGACACTCTCAGTAGGTAAGCCCCAGTCTTGCCTGGCACCTAGCTTATGCAGGGTGCTGCAGAACAGGTTCAGCTAGACCTGGTATCCTCCCCTCTTTCCTGAGTAGGGACCGTGCCCCTTGTGCTTCAAGTGCTCTCAGTGCACTTACTGATTTATTATTTACGTTCCCTTCGAGCTTTAAATATATATTCTTTTAAAAGGAAAAGCAGACAATAGCAGCAGCAGCCTCCCCCGCCCCTCCACTCTCTATCTCTCTCCATGGGAATATTTTAGTATCCTCCTGATGGCTAAGATAATTTTGAATGCAATAGTCTGCATTTTTATGGTGTCCATCTGTAACCTGATAGATCATCAGGGTGTCTACCAACCTGAAATTCTCAGGGAAATCGTCAAAAGGTTGGCTTCATCAGGGAAAATGACCACTGAAAGGGGAAGGGCGATACGGAACAAAGCTTGACGGTTGTGCATGGGCACGACTATGCTGAATAATGTTTCCGAATTATGATCCTTTGACCCAGAAGTGGTCAGGAAGTTTTTATCAAAATAGTCAAGGGAAATTCTAGAAAAGTCAAGGAATTTGAAATCAGTAATTTGGTAGACACCCTGATGCACTGGTTCCATTGTACGAAACGCTTCACGATCAAGTGAGAATTGGGGAAAGCGAAATATAGAAAGGCAGCAATGGGTGTCTGCCTCACTTGCCTTCACTCTGCTGCATGTACTTTCCATCAATGACACTGCGGGCACTTAACATGTCCTCGACAATTTTACTTTGCTCACCTACAACTTCGTCTGACTTCCAGAACTTATTTATTATCATTGGCTTTTTTTTTCTCAGGACCCAGTAAAGACTTTCGGGAACCCGGCGTTACTTTTCACTGGAAAGCACCCATGGACATCTGGCAGCATGTGCGTTGTCTGCGAGGACCTATGAATCGACGTCCTGGACTTTTCAGCAAGAATCTTTTGGGTATTAGCCATGTACTGAGCATAGAAAGGTCAGTATGTGGGGGGGAATCGACGAAGCACACTTTTCGTGCTTGAGCACCCTCATGGGTAAAAAAATACAAATTTTTGGGTAAGAGGTGTGAAAGTTGTGACAACACTCGGAGCACAATCCTAGAACAGGGAAAAAGAATTACCAATAACGGTTACTGTTTTAATGTTTTCCATATGTATTTGGTGAATATTCCAGCTATAATACAAAGGTTTGTGTGTTCCATTGTGTATCTAAACTTCTGTTAGTTTTTTTTTGTTTTTTTTTGTGCATCTGTTGATCTGAGGATTCAAACCATATAAGAAGAAACTGCAAAAAGAAAAACAAAGCTTTGGAAAAACAAAGCTTTTAGAAAACTTGTTATTTTTTCTTATTCTGATTTAATCCTCAACAGCAAGCAGGCAAAGCAACCCTTCACAAAACTTGTCATTGTAATTTATTTTCGTTCTTGTCTAATAGTTATACCAGTTTTGTGTATTAGTATTATTTCTTATGATGTTCTTTGTCTAGTTATTGTTATAAAACCCCTGTGATAAGCCAAAGCAGGCTTTTGAGCCAATATGTATCACATTAGTTTATAATAAAGTATTTGTTTTAAATACTTGTGGCTTGACTTTGTAGTACCTGCATGGTAGGTCTCGTGAAGTTGCATTTGCACAAATGGCAGTGATATGAGCTGAGAGAAAACAGCTATCTTTATTGTTAAATTTGGAGATTCCTGCAATTGATTGCCACCCACCTGTCCACTCAAAGCAGGCATGAAGCATCAGAACATGCTCGTTCACACCAGCTCTTGCCAATAGTCTAGACATGTGATAAAAAGATATACAGACTACTGTGAATGATAAGTATAATCATTCAATCAATGTTCAATCAATGTTTTTATTCGTGCCCAGGAACAACCTTGCGGTCTTGGTACAGGTGCACTGTGTTAACATGTGAGCTATAACAGGGCATAAAGCAATAGTACAGACAACACACACAACGGACAAGCCCTAAACAAAATACACTTAAAAATTATAAAAAATAAACACAAAGCCACAACACACGATAAGCTTAATGGTACTACCGCCACCACCAATTGCTAGGAAAAAAAATGCATTCAAAGTGGGGAATTTAGGTGTGAACGCCGCAAGTTAGTGCATACAGTTCAAATTTAAGTAATGGCCTTTAACGTTTTTACAAACTGCAGCGTGTTATTGCTAAATATGTCGAGTGTTTCAGAAAAAGAAGAATTATAAGTATGCCCAAGTCTGGACACAGGATCGTGGAGGTTGAGTAGACGCCTCATGATCAAAAAAACTTTTACTTTTTTTTTGTTGTGTGCAAATTCCAATGTAACAAAACAATGCTGTCCTGAAAGCTTCTGTTGTGTTTTATGATAAATTTTAGAGCAGCATTCAGTTCAGCATCGTTAAAACCTTCATTGTTCATTTTTCCATGTTTCATTACAGGAAATTGTAAGATATCAGTTCTGCATTTCGACGTTTACACTTGCAGGCAATTGATGTTACCGCTTCTTTTAGGTGGAATCGAAGTTTCCATTTCAACTTTTATACTTTCACACAGTTGATGTTACTACCCTTGTTTTAGGGAACTTCAAGTTGAACCTCGCAGGCAGCAAGAAGTCTCCTAACGATCACAATGCCTCCCTTTGTTCAACAAACTGATACTTGACTAGGGCTGCTATACTCCAGACAAAGTGAGAGTCAGCACTGACTATCTTTCGGAGAGTCGCTCATACACTCCCATGATTCTTTTGCGATAGGAGTCGGGGGACTCTTCATAAAAGGAGGGTCCTCACAACTCTTGTTACAGAGTCACGGAGATTACCAGGAAGGAGTCGTGTGACTCTTTTTCTCCGTTGGATAAGAGTCGTTGAAGAGTCGCAGTTGACTACGTCACCTGGAGTCGCCCATACACTACCATGACTGCAGTGTGATGAGAGTCGCAGGACTCTTCTTTAAATAAGAGTCAAGTGACTCTACAAACTGGAGTCGTGGAGGAGTCAAATTTGTAGCGCGCAAAGGAGTCGTGGCGACTCTTTTAAAAAAAAAAGAGTTGAGGGACTCTACAAACTGGAGTTGATTCTGCGGCGCGCCAATACCCCCCAAAGAGAGTCATAGCGACTCTTTTTTTTAAGAGTGCGCTTAAAAGCCACAAGTGCGGACAGAAGCCCAAGACAGGGGTGTTCCGGTGCCCCAAACTGAAACCCAATCCGTTTGTTAACGACCGGGGTCCGACTCTTGCCCATCGAGCCCCGCGGCTGCTCGAAGCCCCCCGCGCGTGGGGCGCCCAAAAATGCACACACAAACATAGGCAGATCAAAAAAACAATGCCGACGCAACTGTAGAAAGATAGACTTTTCTAAAACAAACCTTATTTATTTCTAACAAGATCCTTCGTTACTTAACACGTAGTATATTTACACAAACCAAAAAACGTGATTAAAAAAAAAAGAACTTGCTTTACGTTCTTCTTGTTTTTTCGTTCGTACGTTCGCGGCAACTGCTCAAAACCAAATATAAATGAGTTTTCTTTTTTAGTAAAGTGAGCTCCATCTTACCTGAAAGTTCTTGGGCGCAAGGATGGCTTTGCCGGCTGTCGCAGGAGCTGCCAAAGGTTTGCTCATGGTGGCATGGAAAGCAGCGTATTCAGACTGGCGGGCCTGGTCATCGGCATCCCTGGCGGCAGAGGCGCGCGCGATGTTGCCACAGGTGGAGCACGGGCGTGCCTGCGAAATGTACATCGCGACTAGGCTGAACAGGTATTCCTTTTAAACGTGCTTCAAAGGAACGATCAGATCCCCATCTTTTGGTCGCCCGCCCGCCAGTCTATTTCCAGAGAAATTTAGCGGAGGAATTGAAGTCACCTGGGCCCGTTTGCTCGAAGCACTAACCGCGGCTAAAGTTAGCCGCAGTACCTAGGAGAGGGATTTTGAGAGCACGTGACTGGCTCGGTAGGGATGCAGGGAAACATGGCGGTGCCCCAGTGAGTGAGCGCCGCTCGCTTTGGAACTAATATGTCGTTGTGGTTGCAATATCGGCCGTGTTAGTCAGCAACGAATGGTGCAGGAGGCTTTCACTTTGCCTTACCTCACTTAAACCGCAAAGCGTGGGCAAATGACATCACTGCATTTTTTAGAGAGTGTTTTGATTCTGGGCACTCCTAAGCCTAAATGAACGCGATAATTGTCGGCATGGCAACGTCTTTGGAAAGCGGATTGTTGATAGCACACAAAAGCAGACGGCGTCCCAACAGACCTTTTTTCTAAACTATCCAAGCTTTGAATTGCATGCTACGAGTGTAGTTTCACGCGTCGCACGTGCTGGCGTATGCAGTAGTATAAAGTATAAAACAAATTTTGCCTTGCACGCGCGTTGGGTAAAGGCTTATGATTTTTTACTTCAAATCTTTTATAAGAGGAAGGCCAGCGCGCGTGAACCGTAGAAGTAAGCCTGGTTCAGACAGTTGCGTTTGACTGCGTTTGACTGCGTTGCGGCTGTGAGAAACCAGGACATCCCTGCTGCTTATGTCGCGTGCCAAAATGATTCCTTGAATTGGATTCCACGCTTCATTCGAAGCACAGATGTGCCGGTGACTCGCTTTCGGTTCTCGACGCAACGCAGTCAAACGCACTGAAACGCAAGTGTCTGAACCGACCTTTACACTTCCAGCGTTCTTCTCGCGATGCTTGGAGGGGGATCGGTGGCCGAGTGGTCTAGCGCACACCAGCTCGGAGCACGTGGGGCGAAAGCTCGCGCTGCAGAACCCAGGGATCCTGGGTTCGAGCCCCACCCCTGCCCGTTTCGATCTGGATGAGCATCGTACCGGCGTGCGGTCGTGTATCACTACTGCGTGCTGCACGTTAAAGACCCCAGGCTAGCGGTTGTACCGCACTGGCTAAATTTCTCATCTACAGCTGCGAGACTCGTCGCCCCTGTGAGGCAGACCAAGTTCTAGGCTGTATAAACACACTCACAGCCCAATTTTTTTTCTCGATGCTTGGATAACCAGGAAAAAAGACTGTCGGGACGCTGTCTGCTTTTGTGTGCTATCAACAATCCGCTTTCCAAAGACGTTGCCATGCCGACAATTATCGCGTTCATTTAGGCTTAGGAATGCCCAGAATAGAAACACCATCTAAAAAATGCGGCGATGTCATTGCCCATACTTTGCGGTTTAAGTGAGGTAAGGCAAAGCGAAAGCCTCCTGCACCATTCGTTGCTGACTAACACGCCCGATATTGCAACCACAGCGACATATTAGTTCCAAAGAGAGCGGCGCTCGCTCACTGGGGCACCGCCATGTTTCCCCGCATCTCTACCAAGCCCCAATCACGTGATCTCAAAATTACTCTCCTAGGTACTGCGGCTATCTTTAGCCGCGGTTAGCGCTAAAGAGCAAACGGGCCCACCTTACATCGCCTGGCATAAGCATCAATTAAATATCTACGCTATATTAATGTGTGAAAATTAGTAGCACATAATCTGTACCCGAATTCAGTTTGTCCGCTAAATTTAGCAAGAACATTTATGTCGTGTTAAATTATAATAAAGAAACAAAGACGATAAAATAGGCGCCAACTCTCAAATGATACTACTTGAAGCCATCGTCACTTATATCCTATATTCACTCATTTGCCCAACCTGCATTCAACCAAACCCCAGATTTTACAAAGAGTCATTCAGAAGAGTTACTTTTTTCTTTTTAACTAAATGAATAAAAGGCGCTCTAACGCAGTTGTCATATAGTTTTGTGACATAAAACGCCTCGACAATAACTCTCCCAGATATTTCTTTTGCCTGCATTCGCTGGTGGTGGCTAGCTCTAAAGGGAGGTTTCTTGTATCCCTACATATTGGTATCCCCACGCCTGCGAATCAAGCGTACCATCTTCGTACCGCCACCTCAAGCGGAGTAACTTATTGGACGAATTGAGAGATGGTTTCCATGTCTTGAAATACGCAGTATACTGGATTGGACTCCTAGTTCGGCGCATGAGAGACGCCACCATAACTTTAGATCAAAAGAGCAGAGGGCGGTGAATGAGACGGCTCTTGACGTCTCGTGCTCTAAATGTGCAGAGCTGCGGTGAGGTTGCCCCACGCGCTGAGAGAGTTCCCTCGATGCATTGCGCAGCGGTGGCCTAGTCAAACTGGATAGTGAGATTCGGCTTTCGCAAAATATTTGAGGAGATAAGCAATAAGTTGTCTGCCTAGCCAGGACCAAACGGTCTTATAATGACAAGCAACGCTTTCAGTACGATGATGCTCCACCTAGCGATCTTGGCGACGCTGGTTCAGAACGACCATTTTGAAGCTTCGGAGATTTAAATGGACCAAACTGGCGCCTGCATGTCCACTGAGAACGATCAGTTTCAGTTGCGGGGTTTCGTCGTTCGGTAAGTTTTTTTTTTTTGTTGTCCAGTTAGCAGTCAGTTATCGCAACAGCGCTACGTTTTCTGGGTCCAATGACATTAGGTGTATTCACTGGACACCGTACTTGAGTGTGGTGTTCACTGCGCAAGTTCTGAACCTCTTCTCATTTATAGACTGCCAAGACCGAGAGCCTCCATAATGTAAAATGCACGGTTTAAAAATAAGCAAGAAAAAAAAAACTGTAGAAGCTCATCGTCGGCACACGTTTAATATGTCTGACAGTGAAAACTAACCTCATTTCTAGAGCCCTGCATACTGCGGATTACACCTCGGATCAACCGCAGATATTCGCACTAAACTGGCGGATGCGGACAAAAAGTAGTCAGATTTGGCAGTCGGATGCGAATCCCAAGAGCTGCGGATGCGGATCGGATGGGGAGTTTTGCGGGTCTCAATCTACATTTTTGTCGGGCGGCCCACAAACGGGGGAGACCGAACAAAGTAAAGTGAGTAACACGTAAAGTGCAACATCGAATATATGGCGGGGGCAAACTACTCCCTTAGATAAAAGGGGCCACTCGGAGAGGAAACTGTTCTTTAAGCCAGGGTCATATTGTTCATTCAACATACAAAAAACGGTCTGCAAAGAAGAGTCACTGCAATATATGTGGTTCGAAGGTCGCGTGCCCAGTGTTTCTCCTTGAACTCATTGCCGCGCGGCATTTGAAGCACGAATTTTGCGATGACTCGCGTGCGAATCTTTATACAGACTGCCTTTCGTATCATCTTCACAGCTTTTCCACAAGGGCGCAGCCATCCTGAATGTCGTCACTTCTGGTATGTGGTAATAGATTGTTTTTGTCTCTCCACGCCGCTGTAAAGTGTTTGCGAAAAATACTTGATTGTCACATATTCTCGTTTTGCCTCATCATTCTTTCTCGAATATTCCAGGTTGA
The DNA here is from genome assembly GCF_016920785.2 of Ixodes scapularis. Lineage (NCBI taxonomy): Eukaryota > Metazoa > Arthropoda > Arachnida > Ixodida > Ixodidae > Ixodes > Ixodes scapularis. The sequence continues at coordinate 4,423,634 of NW_024609836.1, forward strand.
AATGTCTGATTATTCTCTCGTCCCACATACCAGATACGGAACCCACCTGACTGAGAACGACAGGAAAGAAAAAACATCTATAAGCACTGTGCCCTCGGCTTTACATCAAAAAAGAACTTTTTCTCACAGAAGATCGGTTTGAATGCTTTATCTCACCAAAAATGTTGTCCATAAAAAAAAAATAAAGAACATGTAGATATCGTGTTTTTGTTTGGCAGCAAAAGAACTAAAAACGTCCTTGAACAGAACAATCCCCCTCCCCCTCACAGAGACGTACAAGACGCAAGAGAGTAGAAGAAGCCTGCAAGAGGCTTAAAAATAATAATTCATAGAAAGGGGAAGAAAGAGGACAAAGGACAAACACACATCTCCAAGCACAACTAAGTGACTGGTGTGCGACCACAAAAACCACCTGCTTCTGGTATCGAACCAGGGACCTCTACATTTGCAGTGGAGCGCTCTACCAACTGAGCTAACCAGTTTTTTTTTTTTTCGTTATTGCCTGTCTTGACAATTGCACTAACTACACACATGAGAATGTTAAAAGAGAAATAGACAACCTCCGCTAGACCACCGCGGTTACATTTAAAATTGTTTAAGGCACACCAGTTTTTTTAGAAGTGGCAACCAGCCAGGGGTTCAGGCTGTGCCGCAAGAACTGTTGAATGTATGCCACGCTCTCAATAAAGTTTTCTCGCACTGACCGTACATCGACGTCCGCATGGCGCACAGCCATTATCGTTTTCCAAATACTATAAGGACCGAGTACCATAATCATGTCGTACGGAACCCCACCTTCATTTTCGATGGGCAAAAACCGAATACCAAACGGAGTTACAGGAAGGTCCTTGTTTAGTGTGCGCTGAAGAATATCCCAATAAACAACCGCGTCCCAGCATTCGATGAAGACATGCTCTATGGTCTCTGGTTCTTTACAGAGCAGGCAGTTGGTTGTCCATGCAACAAATATCCCCCTACTCTCGAGCCACGACTTCACAGGGAGTGTGCCGCTGTGTAGTCCAAAGAAAGAGGATTTAACCACTGATTTTATTGCCATTCTTTTAACTCTTTTCAGTACATCCTGACCCGTTCCCTCCCCAACTGAGCTAACCAGAAGTCAGACAGAAGAGCAAACGGGTTTTATTAGCTGCTCTCAGTCTAACACCAACTGACGTCTAACTCTTGGTTAGCTCAGTTGGTAGAGCGCTTTAGTGGAAATGGAGAGGTCCCTGGTTTGATACTATGACCAGGCGTATTCTTTCGGTCACGCACCAGTAACCCCGCTGTGTTTGGAAATTTGTGTTTGTCCTTTGTCCACTTTGTTCCCCTTCTCCAGGGATTATCATTGTGATTCTTGTCCAGCTTGCTTGCACCTTTGCATTAATTGCATTATCATCAAGAGGCTTTTTTGCCAACAAGTAGGTCGAGGAGACTGAACTGGATCCTTTGAAGTGTTGGGACTTCCGCCAGCACGAGTTTTCGCAGCCCATTGTTGAAGCTCACGTCGTCCATGCCATCCCACCATCAAATGAATCAACGGAGAGAGACTTCTCATTAAGGGGTATCCACACGAGGGAGAACTCCGCGGACGGATGTCGGGACGTCAACAACCCGGGAAACTCCGTCCCCGGCTCCGCCGCGTGCACCTGCAGAGTTTTCGTGCTGACAGCACGAAGCCTCCGCGCCTCGGAAGAGAACGGCGCCGCGAGGCGTCAAAAAGGAATGACGTATGTCTCACGTGATGCGCGCTCCGCGGAGGAAAGGGGCGGATTTCTCCTTCGTGTGGATACCCCATTAGCGGGTATCAATTTAAGAGAGGCGTACCAGTCAGAATCCCTCGATGTTCACGATATTCTGTTTATTTTACCAGCAACCTCGGCAAGTGAAGCGTTGAGAGTGTGTGCGTTTTCTTCTTCTCGACAGTTGGTACTATTTTTAGAGCTTAGCTTTAAATGCCCGCTTCCGTGTTTCGCGGCGTCCGCGTCGCCGTGGGCGTCAGCGTCGACGTGGGCGTTGGCGTAACCGCGATAAATTTTCCCGCTAAATCTAACAGAAAAACTAAATTTCTTCTTAGGTGACGTCACACCAAGACATGTGACGTCATTTTCCCCGCTAAATTTTGCGGGGAAACCGAATGGAGGAAAGGGAGAGGAGCGGATGGAGAAGGAGGAGGAGGAGGAGAAGAGGAAGGAAGGAGAAGAAAGTACTGAGGAAGAGAAGGGGTATACCCTCCCCTCCTCCTTCTCAAGAGCTGCGCTCTAATTTCACAATACAAAAATTTTTCACCGTTTTTTTTTTTTTTTTTTTTTTTAGAGCGCAGCTCTTAGGCGGCGATTTTCGTGTTTCGCGGCGTTGGCATCGGCGTGTCGTAGTCGCCGTTGGCGTCGCCATAACTGCGGTAACTATAGCGAAAAATTATGCTTCACGTGACTTCAACACCGATTCAACTCCCCGCTAAATTTAGTGGGCAAAATCGGTTTATCCGTTAAATTTAAATAACAAATTCAGTTGCGCCGCTAGATTTAGCGAGAAAATTGACGTCAGGTGACCTCAACATCAATTCAATATCCGGTAATTTTATCTAGGAATAGCGGTATATTTAATTAGTATTGAGGTCACGTGACGCTAATTTTACCGCTAAATCTAGCGGAGAAACTGAATTCGTTCAGAGGTGACGTGACACCAAGTCTTGTGACGCGATTATCCGCGCTAAATTTAGCGGAGAAACTGAAGTATATAAGGAAGGGAGAGGAGGGGATAAAGAAGGAGGAGGACGGGAGGGTACGGAGGAGGAAGAGGGGCATACCGTACACTCCGTGCCCTCCCCTCCTCATCCTCAATAACTGTAGTCTAATTTCCCATTACAGAGGTTTGTAAACGTCGGTCATTTCTTTTTCGGTTCTTAAGTATATGATTGCGAGCATGCAGTTGAGGGTTATGTTTAAAATTGAAACTGATATCAGGTGTTGCCATTATTGAATGTTGTGATATTTTGCCACTGGTGTGTTCTTGCGTCGTACAAAAATATATACATGAGTACTTTGCTGCGGGGGGTGATCTCCTTTCCTTTCTTACCTTCTTGTTTTGGCCTAAATGAAGTTACATAGTATTATTACGGTGTGTTATTAGTTACTTTTGATGTATATAAAATAGGCGTGTGCATTGAGTGGGCTTTACGACGCAAAAAAATAAAATAAATATTAATATTTCCTTCCTTTTGAGGGCATCTTCTGGACATGCTAGATGCACAACCCCATATCCACGAAGAAATTACTAGACTATCGTACAGCACACTCAAAGCCCGTAAAAAACGGTATTGCGTATGCTTGCTTACAGTCAGCGTTGACAAAAACCTGTTTTCATAAGATGAAAGGAAGCTTCTCAGTGCAGGTCGCTAGACTCAGAGACTCTAATTTTCCCGACTCATTTATTACTTCAGCCTGCGATAAGGTGACTCGGTACATCAAGATTGATTCCAGAAAACCTGACAAAGAAAAAGCCAAGATAGACAAAAAGAACGTCGCCGTTATTCCATACATCCATCGTCTTTCACACGGGTTAAAGGGAGTCGGTTCGAGGTATGGGGTCAACGTAATTTTTTCAGCGCGTAACGAACTGAGCAGGATTATAAACGTGGTTAATAAGCGTGCTGACAGGAAAAGTAAGCCAGAACTTGTTGGATGTCGCGCCAAGCATGGCATGAAGTTCGTGTCCTGTGCACAGGGGACCGTTTATGAAATACCTTTCTCATGCGTTCACTCATATATCGGTCAGACGGGACGTTGCTTCAACATTCGTCTACGCGAACACCACAGTTCATTAAAAGGTAACGCGTACTCCCATTTAGCTGTCCACTGCCGTGATTGTGGATGTGAGCCAAGATTTAGTGACACAAAAGTGCTGTTTAAACACAAAGATCAGCTATCGAGGGAGGTAGTAGAAGCTTACCATATAGCAAAACGAAAACCCGGGTGCGTGAGCCAACCATATATTAGCCTAGTGGACAGTGAGATAGTTTTTTTTGGACATGGGTTGACCAGAGAATTGAAGAACGAGATTGAAGATCCAAGAAAGAAGGAGGAAGACGACGCGATGACTTATACCTGTGCTGGTGTGCTTTAATGTACTGGTGAGTTTTAGTTCGATATGATTTACAATTTTGCGTGTTTAATGGCGAATGACTGGTGGAAGAGGAAAAAGAAGAAGCCGTCGTCGCGTGAATTTCTTAGTATGTGCTCTGAATAAATAGGTGATAGCGCCTCGTCCTGTGTGTTTTCTCCTTCTTATCCGTGTTATTTGCGCTGTTTTTCAAAATGAATTCATACCAACTCGCCCGACTTTCCATTATAAAAAATGCGATAAAACATAATGCGGTAAAATGACTTTCACCATATTCTGACATGAAGGGTCTGTTGTACAAAGGAAATGAGACGGCTTATAAAATACCATCCAGATGTATTTCTTAATTGTTATTCATTACTGGTGTCTTCATGTAAAATGAATGTAAAATGAATGTAAAATTACAATTATAAACTTCTTCTAACATATGAAACGTCTGTAAGGCAAAATCAACTTCTTTTTCTCTCTATCGCCAATATGAAGCGGAGAGTGCCTGCGTATGCAGGCCGTTGTGTTGACGCATGGTCAACGCCTGGCTCGAGAACAGGCTACGACCTCCAGATGTTGCAGCACTCGTTTTCTAATGTTATAAATAAAAATAGTACACATAGATTGAGCACGGATTTGATGGGTTTGAGCAGAAAGGATATTCGGTGATTGTTTGTCTCGCGTTATTTGTGCCTATTCTTGATAGGACCTCCGACCTGCAAAAAATGTTCGTAAAGTACGTCAGATGTTTCTTGTTTTTGTTTTTTGTTTAATGTTGTGTGTTTTGATCCTACGTAAACCTTGTTCTTCGGGGCACTAGTATGTAAAATGGTTGCTCTTATTGCTAGGGGGGAGGAGAAACTCTGTGAAGCGACAACTGTCTGCTTTTGTTTTCTTCCTCCCCCTCCCCCCTGGAGAAAACAATAAAGTTGAAGTGGAAGTTGGTTGAAGGTGCGATGTGGTTAAAAATTTAGCGGATGCGGTTTGGATGCGGATAAAACAAATCTGCCGGTGCGGATATCACGCTGATACTATTATTTAAGAACATTGCGGGTTCTGTTTTGATCCGGAAACGAAGTCAGGCTCACTGTCACTGACAGTGACAGTGAGCCTGACGAGATTGAGTCTCATGTAGCGCATTATGTCCCTCCGCTAACAGCGTCCCTACGCACCTCGAACACTATGTCTTTCAGTTCATCTTCATTAGTTGGGACAACATGTGAATGCTATCGTGGACACCGGAACTGCAGCAACTCTAATTGATTCTGCTTTACTGCAGTCAGCGAAGTGTAGTATGCCCGAAACACTTCCTGGTACCGTCTGTCTTATATCTGGCGACTGTTCTACAATCGAACAAGATGGACAGACCTTGTTGCCAGTGGAAATCTTAGGAACAAATCAAACTTCCCTTTGTAATTGTGCGAAAGTTGCAATGCTCAATGATTATCGGCCTTGGCTGGTGTTCAAACGTCCAGTTCCCTCTATCGTTTCAAGGTGAACATTGTTTGGCAGCCCTACCAATTTTGAGTATTGGTGATCAGTCTCGTTGGTCTGCAACACAGTTGCCCCAAGGAGATAGCGGGGGAAACAAAGAAACGACGTCCTGGAATTTTGTGAGCTTAGTCGGTGCATTTGTCCTAGCGTGATCAAGCTTGAAAAACCCGACGAAGACCGCTGCAGCCCATGTATGTTCGACCGTCGCAACTGCTACGACCTTTCTCTCTACACAAATGGCACCGGTGGTCAATCGAAAACTACACAAGGTGTTTCATATTGTCGCAGCACAGAACATCGCTGTTTCTAAGTTATTGGCAGTTTGGGCTAGAGCTATAATTCCAGGTTCAACGACGTCGAGAGATATCCTAGTTTAATCACGGCAACAATATCGTCCTGGGATGGAGTTTGCTATACCTCGCTGTCTTGTTTCCTGCAAGAAGGGGAGTTTGAATGTTTTAGTTTTAAACCTGTCGAAACGTGACCTGCTCCTGAAATCCGGTGAATACTTCGGACCTGTGACATTTGCCCTCTCACATGCCACTGTCGCGACATTCCGTACGGCACCAACGATACCACTCCCGCAAGCTTGCCTTAAAAAAGGTAGTGATCTTCCGTGCTCGGAATTTAATTTCGGTCACAGCCTTACAGAATCAGAAAAGACACAAGTACAAGATCTGCTCTGGGACTTTCGATAGTGCATTGATATCACACCAGAAGAGCTAGGATGCACACCCCTTGTGCGCCACACCATCAATACTGGTGATCACGCTCCAGAACACACCAATCCAAGACGTGTTTCGATGAGAGAACGGGAGGAGATAAACCACCAGGTAGACGACATGTTTCGAAGGGATATTATAACTAGCTCCACCAGTCGTTCGTATTCACTATTTGTCCTGTTTAGAAAAAAAAAAAAAGAATCAGCTCTACAAGATTCTGCGTGGACTACCGGGAAGGTAACAGACAACGAAACCAGACGTGTATCCTTCGCCACGACTTGACGATGCCATTGATCCCCTTCATGGTACCAGCTACCCTACTATTGTGGATCTCATGTCCGTATATCGGCAAGTGGAGCTGGAGCCGAAAGATTCCCAAGAAGCTGCATATGTGACTTCTGACGGATTGTTCTAGTTCAACCGACTTCAATTCGAACTCTGCAAAGCACATGCGGCCTTCCAACGCCTCATGGATAGAGTGCTTGGACACCTGAAGTGCACGATGGCGTTTGTTCATCTCGATTCTATTTATTTATTTATTTCAAAATACTGCGACCTTAAGAAAGGTCATTGCAGCAGTGGGAATAGGATATACATTGCACTTAAACACGCACACAGAGAGCGTCATAGGTAATGCAGCTTACCCCAAAACGACACATCAATAAGTAAAATTGAAGAGTTATAGAAGGAATCGCATCAGTAAGTAAACTAGGAGGGCTATAAATAGTATGCACTTCCTAGTATTCACAAAACCACCTAAAATACATCCGAAAATTTATCAAAATCAAGTGAGCGAGTCGCACCATCATTACTGTTCCACTTTTCAATAGCTCTAGGAAAGAAAAAGGATTTAAACCAATTAAGGTGACAATGATATGGTACAATGTTTAAGGGAGGAGAACTATGAGTGCGTGATTAAATAGTAAATGCAATATTACTGTTACGATCAAGTACACGGTTATTATTAACTATTTCATGTAGGAGCTTAAGACGCTCAACTTTGCGCCTAGAAGCCAAGCACTCTGGGCCTACACACTAAGCATCGTAACACCCATGTGGGTGTAAATGGCTTGTCTGAAATAACAAATTCTTCGGACCACTTAAAAATACAAAGCGCGCTAGACAAGATCTCAGACTGGTGTAAAGAATGGCAGATGCTTATTAATACAGACAAAACAGTAGCCATGTCCATAAGTAGGAAAAAAAACATATTTAATCATTCTTATAAGATCAATGGAAACAATATACAAAACGTTCATGAGTTCAAGTACTTAGGTGTCCTGTTCACAAGTGATCTTGACTGGGGCATGCACATAGACGCAGTGACCAAAAAAGCGCTAACGAAATTATGGTGCATAAGAAGGCGATTAAAATACGCTTCCCGCGATATCAAACTGTTGGCCTACACGACACTTATTCGGCCTGTGCTTGAATATGCCAGCCCTGTTTGGTTCCCCTTCACAAACACTAACATACAAAAATTAGACAAAGTGCAAAGGCTCGCTGTAAGGTTTATTACTAATAAGTTTGGCACGCAAGATTCACCATCTGAGCTGTGTAGAGTGCTCGGCGTGCCGCCCTTAGAAACAAGAGCTAAGCTCACAAGATTAAAATTAATTTACCAAATAGCCAATAACTTGACTAAAATAGAAAAGTCTAAATACCTTATTCCCCACGATGGAAGAGAAACCCGTTCAAACCATGGGAAATTATTCAGGGAGTTCCAACCTAAAAATAATTGCTTTAAATTTTCATTTTTTCCGCTAGCAGTCCAGGAATGGAACAGTTTGCCCCGACACGTTGTTCACGCTAGCTCGCTGAAACAGTTCACGGATGATGTCGAAGCGCTCATGATGTGAACATACTATGTCCCATCCACTCCGTTTGTTTCATATACTTTGTATCCTCTGTATAACTGTTTTTTCTGCACTATGGTTATGCATCTGTGTTTTTTGTACCACCCTACAAAAATCCTCCTATGAGGATTAGTAGTATCGATAAATAAATAAATAAATAAATAACACTCATTTGGGTGTAGCAAAACGCCCTAAACAAAGAACGTTATTCCTAACACCCCTAAAAAAGGGTGTTTTTCCCTAACACCCTTAAAGGACGGCGTTATTCCGAACACCCTTAATTAGGGTGTGAGTCCACTGTACACCTTTTTATTAGGGCTGTATGACTGCGCACTACGCCCTCTAAATTGGGTGTAACACCACCAGAAAGGGAAATTTAAAAAAAAGGCGCGATTACCAACACCCCTAAAGTAGGGCGCAATAACCCAAAAGAGTGCACGAAAAAATGACTGCAAATGTCTGGTTCACTTTTTATTTTTAGTCAAGGTTCTGACAGGCTCTACAAAATTCTCTATGGATGATTGCAAGCAGGTCATCTGGCCGCAGCCTTGTCTCTGCTTATGCGGGAACGTGCGTGCAATTACAAGTGTGCCAAAGGGCAAAGCTACGTTCACGCGCACGTCATCAAACTTGGCGAAGGCAAGACTGAAAGAAATAGTTCTCATTTATCCTCGCAATTCCACCACGACCAAGACGCTTCTAAACCAGTGGAGATTCGTGCGTGTACGGTCATGAATATTTCAACAAGGTATTGTTTCATAACCCCTTCAAATTGCACAACCGAAGGCCCTAGCTGAATCTCCAACTGTACTTTTCTTGTGACGTATATGCTTCCTTACACTGGTGACGTGGACAAAACTGGCAGGCTTGCAAAGACGGTACGACCGGGAGTTGCTTGGGACGTAAGGGGCAGTTCATGTTTGTAAACCGTAAAATGGTATATTGAAACGGAAGCAGGGAGGCTATGTTCGACAAATGTTTCGTTACTCTTAAAAATAAACGGAAGTGGCGGAAGTGACGATATCGCGTTTGATTGGTTAGAGGTTCAAATGACGAAAGTTACCATTTTGCGCCATTTGACCTTCTAACCAATCAAACGCGATATCGTCGCTTCCGTCCCTTCCGTTTCTTTTTAGGAGAAATGAAACATTTGTCGAACATAGCCCCCTTGGACTACTATCAGAAGCATGCTTGCAGAGTATTTACAAATAAAACAGCGATATCATGTAACCCGTGATAGATGCGTAATCCGATTCGGGCAGCACAAAACAACGCAAACACAATGCCGAGGTTGAAGGCAGTTGATCACATTCAACGGAAGTCTCGCGGCCGCCGATGAGCAGCTCTTTATCCGAAATGCGTCTAACAAATACAGCACTATAATTCCATGGACTCCGACAAAATAAACGACCATTTCCGAAAAGTTGCCATGGATGTATGTCGGTCGTTCACGACGAAAAATCACGGCCGCGACTGAAACGCACGAAAAACAGGAATACACTGACGGGCGCCCCCCTTTTTTGTAAACCGGACCTACGTGGCCCCTACAACTCACCATAACTTGGCATACGGCAAAGAATACGGCCCCAGTACCCCATCAGCGCGTCAGAGTGAGTCACGTGACAAAGTTTCGTCCAAGGGTCCTTGTCCTATGGAGAGCGGTCACGTGTTTCGCGCCACCCCTCTGATTTGCTAGAAGCGGCCTTCGCACTCGCTCACAGCAACACGAAGACACAAAAGAAGTGAACAAAAGGTAAGGGCACAAACGAGCTGGTGGTGGTTAAACATTTCGAAAAAAAACCCGAGACTATGATAATAAGGCCCTTATTCTCCCAGTCTCGGTTTTTTTTTTTTAATGTTTAACCACCACCAGCTCGTTTGTACCCTTACCTTTTGTTCACTAATTCTACAAGATGCAAACTTTTTCCCCTTTACGTTTTCTTCCGTTCACTCCCAGCCCGTTTCGCAAGTTTACTCTCATTCGTTGTGGGTTTTGTGCAAGCTTGGCCACCGGATCGCCCACCTGGAAGCGGAGATTGCTTACATCGGCATGTGCCTGAGGATCAAGTACGTCGACCCGGATCACTTCGGTCACCTGGCTTCCATGCAGGTCGGCTGACATCGGAAAAAGAAACTGCTCAACGACTACAGGGCCTGCACCAGGGAACATCTAAGGACTGTGACCAGCTCAGCGAAAACCTGTGGACAGCACTCATCGGTGAGAAATTTGACTGTTCACCTCTCTACACACAATGGCAATTGTTAAAAAAGAGGTACTTCAATGTTACGTTCCGTACTTTACGTGGGAAATTCGTCCTATGTATGTTTCAAAACCGTTTCTCTCCTCAGTAGTTTCAAAGGTGTCTGAGTTAGCCGTCAATCCCTTCGGCTTTCAGTTGACGAGGCAAACTCAAGAGTGCCTTGCCAACGGGCCTAAATTCTGCGAAAATGTGAAACCGTCTAGAATCGATATCGTTTCAGCCATACACAGTTTGTCAAATGTTTTACCAAATCCTGTTTAAAAGCTGCATTGGAATCAACCTCGATGAAAATAATGTCTTCCCTAGTAGATTCATCTTACCGGACTGACCGTACGGATTTTCTAAGTGTTACTTCCGTGAAAAATGAGTTGAAAGAAAAGGACATCATGCTTCTCGAAACTGACAAATCTGGGAAATTTGCTGTATTACCAATGAATGAGTTCCGAAAAAAAATCAGACTTAGCTATAGAGGGGTTGTTTAAGCAGTTCAATGGAAACCTAAAACAGACTAAGCGGGAAATCGTTAGAATAATGAAGGGCAGTGAATTTCCTGCCTTGGTTTCCAAAATGAATGGAACTTCAAAAGACACTTTGGGGATCAAGTTCTTCTTGAAGGAACATAAGGTGGACCTTCCCCTTCGAGTTGTGATGAATGAGAACGGCACTTGGCAAAAACTATTGTCGTCCTTTCTTCAGAATCCTTGAGTGGTTTAGATGTCGAAAGTCCATTGACCCTACGTTGCTCAGATGACTTATAGTGAAAGAAGTGGAGCCTTTTCATGGTAAGCACTGCACTCTTTTCTCGATGGATATCAAAGACATATTAATCGCTAGAACCCAAGACGTTGCTTGAAAGCGTAGGTCAGTTTCTTGAAAACAATCTTGTTAGATTCCAGTCACATTCTGGGATTGGGGTAGCCGACTTACTTAGAATTCTTGAACTATATATAAAAGCAACTGTGGTTCAACACAATAATCGTGATTTCATTCAGAAACGTGGAATATGCATAGGTTCGGCAGTTGCTCCAATTTTGTCAAAGATTTATTTAAGCTATCTAGATATAAAGCTCCATGATATTGTCCGGAACCGTTCTCCTAGCGACGTTCTTGTAAGGTGGTACGTCGACGACCTTTTGATCTGCAGTACCGATTCTAATTTAGCGGCATCACTTGAAAAGGCTGCCCTTAACAGTTCTCCAGAATTAAAGTTTTCTGTAGAAAGACCAGGGGGGGGGGGGGGGTAACGTCCAATTTTTAGGTCTACAGCTGAAACATCCATCCAATGTGCTGGGAATACGGCAAGCTAAATGGCAAAACCTCTCCTTCCATTTCACAGTTATCACTCAAAACATGTAAAGGCTGGCATAGTACGCAATTTGGTCAACAGTGCTTTGAAAAAAATCATGTTCCCACTTCATTGAGTCTGCTCTCAAGCGCCTGTTTGACCGTTTTAAAGCTGCTGGTTACCCTCAAGATTACGTGTTCAATCAGTTGTTGTTTCTCATCTCCCTCAAGAAAAAGTGCCGAAGTGTTCTTCAACCCACAAAGCGTGTAGTTATTCCGTTTTTTCACCAGATTTCGCATAATCTTAAATCCATTGGTAATAACTATGGTATTAGCATGGTTTTCAGAAATGATTACAGACTGAATCGGTTGACTCCGTTTGCTTCCGCCAAAGCAGGGTGCACTAAAAAACACAAGGAAAAAGAAGTCAGTTGCGTGTCGGGAGTAGTGTACAGAATCCCGTTAGATTGCGGATTATGCTACATAGGACAGACCAAGCGCTGTATAAACGATCGTCTCACCGAACACAAACGTTGTGTCAAAAACAAAGATCCTTATTCGGAAGTATCAAAACATGTAGTTGAATGCAATAATTGTCTACCCAACTGGGACTCAACAACAGTCATCTTATCAGAAAAGGATGATCGGAGGCGTTTGATAAAATAATCTATAACAATCATGAATCATGGGAATGCGGTAAATAAGCCATCCCTCACAATTGATCAAGAACAAATAAAGTTCCTACAAATTTGATGTCTACGCGTCTTGTCAATTGTTCTGTTGAGGCCTTTGTCCGATTTTAAGTCATTTCGCTCTTTTGTTTTCTGGTCGTTTGTTCGTTGCGTCCTTCCTGTTAGTGTTGAGGTTTCTTGGGGACTAATGCACTTCAGTCATTTTACTTTGTTTTTGTATAAACGACTAATGCACTTTAGTCCTACTTTGCTTTTGTATAAACGATCTCACCACTTTTCAGTTCTTTTGTAATACTTGTTTTTGTTGTACTGCTTGTGGCACGGGTTTCCCCGATTCTTCCTTTCTTTCTTTCGTCTCTTTTGTGTTGTGTAGGTTTTTCCCTCACTTTCCTTCTTATCTTTTGATTTGTGTAGGATTTTACGCCTATATAAGCACCCTTTGTTGTCAAATAAAATTCAGCTGTATTTGAGACTTTGTGTTTGTCCGTCCCTTATTGTCCCAGTCTCGGGTTTTTTTCGAAACACAAAAGAAGGTTTGGAGGCTTATCAGAAGCCGAGGTCAAAGGGGGTTGGACAAAGCCACTAATGTCCCTCTGCTGCTTTGTATTGCCACCTGTCCTGCCCAGGGAAGGTCGCCAAATCGGACTCGCCAGGACTTGCTTTGAGTAGTGCAACCTTGAGCGTCTCAAACAGCCACTCATGTAGACGCGCATGCTCTGGTGCGGACCGCGAGATCACAAGATAAATACGAAAAAAATTTTGAACGCCGTCGAAGACGCGGTTTCACGTTTACCAAGGAAAAGCCGGGAAAAAAAAGCGTCGGGAAGCTAGATATTTTGGTGTCAAGACAAACTGCCGACACTCCTTAAAAACACCAGATAATCGTTTTTGACATTATGTGCGTCCGCAGTTTGTCTTTGCAAGAGGTTGTGGATGATGTAATGACCGTTTTCGAGCGCTGCTCTTCAGGCCTAAAGTTCACTTACGAACTGCAAGACGGTCAGTACTTGCAGTTTTTGGATTTACGGCTGCAATTCACTCGGCAACATGTGTGTTGGCGCTACAACCCGCGAACCAAGAAGGAAATCCTGCCATACGATTCCGCCCACTCCAAACTTGTGAAACGAAATATTGCCACGTCATGCCTCCAAGCTTAACTGTACAGGTCCTGTCACCATGCCATGCTTGACAGCTATGAAGCCCAGGTCAAGCGAATTTTAGGAGCAGTATTTCCTCTTTCTGTTTTGCTTGGTGTCTCTCAGACACTCTTGAAAAAAGTCAAGAGCGGTTCTCAGGAACCAAAAGTAAAGCCTAAACAAAGGCCTCAGGTTGTCCCATATTTACATAAGGTTTCACATAATTTAAAAAAAGTGGTAACCGGTTCAATGTGCCAATGGTTTTTTCAGCGCCTCAAAAATTAGCACAACTTTGCCCGCGCGTAAACCAGGCAAGCAGTAACAAGATGTCATGTACTGTTAAGCATGTCAACAAGTTCGTGGATTGCGTTGTGGGTGTCATCTACAAAATTACATTGTCATGCGGACGGGTTTACATAGGACAATCGGGACGCTGCGTCAACGAGAGAATGCGTGAGCATGCGAATTCCCTGCGGTCATGACCGGAGGTCACTTGTACGTACATTGCAGAGACTGCCAGTGTCACCCCGTCTTCCAAAATACCTTAATCATTGGCAGGGGGCGCACAAAAGTGCAAAGAGAGGTGCTGGAGGCGCATGCTATCAAAAAAGATGGCGCGGTGCACTGCGTCAGCCAACTTTCGGTTTATCTTCACAAAAAAGAGATAGATTTTATAGATGACTGGTGAGCGACACGCCATTGGTTGTTTCGGCGTTGGTTGGCTGTGTGGTGTTTTCTTGTTTGAGCCGTTTTTAATAAAACCTCAGTTGATAATCAGCGCTTGTCCTGTGCTCTTCTCTCGTCGTCTTCGTCTTTTTGCGCGCTGTTTTACAATTTCAGAAGTCATGAACCAACTCGCTTGCATCGCCACCTTAATACCGAGACATTAACACGTCACTGGTCGCCAGGCCGTTTGCTGGGAGACAAAGTGCTTCAGAGCTCTCGGAGTCGTGTCTCGGAACTCGTCCGTGACGCCCGTAGACCAGGCGCTTCCCATATATTCTGTATATGCCTGGCGTGCCTTTATTTTTACTTTGTTTCAACGGCATTTGGTGGTAGCATTGACGTGCCCCAGCCGACATGTCTCGGTGGTTCTCGCCGTTCGCGAATGTGTATCTTCTGTGGCAGATAGGAAAGCCATAAGCCGTATTTTATCCTCGGCTTCTCAGAAGTTAGGACCAAGGCTTGGCTTTTGGTTCACTCCCGGCGCAATGACCTCTCACCTGATTGTCGAAATTGCGTTGTGTGTAGGCGTTGTAGTTTGGTTCCTCTAGCCAATGGGACCAGGGTCGAACCTTGATTGGCCTACGCAGGTTCGAGCACGCTGTTTTAGACCCTGGCCGGACAGGCAAATTTGAGTTTTGGAACGGGCTCGCGAGCGACCCCTCTGACGTTCAGCTCCCGCGGTGCGCTGTGTTATCTGTCGTGCGCGACAGCGTCTTCGACTTCGCGGCTACAAGGTAGTCGCCTTCCTTACCGTGCGCGGTAGGATCATCTGACACCGAGGCGTCTCAGTGTGTAAGCCGTGCGCGGAAGTTTATTACAGCGCGGAATCTGTTCGTACTTGTCTTTTATGTAACTGTTTAATTTTTTTTTCATCGAAGTAAAGTTTGGTTGAACTCGTTAACCCTCCGAGTTGTCGGACGCCTCTGCATCACCACCAACGAATCCAGCCCTCCAGCAGCTACCTTTATCCACGATCCCCCGGTCCTCGACGGCAACCTCAAGGTGCTTCATCGAGGTCGGGGAAAACAACCTACCTAACATCTACTCTTGTGCTTGCATTCACCGAGGTGTTGACGGCCAAGGCGCCCTCCGGAGGCTCGGCAGGCCAGGACAACGGTTCCAAGGCGCAGATCTTACGCAAGACTGTCAGCAGTGTCCCGTTGCTTCTTTTGACGAGGCCTTTGCCTTCGGGCCGGTACGCAGCGGAGTAGTGGAGCTCGACATTATGCAGACGCATGAACCGCTTGAATTCTGCCGATTCGAAAGGCGATCCATGATCAGGGAGGCAATGGTCCGGGGTGCCATAATTGTAGAATGTTTGATGGAAATGCTGTATAACATCCCATGCGGATGTGTACGACACTGCTCCAGGGGCAATAAACCGAGTTGCAAAGTCTATGACATTCAAGATGTAGTGATAAGATTCTCTTGGGAAGCATGGTCACATGATCGATGGCGATGATGGAGAACGGTATGTCCGACGTGGCCATCCTGCCGAGGAGACCAACGTTGCGGGAAGTCGGGCGATTGTATTGTTGACAGGTCTGACAAGATCAAACATAGCTTTGTACTGTCTGTTTCATGTTGGGCCACCAGTAGCGTTCTTGAACAATGTAGAACGTCCGCTCGGTGCCAAAATGGCCTGCCGAGTCATGAAGTGCTTGAAAAATAGCTGGGCGCATCACCGACGGAGCCACAATAACGTAAGCTCCTGACGGTGACCGGCGGTACCGGATGTTCTCCACCACTATAAACCCCTGGGACTCTTCGTTGGGTATACTCTGGAGGATTCGAGCACATTCGGAGTCCTCAAAATGCATGGCATCTAGGAACTGAGTTGACTGCCTAGTGGCATATGACAAGGGCGACAGATGATCCACTACCACGTTCTGCCGTCCAGGGCGATATTGAACTGTAAATTCGAACTCCACCAAGTCCATCAGCATGGAAGTGAACCGGCGAGAGGGATTTACACTTTTAGTCAAGCACGCCACCATCCAATTCTCTGTGATAAGGGTGAATTTCTTGCCAAACAGGTAATGACGAAACTTGACTGTGATTGCCCAATGCACTGCAATGCATTCCCACACAGTGCTGTGGAGTTTGCGCTCGTCGGGCGTAATGGCACGGCTTGCTTAGACAATGACAACTTCCCTGTTGCCTTGGATTTGCGACAGCACAGCTACGATTGCTGATCCTGAAGCATCAGTGGTCACTGTTGTGGGAGCATCCGGGTCATAGTGGGCGAGAACAGGGGGCTGCGTGAGAGCCGTGCGGAAGGCCTGGAACGCCTGCTCGCACTCTGGGGTCCACTCAAAGACTGGGGATTTAATCAGGGCTTGTAGTTAGGCTACAACCTTGAAAAAGTCCTTAATAAAGCGGCGGTAGTAGCTGGCCGTTTGGACCCACGAGAGGACTTGTTTTTGGTTTTGAGGACGTGGAATGCTGCACATGGAGGCGGCTTTGTCTGGGTTGGGCTGCTGACCTTTGCTTGAGATAACAAAGCCTAGGAACTTGATTGCCGAGAGGCCGAAACGACACTTGTCCAAGGAGACTTTGAGACCACTATCGTGGAGCAGCTGGAGGGATTCTTGAAGAAAGGCAAAGGTGTCGAAGGACTGGGCGTAGGCAAGGACATCGTCAAGGTACACTCTGATACCCGACTTGTCGGGGCGAGGCTGCAGGTCTTGGAAGACTGACTGCATGGTGCGTTGGAACGTAGACGGCGCATTCTTGAGGCCAAACGGCATTCGAGTCCACATGTAGGTGCCGTTGTGGGTGATGAATGCAGTTTTCTCATAGTCTTGGGGGCGGAGGCTGACTTGCCAGTACGCGCACTTCAAGTCCATGGACGCAAAGTATGCACATCCGCCGATGTCTTTGATGATGTCATTCACGAGAGGAAAGGGGCACACTACTCTGATGGTGCGGTCATTGAGAGGCGCATAGTTGACGCAAAGACGTTTCTTATCTCCCCGAAATACCACGACAACAGGAAAAGCCCACGGGCTTGATGCTCGAAGAATAATTCCTTGGGCCATGAGCTTGTGCGCTTAAATAAATAATTGGGTTGTGAGGATATTTATACAGCGTGTTGTTGGTCTGCCATTTTAAAGTTGTGACGAGTCACTCGCTGTAGATGAGCAATTTGGCCAGTGCGGTGCAACCGCTAACCTGGGGTCTTTAACGTGCACCACGCAGTAGTGGTGCACGACCGCACGCCGGTACGTTCTGCGCTTGCTTTTCAAGAAACTGTCTGTCCGCAGGAGCATACCTGTATGGGCTGCGGCTGTGAGGCAAGGCGTTTGGCAGCAGGTCGATGCGATGCTCCATGCCCGTGAAATGCCCCAAGTATTCTTCGTGGTGTGCGAAAACCATGTGGTGCTGCGATAGGATTTCCGTTATGGCAGACCACTAGCCGGCAGTCTGGTCTCCAAGCAGGGCTGGTGGGAGATCCGGGTGAATGTCGGCCGGCTCGATACCCGCTATAGCGGCCAAGGAATTGTTACCAGGATTACTCTGTAACAAGGAATGGGTTTCCTGGGCAAGGACTTGCCAGGTTGGCTGCTCTAGCGACGGGAAAAGTTCTCTCTGCAGGCAATCTTTGGGCATTATCTGCACTTGTGGGACGAGGCTTCAGTGAGCAAGGATGGCAGCATTCGCCGTTTGGGGGGCAAGTTTCTGTACGGCTATTATTGCTGTACCTGTGGCTGAATGCTGCAGCTGGATGGGCTGCAGGGGCTCGAAGATGAGCCGTGCGTGGGCCACTTGGAACCAGTATTCCCCAATGATGAAAGTAAGCACATTGTTCTCCAAAACAGCGGCTTCGACCACACCTGTAATGGGACCAATGGCGACCTTGAGAAGAGCTGCGCCAGCTGGGGGCTCGGTGCCACCTCCAACAACGGCCAGAGGGGGCTGGGTCCAGGGGTGAAGCATACGTTCGGGGACAAGTGACTTAGCTATAAGAGTCACCTTAGAGCCAGAATCTGGGAAAGCGTCACATTCCCCAACTCGCGCGATCATAGCTGTGAAGAATGGGCACTGCAGCTGAGAGCCGTTGAGGGTCGCTAGAGTACTGTGTAGGGCTGGCGGAAGTGTCACTGGAGGCTTGCTTGTGACTATTGAAGACGACGGTGACTGGGATGAACGGGTGTTGCGTTTAGGGCACTTCGAAGCTAAGTCTCCGAGGTTTTTTGCCACTGTAACACACTGCTTGTGAAATGTCCTGGCCGCTACGGAAGACTGGGGCTCCGTATTGGGCAGAAATGACTTGGTAACGGGCTTGCTGCAATTCAGCAGGCAGGTCTGCAATGCATTGGCGAGGAGTTGAAGACGTCGGCAACGCGACGATAGCAGACTGTGTGGCTTGGGCTGGACGTTCAAATGGTCGTGCTGTCCTAGACGAATGCACCTGTTGCTTAGGCTGGGCTGGGGAAGGCAAGGGGCTTGTCTTGGTGTGTTGAGCACACTTATCGAGACTGGTGCATGTCGCCAGAAAGTCTTTGACCGTAGCTGGCCTGTTGGCTACTAGCGCTGCAACGATGTGCTGATCCCGCAGGCCGTGGAAAGGGTAGTAGATTTCCTGCAGATCACTGAGAGTAACAAGGCAGCGCTCTGTGATCCGTAATTTGGCAAAGACGCACTGGTTCCAAGATTCGCCAAGCGCTTGAGTAATGTTCATAACGCGTTCCTGCCACAGTATTAAAGTCCACTCTGTAGCAAAAGTCTCTTTTAGGGCTGCGCTCCATATTGTCCATGTATCGTACTGGCTACCAAATGCGAGGCGCCAGTTCCGCGCTGGGCCTTTTAGCTTGCCGGCGGCGATGAGGCGGATGGTGGCATCTTCCCACGCCGCGAATTGTTGGATGCATTGAACGTCTTTCAACCATACTTTGACGTCTTGTTTTGACAAACCCTCGATGTGCGGAATGGAGGCGGGAAGGTCGGGCAACGTAGTTACCGTTGTGAGCTGACGAGGTAGGTGCTTCAACAGGACCGACAGGTTTTGTAGTGTGACTGGGTCCAACGACGGGACGGGCGGTGAAGCTTCGCGACGCGCCGTGATGACTGCGGTGAGACGCTTCATCAGTTCTTCTTTTGGACCGGTGATGTCCAGTTGGCGATTTGCGAGCTCATCTTTGATGAGCTCCACGCTGAGGCGTGACATGGTGATGGCGTCGAGCTGGTCCTACAGAATGCCCGGCATGACTGTTGCGGGGCGTAGCACGCTGGGAAAACTTGCGTTCACCGAAGGCGAAGGGCGGCTTATGCAGCGAAGTAGTAGGCTTGTGTTGCGAACGGGTCAGCTTTAGGCGAACAGGCGTGGCTTGGCGAACGCTAAGCGTAGTGTCAACATCATGTGGGCGCACGGGCGAGGCTTGGCGAAGTAGGCTTGGCGGACGCTAAGCGTGGTGTCGGAGCCATGTGGGCGAACGGGCGACGTGGGCGGGAGAGGCTGGCGAGGCTTGCGGTCGTGCTGTTGTGGCTGGGTGGGCTCCTGGTCGTCGAGTGAGCCAGATATGAGGCAGTGCAGGGAGGCTTGCACTTTCGGAAAAGTAAATGTTTAATAAAAGACGAACCGAATACAGAAGGAAGGAGCGTGTTCGTCTGCGTGCATGACTTTGCGCGCCGGCGGCGAGAGAGGATCTGAACCCGCGTGGCTCCGAGGTAGATTGCTCGGGCAGCGACGTGGCTCCTGGACGAGTGGAGCCCTCTCCCGGTGCACGATGTCGTTTGCTCGATGGTCCGAGAAAAGAGCGCCCTCGCACTGGATAGAGGTAGGGTAGCCACGGCGAAAACCATGTTGTTGTGGACAGAGAATTGAATTAGCTTCTAGGTACTCATTTTTATGTGCGATATCTTCAAGCAGTTTGCAGAAAGACGAAGCTAGGGAAATGTTCTAAAGTTCGCAACCACCTGATTGTTACCCGATCTGAAGAACGAAATTATTTTAGTTGACTTATATTGCCGTGGTATTACCGCAGTGATGATTAATTGCTCGAAAATAATAGACAAATATTTGGATGTCCAAAGTGAATACCGGAAGAGAAAAGAATTGGGAATCCCATCCAGATCAGGGCTCGTCTTGCAATCCATTTTTAGAAGTAGAATAAGAATACCAGGTGTACGTATCTGAACGTCAGATAAGGCTGGGCACGTGCTTTCAAAAGTGAAGTGAGAAATATCGCCATAATCGTGACTAAATACTAAATTAGTTGTTGAAACAGTTGGCGATCACCGCTGGTTTGTTAACACATACCCTCGATAATAAAACTCTGGAAATCATCAAATGTTTTTTTTTCTTTTTTTTTCTTTATTTGTGTCTGCGGATACATGTTCCGCAGAGGGGGTTTAAGGATAAAGGCACAAAGTGCCTGACGAGGCACTTTGTACCTTTATTTTCAATCCTGCGAAATTCAAAAATCAAATCCTGCAAAATCAAAATCAAATCCTGCAAAATTCTAAAGGATAAACCTCCAGAATTTTGCAGGATTTGATTTATAAATTCAGAGAGGCTTATGTTAAAATATTTTGTTTTAGCTGCCAATGTCGTTTCTTTCAAAATGTTTGTTAAATTTTCAAACACAGCTTTATCAGTGGGGGTTGCACTTGGTTTCAACGAGCGTTTTCTTTTTACTCTCCGCATTACCTGCAAGACATCTCATAATCCAAGGCTGGGCTAGATTTTTCTTCTTTTTTAAGACAGGTACAAAATTGCTTAAACATTTACCTACAACATAAATAAATAATTAAGCAGCGTGTTAACATCAGAGTCCGCACTTATAGTATAAAGATAATCAAGACAACAACATAGCGCAGCAATTATAGATGCATAGTCAGCCCTGTTGAAGTCGAGGACCGTGACGGTTTCAGGACTCACATGCTTGATATGAAAATTCAGCGTAGCTAAAACTGTTTTATGATTGAAATTCTCTCATTGACTTCGCAATTGTATACCATTTGCGTAACACCGTGACTAAGAAAAACGAGATCGAGGATAGAAGTGTCTTTGGTATGCGTTTTTACAATCGGAGCTAGTTCAAATTACACAGTCATGTCTACAAGAGCATCACAGATGGCCCGTTATCGGGAACCACCCACAAGTGTTTCCCAGGTAATATCTGGAGCATTGATATCACCTAGTAATACGAGTTTGGAATTAACTAGATTATATTATTGCATATAATCATAAACGTCCTCGATAATTTGAAAGGAAGAGCCAGGAGTTCTATAAGCAGCACCGATAACAAGAACGAATTTAGCAAGCCGTACTTCACACCACAAGGACTCAGTGTTAGCTAAGTTGGGAAGAACAAAATAGTTAAGACCAGTTTTAAAAAATAACGCAACCCCACCGCCTCTAGAGGATCTATCATTGCGTACTACACTGTAGTTATGAGGGCTGAATTCACAGTCAAGAATACCATCATGTAACCAAGTTTTGGTAAAGCATATTACGTGCGGTGAGTATGACGATACAAGGCACGGAAACTTGGTTGCTTTTGGATAAAGACTTCCAGCATTGATGTTTAATATGGAAAACGATTTATTCGCTCCGTGTCACTTTGCGAGTTTGGGCTGGGCCGGGTGAGGTGCTTTCACAAGCTTGTTATTCGTAGCATCCCATGAGTACCGGACGTTATTAACAAGGATATGGTCGCAACACAGGCTAACCCTAGCTCCGTTCCCGCTAAGCGTGGCGGTGCCGGACCAATGCTCTATTTGAATGTTTCGACTCCGTGGTGAGAAATCCTTGTTGATAAATATTCGAGTGCCTTTACGGTTATGAGCGATTTTGAGGTTTGCATTGCGTCTCGAAAATGATTAAACTTAAATACCACTGGTCGGATTCTGCCCCCTCTATCTAAACCAAGGCAGCGCTCTATGCCATCACAATGGAAAAAAATTTTTTAAGAGAGCAGTGTAGGTACCCTATCAAGTAAAGGCGCGGGGAATTCGCTCCCGGGATCTATACTTCGTTTCACCATAGGTCCGAGCGCGGCTGATGTTATGAGCCAAAGGAGATTCTGGTTATGAGGGCCAGGGATAGAGTCAATATCGCCACAGCGCAAAAGTATAGGCAAACAAATTCTTACCATGACAACAAAGCAGGACACTCTCAAAAAAAAGGGTGTCAAAAGGTGCATTCTTACACGCTTGGTCCCATATAATACACCCCCAAACTTCAATTCGACACACAGCGCCCTACAGTCGAACAGACGGCCCGAAATTTTAGGAGGGGCTGGATAGCCGTGTGGTACAACTTATCAAAATAGCTAATGTACGTTTTACTGAACACGAAAAAATAATCCGGGTTTTCTTGGCCCTACTGTAAAAACTCGGTGTTTTCTCTATCTGGTCTTTATACGTACTTTAGCTATCTACAATGTTGTACCATACGGCTATCAAGCCCTTCGTAAAATTTCGGGCCCTCTGTTCGACTGTAGGGCACTGTACGTCGAATTGAAATTATGGGGTGTATCATATGGGACAAAGGGTGTAAGAATACATCTTTTGACACCCTTTTTTCTTGAGAGTGAAGAAGCAGAAAAAATGCCACCCAGCGAAGTTGAGCTCTCGTCGGACTTATAGGTCTCATACTAAGAAACAAATTCTACCTGGAGGGTGAAATAGAAGAATCTTAGTGCAAGTTCATCCAGCTGCCACCAAGCCTATTGAAGAGTAACGGCTGCGTCGGTGGCTTTATGGCCTCTCTAACCGAAGTAGGGGAGGCTGGCGTGCCTCCAAAGAAAGACGGATCCAGTGTTGGTAGATGAAGTATCAGCCGGTCATCACTTGTCCACTCATCCCATTACGATAAGAGTTCATCCACGTGGACGTAGGAATATGGTCACATACGGCAAGAAATTTACGTTCGCTCGGTGCAAGGACACCGTGGATGGCCAGGCGTAACCCAGGACCGCGATCTGGAGGGTGAAATAGAAGAATCTTAGTGCAGTGTTCGCTCAGCTGTCGCCAAACCTAATGACGTCATTGTATACACTGACAGCTTTGAAGAGCACCATCTTCCTCTGGTTCTGAAGGCCCTCACCAATGCGCATCTCCGTCTGAAACTATCAAAATGATTCTTCGGATGCGACACAGTAATTTACTTAGGGCGTGTTGTCAACAAATAGGGTATTCGCCCGGATCCAACCAAGCTGCAGCGCTAGCCAATATTCCTGAGCCAAGAACTACGAAGCAGTTGAAGAACTTTTTAGGCTTTGCGTGTTATTATCGTCAATTGTTAAGCAACGTTTTTCTCAGAGCTCTTCCACTGACTGAGTTTCTTAAAAAAGGCACAACGTGGCGTTGGTGCGCAAGGGAACAAGCTTCTTTTATGTATACCAAACGATCACTTCTTGAACCACCAACTCTGGCTCATTTTTCGGAAGAAGCATGAACGTTTGTTCACACTGATGCAAGTGGCGAAGGGCTTGGCGCTGTTCTTTTCCAGAGGGACAGTGCAGGAGTAGAACATCCCGTCCTATACGCGAGCCACAAACTGAGTGAGCCAGAACGTCGATGTCATACTTTTGAACTCGAGTGCCTCGCTGTTGCTTGGGCAGTGGAAACGTTCCGTCCATACATCTATGGATATTATTTTGCAGTCGTTACAGATAACTGCTCTCCGTTGGCTTCAGTAAAAAAAAATGAGGGCCGTTTAAAAGTCCCCGTAACGCCGGATTAAAGCGCAGCTCGTGAGGAGGAGGATGGAAGTGTACTGAGAGATAGGATGGTAGGGTACTGAGGGATAGGTGACCCCCTGAGGTCACGTGATCTCAAAGGGGGGGGGGGGGGTGTCACGTGACATCAGGGGGTCACATGACCTCAGGGGGTCACGTGACCTCAGGGATGTAATCCTCATGACCCTCGTGAGGGTAACCCTCATGACCCTCGTGAGGATAACTCTTATAACCCTCGTGGCCCTCGTGAGGGTAACCCTCATGACCCTCGTGAAGGTAACCATTGTAATTCTCGTGAGAGTAACCCTCGTAATCCTCGTGAGGGTTACGAGGGTCACCAGGGTTGTTAACCTCACGAGGATCACGAGGGTTACCCTTGTAACCTTCGTGAGAGTAACCCTCGTAACTCTCACGAGGGTTACGAGGGTTTTGCGCGGTTACGCCGACACCGACGCCGACGCCACTCAAGCCGGAAACGGGCGCCGAAGAGCTGCGCTCTAAAACGATCTTACTCCGAAATTGACTCGGTGGGAAATGAAACAGCAAGAGTTGGACTTTTCGATTGTTCATAGTAGTGGGAAACAACACAAAGACGCGGGCTTCCTCTCGCGGCCCCCTATCGAAGACGCCAGAGTTGCTCCTGTACTTGAACTCTTTGATTTGCAGTCGGCGCAAGCAAAGAAACCTGACATATTTGACATAATCCAGTTCATCTACGAGGAAGTAAACGGGAGCCCTTACAAAAATGAACAATGAGTTTCAATTGAGCTTCTTATGTGTTTTTATAGAATCAAATAAAACTAAAAAGAAACTCAATGTTAAATGAGTTTTATCATTACAAAACTAATATTTATGATTTTGAATTTACTCATTACACATTCAAATGAGTGTTATCATTACCCATTCAATATCTCTTCTTTTGAATTTACTCATTACAAATTCAAGTGAGGTGTATCGTTACCCAATCAATATCAGTTCTTTTTCCCTACCGAAAAATCCGGTATAACTTTTCACTATCCGGAATATGGAACCGGAAATTTGTTACCGGAAACCCGAAATCCATATTGCCGACAAAGGAATAATTTCTGAAAGCTTAAATTCCAGATAGACTCCAGATAGAATCCAGATAGATTTCCGGTTCCATAATCCGGATAGCGAAAAGTTATACCGGATTTTCGGTAGGGTTGAGTTTGCTCATTATACATTGAAATGAGTGTTATCACTAAGAACACAGTATAGATTATTTTGAGTTTTCTCATTACAAATTGCAATGAGTTTTATCGTTACCGACTCAATATCCATTCTTTTGAGTTTACTCATTACAAATTCCAACGAGTTTTATCGTTATCGACTCAATATTCATTCTTTTGAATTTACTCTTTACAAATTCAAGTGAGGTTTGTCGTTACCCAATCAATAGCCATTCTTTTGAGTTTACTCATTGCACATTGAAATGACTGTTATAAGAAAAAAATCTACTCCCTACTGCATTGCACCCGAAACAAATAGCGCGTCGGTGCTAGTTCTGATATACAGATTTATTTCCTGTGCTTATAATAATAACTGTATTCACCCTCTTTTACTCCTAAAGGCTTATTCACACAATGCATCTTTTCAACGCGCCACAGTTTAGCAAAACCAAGATTTCGCGAAATCGGCCTGTTCACACGTGGAGTTCGACGTGCGAAACCTGTGACGTATTGCCTCACGAGAATCTCGCCAAACCTTGTCATCTGCACCGGGAATAAAAAGCGTCTCGCACCAAAATTATATGAAGTACGCACAGTGTGAAGGGACAGCCTGTTTTATTAATACCACTCAATGAATTTCGTCAGATTTGGCTCACTGGGTTTACTAGTCCTGCCAAACCCGAGAAAAACGCGATATGATCTCGAAGCATTTAGGACATTTTTGCACCGCTAAAAAAGCACGTTATCCCCAGTCATCATGTTTATATGCGGTGCTTGCACCCGCCGCGACTGTTGACAAATCTGCACCGCGCCCCCAATCCGTACTCAGGCGCCGTTCACACACCTGCAACCGAGTAGGACCAAGACTCGTCGCCCGTACGCACCGCTTCTACGGTTGTCGCTCGCCGTGTTTGTTTGTTTTCTTTTGGTTTCGGCTCGGATACGGAATCGGCCGAAAATCAAACTCCTTCAAAAGTTCGGTCCTCCTCGAAGGTCAGATAGTCATAGCGAAGTCTGGCGGCCACTGGCAGCGTCCGCGTTTCTCCTTCGGGTGATTGACGGGCGTCGGTGAGGTTTCGGCGAACAATTGCTCCAGAAGCGAGGAACACGCGCCACTTTTTTCGGAGGCGCGCCAGTTTTTCGGTCGTGTTCAGACGGGGAATCTGTTTCCCGAAACCTAGTTTCGCGACACAAGATTCGCTAACAAGATGCGTCGTGTGAATAGACCTTAAGTTTCTAAAGACATATTAACGGCGCCCCTCTATCGCGATTTGGTCAGTTTCGGTTTGAGTATTGTAACTTTTACTGGTTTCGGTTTCATATTTTAAGGATCGCGTCTTCGACGCCCCATCGGTAGCGACACCAGCTCTTTGTTTGTTTTTTTTTTCTTTTCCGTCATGATTTTGTTAGTTTTGCGACCGTTGCGTTTGTGGTGCGTTGGGCCGTTGGGTACATGTGTGTCGCGGGATGGAAATGCCTCTAGACATGGAAATGTGCTAATTTAATCAACTTCATCAATTTGTGAAGTTTTCTCTTGCAATGATTATGTTCAAGAAGAGCGCGGAAGACCGACGACGCGACAGAACGAGCAACCCAAAGCAGTTGGTAAGCATGCTTCTTGGTTTCCATTGTACGCGTTGAACGAGAAGTGAACATTAGGGAGTTCTAGAATAATCTCGTGGCTGCTATGCCTTCGCAGACCCAAAACAAGCATTCGGACTCGAACTTTGGGGCCCGTTATTTCTCGAAAATAGCGTGGGTACCGCAAAAGGCGGCGCCCACGACATCTCCGTTGATCGCGTCTTCGACGCCGTCGCCCGCTCGGGAACTGCGAGAGTCGCACTCGGCGACCGCGGTCGGCATGGTCGAAGCGTATTGAAAACGCCACAGATCGCTGGTTTTACAGCTCAAAGCTATCGAGGCGCGTGTACTTACGATCGCGGCAGACATGTAAACATGCCTGGGTAGTGGATCGTCTGGGCTTCGTAAGTACAACAGAGCAGCTTGGCAGTGACAAAAACAAAACATGCGGCATTGAGTATAAAACAACTATAAAAAAGTTACTCTGGACGAAAAGCTTGTTTAATTTTCAAGATAACACGTTCTAACTTCCAAATAAAAGCTGTTGCGACATCTTGGTGGCGTTTTAAGCGCGAGATGCTTGCGTTTTGGGGGGTCCTCGGCAGAGAAACGCTATTCTAAAACTCTTCGCCGCAATCTTCGCTATTTTGCCGTCCGTAACGCGCCGTAAAGTAGCACCCGATATTCTAAATCTCCCTATTTTCTCGGCACACTTTTTCTCGTTAAGCTAGAATGTTTTTTTTCTCTTTTTTTAACTAGTTGGGGTTGCTTTATCTGTCCTAATATTTGGATGTATGCGTGGCATAATGAAAAGTTGCCACTCATTCTGTGTATGGTCCGAGAAAGTTTAGCTTATGTCAACAGAGCACGTATTGAATTCCTAATGCTACTTTCAGTCCGTTGCGTTAGAAAATGTCTTATTGGTCTAGCAGTGTTCTGATGTCGTTCAACTATAAATTAATTGCATTGATCATACTTCATTACATTTCAAAAGTTAGGCTTCCTTGAAATTCGGTTCATGCAGAGCCAATATTCCTTTTCAGTCAAAATAGTTGAAGGGAATATTCATCTTTTGTTTTGAAGTTATGGAAGTGGACTGGATTGTATTGTTAGGACAAACTTCGGTCCCCTGACTTTCTAGAATTGAACTGGGTTTACATTTGTCGGTTAGAACTTTTGATAAAGCAATCGCTCCTTTTCGTCTTTTTTTTCTCTCTCTTTCATTTTGCAATTGTGATGTGATCAATTCAAGGGCCGCAGTTATTCCCAAAAAGCAGCAGCAGTGTGTTCCCAGCTTGCGTCCCTTCGATTCATTTCAAGGCATGCCACGAAATGAATGCCCCTGTTCATACACCGTTGGAATTGGGGACTGACTTCAAAATGCAGTTCGACACAGTGTGTGTCGAACCTATGCGGTTGTGACGCATAGGTTGTGACAAACCTGTCACAACCTATGCTGTTGTGACAGGTTTGTGGCTGGTCAACCCGAAACGCTCCAAGTCCCACTTCCTTCTTCTTGTCTTCCTCTTCCCATTGGTTTGAAGCTCGGCCGGCATTATACTCTGTTTCATACTTAGCGTGCAGCGCTGTCAAAGCTACTGGCGCGAGGGTGTGGCTTCATCTAGGGTTTCGCATGCGCGAGAAGGCGTGCAAATGATCAACGAGATCAAGCCCCACGCTCGCGCCAGTAGCTTTGACAGCGTTGCACCTTAAGTATGAAAGGGAGTATAGTCTCATCCGAGCTCATGCTTTTGGCGCTCAGGTAAACATGTGCGAGGATTGCAATTGCCCCCCCCCCTCCCCCCCCCCCCCCCCCCCCCAAAGGAGCCTTAAACAGAACAAAATGACAAAAAAGACAAAATTTGTGACAGCGGTGTTCCAGAGAAATTGCAGACTTTTAATTACCCTGCCTTAAACTTTGCAAACATTTCAGTGTGGTTGCACCTGTGAGGGTGAGGTGGATCCAATATGAAAACTGGACCCTGAAGCGACGCCTTCAGGATGCCGAAAATAATTATGGTAAGTTAGAAATTAACCCACTAGTATACTTCCTAAATATTTGGGCCGGGTGTCGATTAAAAAATGTTAACCCAGTTAATTTGTCAGAAATTTTCAGGCATAATATCTTCAAAAAAGAATGAAACTGCAGATGTTCCAAACTGGCTGAGGTAAAGCAGCCTTGCTGTGCACCAAGGTTTACACTGAACATACTTTTGTGTATTGTCCACAAGCTGTAACTCTTGCATTGAAGTTTTATGAGTTAGTTTCTTCAATGTTTGAACTCTCAGCGTGCGAGCTGGGTAGTATGTAATTGTTTTTTTTTCTATAGCGCAAGCAATATCTTAATCCTGGCAGCAGGAAGTTTCGGCTACCAGTTGACATGGTTGGACAACGGTGGGCATGCTTGCTTTCTATGAAGCGGCCAATGAAGCGAAATAACAGCATGTGCAGATTGTCCGTGCATTTAATTTTTTGTTTGTGGTTCGTTTCGGATTACATGTGCTCCCAGTACAAGGGGGTGACCCTCCAGGCGCTGACGACCAGCATGTGTTCTATGCTGTGCTGTCGAGGAAAATTTAAAGGGTCAACATTGCAGCTGCAGTTCTTTCTATTCTGTCCCTGCTACTCATCCTGCGAATTTCTCTGCATGCTTGGTCTTTTTGTTTTCATGGTACTGTAAACTTTTTTGTTATAGTTCGTTGCAACTATGGAATAGCATAAGCCTCTCCCACAATTCCCTTTGCTCGCCATGATTGGCGGTGTCCTCTCGGCTCTCCTCCTCTCTAGTGTTTGCTTATTAAAAAGAGTGAAGGGCTTTGCGGGAGGGGTTCTGCTATCCTAGAGTCGCAACAAAGTAAAGCGCGACCTCAGTTAGTTTAATAATTTCGAAGAGTCCTAGCGGGCAAAAATGCATTTTTATGGGAAGGACTCTGCATCATAGTTTGAACCGAGAAAATGACCCTACAAACGGGAAAGCACGGGCCTTCTGCTACAAAATTAACCGAACCAAACTTTAGATCAGACCGGAAAAAGTCGACTCGATCCTGTCTTATGAAGGGCGAGTAACAGATATCCTGTGCTAGTCTCGCCACGTTGGGAAGCTAATGCTCTGACCCCCATCTTGATTTCTGTAATGCTTGTTATGGCTGTTTTCACATCTGCTATTTTCACTGTTCTTTTGCCAGAAGTGCGTGGCAGGTCACCATGGGTTTACAGAATAAAGCGGTCGCATATGGAGAAATTTCTAGCAAGGTCGTAGCGCAGTGGCGCCTCGTTGCAACCGAGAAAAACCTCTACGGTATTCTTGGTGCAAAACAATAGGCCTCACGACAAGCAGCAACTTAATCGTGGGTATACTGCACCGTACGGCGTTTATTTGAACTCTACTCCACACAAAATATTACAGGGACACTTATGTACCCCTTTGTGAATTGAATGCGAAAGCATTGCCATCCCTAACGACACTTCCTTTTTTTCTTTTCCTCTATTCTTAGGAATGGCAATGCATTCGCATGCAATCCACGTAGGCATACCTGAGTGCCCCTGTAATATAGTTTTTCTACGTTACATCATGCGGCGTCACACATCATGGTATGTCATGTCGTCACGTGTAGTGTGATGTCATCGAACCGAGGGCATATTTTTATGACCATCTTTCGGGCACATCAGCGCCGACGCCGTCTTCTGCCGTAATGGGACGAGCTTCTTTTTGAGGGGAGAGTAATGCCGCATTCCGAAGCGGCTGAGATAGCACAGCAGCTAGCATGCCCGGCTGTCACACAGCAGCACCAGGTTCAAATATCAGCCGTGGAAGCACATTTTATGCTTTCTTTTATTCCTCTGTTAACACTTGGTAACACTCGGTTAACGCGGCCGGGCGCCGGATTTTCCGCTCCATGGATATATAACTCTTTCACATTAAAAAGGCACATCCAGTCAGGAATGTGCCTTTTCGTGTGGTAGAGTCGCACAGCTGCCCACCGCTTTGAAAATCACTACTGAAGTACGAGGGGGCGCTAGTGATCACCAAATCAGGTTCACGCCATTCATAGGTGCAGTGTGGCTTAGGGCAGTGTGGTGCAGTGGTGTGGGGTGCACTAAAGATTTGTGTGGCATTTTCTTTCGTTGGTTCATTGGCGCATCTCGCCGTTGATCGCAGTCCTGTACCTCGTTAGCTCTAACGGGCAGGATGGACAGCTCGGCAGACTCGTCGGCTGAATCTTCCGTGTGTAGTTTAGCGTTGTCCTTATGCTGCTTCAAGTAGGGATGCATGTGAACAGTGCGCAAAACATATGCCTCTTGGCCACGCTTCTATATTCATTGCTGGTCGCGGCGAAATAGCTAAGTGACGTGCGGCCATGTTTGCCCTAAGAAGTTTGTAAGACACTTTGGATAAGGTCGTAATATCCCGTTGTAAGCCACACAAAAGTTGCGACAATTTTGTTTTGTTAACACGGATTTCTTCTCGGGTTTCGTCATACCCAATTTTTTATCGTAATTTTGCTTTTGAATTCGGCCTCAGATGTCTCGATCCTCCCAATAATTCAAACTCAGTGTATTGCATCGATTCTGAAACAGTGGCGAATCCGGACCTCCGTTTTGGGGTTGGCGGAAAATTTTTAAGGATACTAATCTCCCATTCCTTCTTGTACAAGGGGGGTCCACTCATGTCAAATTGTCCTCCGAGAAGGGGGAGAGAGGGGGTCGAAGTTATTTGGGGGGGGGGGGGGGACGGCGGCCCCCCCTCCCCCTTGGATTCGCCACTGTTGTGAAAGCTGCAATTGACACTCACCCATTCAGAGCATGGCTTTATGATTCGCATAGAACCCTATTACCGTTTCGTTCCTGTCCGTTGTGATTAAAAATACCTCTTCAAGATAGTAAACAAACACAAAAAAGTAAATAAAAATACACAGGAACAAGAAGTGGACGTATAACACTGGCGCCAGTGTTTACCACCACTTATTGTCCATGTGTTTTTTGCGGCGCTTGTCTATGATCATGGATCAATTGGCCCGAATCGCCATACAATTCTGCGAGATGCTTATTAGTCTTAGCTTCTCTTTGTTCAAATTTGGTGAGCTTCATAAGCGACAACGTCTGCTCGCTTATCTTTGGTAGACGTTTGCAAAAGATGAAAATAAAAGAGTGCAATGCAGCAGCAAAAACAGTGAGCGATTGATTCTCGCAGAATCGGGGGCAAAATATACTTTTGTATTACGGTGCCCCTGACAATGTTATTAGTGCCACTCATTAAACTATCAAGGTAGTGTGTAAATTAAGTGCCTGGGTGAGCAAAACTCTAGGAATATTAAATGTGACTTTCTGCATTTAAGGCTGGTTCACACATACAGTGCAGCGCTAACTCAGCCCAGTTAAGGCAACGAGTCACTGCTACTTCCATGGCTTGTACCGTGTGTTCTGAGTGTCCTCCTTTCATAAAGGACTGATGTCCCGGTTTGTAATACTGATCCAGCGCTGAGGTAGTGCTGCACTGTGAACAGGGTACCTTGCGCGGACACTGAAGTTTAGATAAGCAGATCAATGTGTAACTGTGCATCTTTTTTCTTCATAGGTTACCAGTACAAAGTCTCCCATGGACACAAAGGCAGTACAAGGTCCCCCATGGACACGAAGGCAGTGTACCGTATACTCGATTTTTGCATTTTTAATAAACCATTTATTACTCCTTCCCACGGTTTTATGCAGGCATTTTCTGAGCCCTGCATGCGTATATAGGCATACATATAAGTGACACTTGCACTCACTTTCCCCTTCCCTCAAAACAATGGTTACATCCGGACCAGATGTCACGCAACCTCTTGCCGTCTTCCCTCTCAGAAACCCATGGTAGGAGTATAATTTCTAATACATTTCATTTGAAAGTCTAGATACACTCCTTTGAGTCTCTGTTGAAAATCAAATGTTTTTTTCTACCGCGTTGCAATTCAGGTTTTGATGGGCCATCTCTTCAGGTATATTCTGACTCGTCGGAATATACCTAATGAGATGGCACGTCAAAACCTCAAGTACAACGCGGTAGAAAAAAACATTTGATTTTCAACAGAGACTCAAAGCAGTGTATCTAGACTTTCAAACGATATTTGTTAGAAATTCTTATGAGGTGGCACAGCAAAGCCTTAATTAAACGCGGTGGCCAATAGTTTTCGTAAAGTCCTAAGGAACTCGTTACAAAAAATCACTTCCTTTTCAACACAGACTCGAAATGGTGTCAATAGACTTTTAAATTATATTCATATGAAATACATTAGGAACTTTATGCGGTAGCACGTCGAAACTTCAATTGGAACGACTTGGCCAATAGTTTTCGTAAACTCCTTAGGGACTCGTTACAAAACTCATTTGCATTTCTATTGAGACTCGAAAAGATACGATGAGTAGACTCCATAAACTTTGAAATGAGAATCATTAAAACTTTTTTTAAGGGACACCTCGACTTTCAGAACGTCGCTTACGGCGTCTACGAGCGTACTACAAGCTTCGACACGGTCTGCTGTGTCATCGAGCAGATTCCTCAAGACCGTGGCTCTCCATAGTTCCCCCAAATATGCGTCGGAACGTTTTTAGAATGTGTCATATGATGCTCCAACTCCGGGTCATCTCAGGAAAAACCGGACACTCGACAAAGTCGCCATGAGATTTTGGTGGCTGCACATCAAAACAGATGTCCGATAGTACGTCGCGTCTTGCGCAACATGCCAACTGCGGAAAACACCACCACACCCGGCGAAGATCGAGACGCAGCAAATACCAACTCCAGGTTTGAGGCTATTGAAATTGATTACCTGGAGTCGTTTCCGAAACCTGATGATAGAAAGAAGTCTCTTTGTCGCAACGGACTACCTGACGAAGTGGATCGAAGTGGAGGCAGTCCCCGATACTTTAGCTGTGCATCTCGTCGCCTTCGTCAACAAACACCTTGTAATGAGGCATGCTCTATTCCGCCTGTTAATATCTGACAGGGGAACGCCATTTATGTCCCGTACTTTCGGTTGTGCTTTGCGATATTACGGAATTGAACGTGCGGCCGCATCACCCTATCATCTTCAAACGAATGACCTCATAGAGCGTACCGACCTCAGCATTGGAGATATAGTAGCTGCGTTCCACAATAAATCTCTCAAAAACTGGGACGCGTTCATTGGTACAGCGGCGTTCCCGTTGAACACTTTACAACAAGAAGTGACCGCCAAACCTTCATTTGAGCTAGTTTACGACAGGCTTCCGACGCTTCGGCAGGAATCAGCGATGGTGCTGCGTGGACCCGTCGGGCGCGAGGATGTGAAGATAACTCGGCTGAACGACTAAGTGGAGCAAAAAAAGTTGCTCGGCTGGCAATTTTAAATAAGCAATCAAAGTTTGCCGAACCTCACAACACAGGCACGTCATTGCCGTCGTTTTCACCAGGTATAAGGTGCTTCTTCGAAGGCATCTAAGACGTCCACAACACTCGGAAATGCTTTTGCCCAGATACTGCGGACCTCTCAAGATGAGCAGGCAACTTGAACCGGTAACGCACCTTCTCGAAAACCTTTACACCTTGCCTCAGCGAGGGCGACACGCACTTTGACAGCCCATTCAAGCCATCGACCGCAAGCTGAAAGACTCCAAGGCCCGCTTTCGTAAAGACCGCCGCTCGGCCAACACTGGCGCCAACACCTGGAGCCCGCCCGCGGGGCTGATGGATTCCCTGCGTCGCCGGTAATTCGGCCGGCTACTATGCAAGTCGGACACGCGAGGAGCCTACTCCAGCTGCTTGAGACCGGCCTGCTAGAAGTAAGCAGCCAATGGCAGCACCGCGAAGACCACAACCGCGAAGAATGCTGTTAGGCCTGAAACACATATCCTAATCATCAGCACTTTCATCTTGTATATTACATCATCTCATAATCCCCTTCACTAGACGCGGCACCGCGGGCCTCCTTGGTACGGGCTGTTGCCTTTCTGCGGTGCCGCGGCTCTCCTGAGCAAATAAAGACTATTACTATTACTATTACTATACGTGGTGACTATCTTAGCATCGTCCGGGACGGATTTCCAAAAAGATAGGAGCGAGCATTACGGACAAGGAAAAGGAAGAAAATGAAAGAAAAAGAAGTGGTCGTGTGAAGAGCTGGGGACGGAATTCTGGGTTGTCCGTTTGGCCCATGAGCTCCGACGCCCGCAAAAAAATTTATTACGCAGACTTTTGAGGCCAATAGCTATTCGTGTCCACAGTGAATGAAATCGTGTTAGTTTTTTGTCTGGTCCTCGCCTTTCCCGCTGTTTTTAATTCCGAAGTATGTACCAACTCGCCCAAGCCTCAACTTTAGATTGAAACAAGACGTAAACCATAAAACAATAAACAACATTGCATCGAAAAACAATTAAAACAGCCTGCGAATGGGGATGTACGGGAATGCGGGAGAGACATAGTTCCTCACCTCCGGAGCAACATCTCTTGGGCGCTGCTGTCTGACCCTCGCCTCCGATGTTTTGGGCACGACGGGGTCTCGACGGGACTCCGATTTCTGAATTGGGAGAGAAGCGACCTTGTTTTCAGTAACAGGGCGCATCGCCGTCCGAAAGAACTCGAGATCTGGGCAAGACACGCTTTCGCTTTTTTCTTTCTATCGCACATGAGCGTAAGTGTCACGCGACGACAACCCATGCAAGCGCGGGCTACCAGCTGACACAGCACGGAGCAATGATACTCGCTCACTGTGCCATCCTCTCATCCCAAAATACCCTATAGGGTCAACTGAACAATTACAAATTAGAAAAACCGTGAGAGGAAATACATACACACCGACTATCAACTTGCTGCCTTTAATACTTCGTCTTCCTTTTTTTCCCTTTACTACATACAGCTAGTGATGACAGCCATCCGCCATGTCCACGCGATGCCCCCATTAGGGTGTTATGCGGCTCGTGCCACGTCCCAAGTATTGTTTTTCTTTCGGGTGAATTGTGATAGCAAGTCACGCACAGTTGAGCACTGTCTTCGATGGCCAGAGCTTCAATTAGTTCACGTGCATATGCGTTCCGGTGCCGCCCTATAATGGTGGTGTGTGTGAACGATCGAGCTAGGGAGCACGCGGCTTCTATTAAAGGAAAGGGGGATCGGTGGCCGAGTGGTCTAGCGCACACCAGCTCGGAGCACGTGGAGCGAAAGCTCGCGCTGCAGAACCCAGGGATCCTGGGTTCGAGCCCCACCCCTGCCCGTTTCGATCTGGATGAGCATCGTACCGGCGTGCGGTCGTGTATCACTACTGCGTGATGCACGTTAAAGACCCCAGGCTAGCGGCTGTACCGCACTGGCTAAATTTCTCATCTACAGCTGGGAGACTCGTCGCCCCTGTGAGGCAGACCAAGTTCTAGACTGTATAAACACACACACAACCCAATTATTATTCTATTAAAGGAACATCGGCAGGGCATCTTTCTGCACATTGCCGGTCCTGCAAGTGCACTCTTAATTTTAACAACATCACCATTATAGGGCGGCACCGGAACGCATATGCACGTGAACTAATTGAAGCTCTGGCCATCGAAGACGACGACGAAAAACAATACTAGGGACGTGGCACGAGCCGCATAACACCCTAATGGGGGCATCGCGTGGACATGGCGGATGGCTGTCATTAGTGCCACTAAATAAGCTATCACTAACTGTAGTAAAGGGAAAAAAAGGAAGACGAAGTAATAAAGGCAGCAAGTAGATAGTCAGCGGTGTGTGTGTATTTCCTCTCACGGTTTTTCTAATTCGTAATTGTTCAGCTGACCATATTCAAGTATGTACCAACTAGCTCAAGTAAAACCTGTACTACCCTATACTTACGACCACTAACAAGGAAACAGCGCACCCTCAAAACAAGCACTCTAAAGCTTTCATGCACACAAAATAAAGAGCCAGTTACACAGCACTGACTGACAACTCTACGTTATGTTTACTAGGGTGCCTTCATGTGCGCTTTGCTTAGGGTGGAGACATCTGGCCATTTTGTTCCTCATTTTACATTTATTTTTTGTTCAGAAGCGCGTGAAAGAGCGTGTCCCTGCACGCGTCCGTGGCGCTGACTGTGCTATGGCGACATTTTGTTTTCGTCGATTTCTTTCTATTTTCCTCGTGAGCGCGTGCTGTCGGCATCGGGTACTACAAAGGGTGGCATCACTCTAAACAGAAGGTCATTGAGGCACCCTAATATTTACAATTTTCGTTTTTGTCTTTCTTTGTGGACTAGGGTTTTTATGGCATTGCCCTTTTCTTTTTCCTTCTTCTTCCTGTGTTTTTGTAATAGGAAGCTAAACCATAAATTTATTGTACGGCTAAGTATTCTAGTTCTTTGTTGGATAACATTATGGAAGGAGTGCTGACACATCTCTCCTCTTGCCTGGCAATGTTCTCTGCTTCCATGATTTCTCTTGTCAGCTTGTCGTAGTTCCTGCCTAACACTGTGCATTTCCCCAGCTGCGCTGAGCAGCCACAGTCTCGACAGTGAATTCCCAGGTGTCCGGAGGTTTTGTTGGTGATAGTGCAGCTGTGCTCACGAAGGCGATCGTTGACGCACCGTCCGGTCTGTCCTATATATTGTCGTCCACAGAATAAAGGGAAGGAGTAGACCACCTTTTCGGTACACTGTACGAAGTTGCTTTTATGTTTCTTCGTGCACTTCACTGTGGTTCTTGTGGGTGTGTTTACTTTCTTGCACAGGCTATGAAGTTTGTTAGGGGCTGAGAAGACGATATCCAGGTTAACTCTATTAGCTATTTTCTTTAGACCGTGGGAAAAGTTTTGAATATATGGCACAATGATCGGTTTTCTGGCCCCGTCTTTTTCTTTTTGTTTAATGCGGTCCCCTTTCTTGATGTCTTTGATGAGTCTTTCGGCCACTGATGTTAGTAAGGAGGTTGGATATCCTGCGCATTTTAATCGAGAGACTTGCCCGTTGAAGCTTGTTTGCGAAGAATGGCAGCATGATTTTCTAAGTGCGTTGTTGAGACTTAACCGCACAATGCTCCGCTTAACAAGTTTCGAGTGCGCCGAGGTGAAAGGTAGAAGCGGCTTTTTCCCCCTGGGCTCATAGGACCAGCATACATGGTAAGGTAAAATAAAAATTCGCAGATCCAAAAATATTAACGAGTGTTCAACTGGAAGTTTGTGCGTAATGTTTGAAGGGTTCATACAGCCTTTAAAGCTGTCTAGATCTTCGGCAACCATGGTTGTAAAGTCTTGATCATCGGTTTATAGCACGATTAAATAATCGTCAACATACCTGAAGACTTCGATAACTTCGGAAGTATCCAAGGTGTGATCTAACTGCCTGTCTTGGTGGGCAAGATAGAGGTCGCTAAGGACAGGGGCAATTCCTGATCTTATGCAGACTCCCTGCTTTTGTAGGTATATGTGACCATCCCAAGTAGCGAACGTGGATTTAAGGGAGAGGTTAATCAAGTTCAAAAATTCTACTTGGGATATGCCTGATGCATTCTGGAATGAAATAGTGCCATAGGTGTCTATGCGCTCCTCAATGCACTGTAGGAGACTGTCTTGGGGCAGGGCATAGTAGAGGCCCTTAATATCGATGGAGAACACTTGTAGATTTTTCTGGCCCTGATGCTCATGGAAGAAGGTGAAGACGTCGTAGGAACTTCTGATCAGGTACGGATCGTCAACGGTGAGCATATTCAGTTTTTCTTGTAAATATAAGGCAACAGACTTCATGCATTCATGAATGCCATACCACCATAAAGAAAAAGGAACTGGATCTGTTTTTTCTAGGAAGTGTCTATTCTGCCGGGAGCCGGCACAATAACCTGGGGGGGAAAAAGTGCCGGCAGTAGTCGCCTATTGGGTCTCGTATAAAACGGATTGTAAACACGCCTATTCTAAGCTGTGGATTAGCTCAGTGGGAAAGATGTGCGCCTCATACACAGCAGGATTTTAGTTCAATCCCCCGAGGGAATTTTTTTTCCTTCGGAATTTTGTTTTTTGTTGAGGCATTAGGCGATATTTACGACATCTCTCTTTTAGAATTGACACTGAAAAAAGAACACAAAAAAAAAACAAAAAAAAACACGAATGTTGTTGACGAAACGCTTCCTTTTTGGGGGTGAATGGAGGACAGCGGGGCTTGGGCCGACCGGCACGCCGCCGCGATGCGGTGGTACTGGTGGGCCAAATAGGTCAACATATTTCTAATGAGCAGCCGCAGACTGTCGCCGCTAAAGGAGGGGGAGGGGGGGGACTATGTTAACGAGTTCCCCACTGATACACGCGCCGTCCGAAACTGCCGGCATTTTTTTCCCCGGGCTATTGTGCCGGCTGCCGGCACAATAGTCTCACCCAAAATACAAATCTGATTACTTCACCGGCAGGTGTCACGTGACTTCAGGCAGCCAACGGGAGGTGACTGCCGGTAGAATTTCGGAAAAATTATTCTGCCGGCTGCCGGCAGAATAGACACTGTCTTTTTTCTACGTTGGAAGCTCGAACATCATATTCCAGAGGTACTACCATCTCTGCAGTTGTTTGCTGGGAACGTCGCTGCCACTGCCGAAAAAAAGCCACGTTCGTCCCAGCAGAGGAAGCTTTCGATTCTATCAAAGTCGAGCAGGACAAACAAAACCAGCGACACCACCGCTTTTGTAATGAATCTTTCATCTAGACGACTTTCTGACTGCGAGACGGACGTTTTGGCGAAAGGTCGCGATTTCAACGTTGTAGTAGCATAGAAGGCGAGAAAGACTCGAGACATAGAGCGTGCTGGGCTCACGTGAATCGAGGGATTTGGATCCTGGCGCGTATAAAGAACGGTCTTCGCAGTGCAGTTCTCGGGCCCAAAGTAAAGTGCATTTAGCCTGTCATACGGGTCCGCGTCCACTCCGCTACAAACTGGCGACGAAGATTCCTTGAGAATTCCTGGAGAACGGCTCAAGATGATGAATGCATCGGGCGAGACATCGCAGCGAGCAACATCGAACGCATTCCGGTTCATGGGACCAGGACCATTCGACCCAGAAAAAGAGGACTGGAACTTATACCAAATAATGTTCCAAGCATCTCTGGACATCGCCGGAACAACAGATGATGCCACAAAAAGGAACTTTCTGATTGCATATCTGGGGTCCGAGACGTTCAAGCTGTTGCACTCTCTGGTTCAGCCGAGGCAGGTCAGTGAAGTTCCGTATGCGGAATTGACAAAAACACTGGACACTCATTTTTCGCCGAAGCCTTTCAAGGAGTTTGAATGAGCGAAGTTGTTTTCAACACGTCAGGATGAACGTGAGACACCAACCGAATTCCTAGCACGACTACGATCAGTCATTTGGAACTGCGAGTATGAGAACGAAGTCGATGCTCGGGCATGTTCGCTGCTTACTGCTTTCATAATTGGACTTCGAGATCAGCGCTTGAGGGCACGTCTCGTCCAAGAGAAAGAGTTATCGATCGACACTGCACTCAGATTGTCGGAAAGCTTTCTTCGATCGGAAGAAGAGTCCCGTCAATTGAGAAGTGTTGCAGAATCACCCATCGCAGTCAGCCAGGTGAGAGATCTACACAGGTCTGCTAGACAATGTTTCCGTTGCGGGAATACAAACCATGTTGAAGAGGAGTGCCGGTTCAAGTCTGAAGATTGCAGAGCTTGTGGAACCAAAGGACACATTGCCAAGATTTGCAGGAAAGGACAGTCTGGCAAATCCCGATCAACCAGGAAAGGGACGGTGCAAGTAATCACCAGGGTTCAGTTGGTTTTCGATCGAGAAGGCAAGTTTCTGGAATTTCAGTTTGAAGGCAAGCGCGTGGAACTCCAAATAGACACGGGCTCACAAGTCACCTTACTGGACATTCAGACTTGGCATCGCCTCGGAAAACCGAAGCTGAACGAAACTCCGTACAAACTGCAAAGTTTCAGCAAGGAGGTCATCAAGGTCAAGGGCCAATGTGAGCTTCAGGTTGAATTTTAAGGCAAGAAGTACAGTCTAGAGGCTATTTTTACTAACACAAGCCAAGTCGACTTGTTAGGGAGGTTCTGGGTGAGAGCTCTGAAATTGAATCTCAACGACTTGTTCGTCGCTCTTGTGAAAACAGAAAAGAGCCTCAAGACGCTGCTGACTAGGTACGCAGTACTATTCAGAAACGAACTTAGTCGGTGCACGAAAATCAAGGCTCAACTTCACTTCAAAGAGAATGTCATCCCGAAGTTCATGCGGCCAAGACCACTACCGTTTCCACTGCGCGAAGCGGCAGAGTTTGACTTGAAGAGGCAAGTAGCCAACGGCGTATTGACTCCAGTGGAAACAGCGCAGTGGGTCACTCCGATCGTCGTTGTCCCGAGACCAGTGGATCCGTGAGGGTATGCGGAGATTTCAGCGTGACTGTCAATCCTCAGTTGAACGTCGCGCAGTACCCGCTCCCACGACCCGAGGAACTTTTCTCGAAACTCAATGGAGGGCGGAAGTTCTCGAAACTGTATCTGTCGGAGGCATATCTTCAGATGGAGCTGGAGGAGGATACAAAGACGTATCTCGTCATAAACACTCACCAGGGATTGTTCCAGTTTAACCGGATGCCTTTTGGCATATCATCAGCGCCTGGCATCTTCCAGCAAACCATGAAACAAGTAACCGCTATCCTGGGAAGCGTGGGATGCTACCTGGATGATATAATCACCACCGGAGAAACTGATCAGCTGCACATCAAGAACTTGGAGCTCGTGTTCCTACGACTAAAAGACTATGGGTTCACGCTAAAAAAAGAGAAATGTGCGTTTATGTCTCCTAAAGTGGAATATTTGGGTCAGATTCTGTTAGCGGAAGGAATACGTCCCTCTCAAGGGAAAGTTGAAGCCATACTGAACATGTCGGCGCCATCTAACCTGCATGACCTACGGGCATTTTTGGGCATGGTTCAGTACTATGCAAAGTATTTGCCAGGGTTAGCCGACCTGTGCGCACCGCTGAGTAATCTACTCAAGAAGAATGTCCCTTGGCAATGGAGTTTGCGTTGCGTAGAAGCCTTGGAAGACATCAAGACGCGTCTAACGCTTATTGAGACTCTTGTTCACTTCGATCCAAGCTAGACAATCTATTTGGCGGCTGATGCTTCATCAGTTGGCGTCGGAGCGCTTATCTTCCACAAGATGAAAGGAACGCCCGATTGCGCATGCATTAAAAACGCTAACTTCCGCGGAGAAACGATATGCCCAAATTGAGCGAGAAGATCTAGCCATAATTTTTGACGTAAAGAAGTTTCATCAGTATCTGTGGGGAAGAAGATTTGTCTTGTATACAGATCACAA
Organism: Ixodes scapularis; assembly: GCF_016920785.2. Lineage (NCBI taxonomy): Eukaryota > Metazoa > Arthropoda > Arachnida > Ixodida > Ixodidae > Ixodes > Ixodes scapularis. The sequence continues at coordinate 4,465,674 of NW_024609836.1, forward strand.
ACCATTGACGGTGATTTTTCGTCCAGTAAAAGGAATTCCTGTGACCGCTGCCGTGATGCTCTTGCAAGTAGTCCTCTGTATTTGTGAGTGTAATGCCCAAGTGCCTGTACGAGTTCATTACAGGTACACAGTCCACCCCGAGTCGAAGACTGCCAAATGTTGGATCTTGTGGACCTACAAACAGCACCGCTGCTGACTTGTTAGTGTTGAATTTTAATCCAAGTTTCGTTGCTACCTCGGAGTCACGGCTTGTGGTTTGGGCGCCGTGGGACCCGGGAAGGCAGGGAGCCAGCCTTTTGGGGGGAAAGCGTTTTATTCCGGTTCGAAGTCGTGCTTGCACCAGCTCCAGCGCACCGCGTTCCTTTTTTCTCCTCGTGCACCGTCTCCAGCCTCGGTCCTTTCGTCGTCACTTCGTCTTTTTCTCGTCGCACCAATCAGCGCACACCACGGGTAACAAAAATATAACAATCACAAAGCACGATAACCCGTCGGCGACGGCGCGCGCTGAATCCGCTGCCTCGTGCATGCCACATGCATGACACGCCCCCCCCCCCTTTTTTTTTTCTTTTCCAATAAAAAAATCACAATTTGTGTATTCCTTTACAATCGTAACATTTAGAACAAAAGAAAACGAACTGCGCGCACATTCCCATCCATTCGGCGTGAATGATCACTAGAAAGACTGACAAACTTCTTGAGAACATCTAAAGTACATTAACCACAAACAAAACTCCACCCGGCTACAGCCTTGACAACGCATCAGCAGGGACATTTCTCGTCCCTTTTACGTACTGGACATTCAGGTTAAATTTTTGCAACGCTAGCACCCAACGAGTCAGCCTCGCACTATTTGGTGCTGCTGACGCCAAATACTGCAAAGGGTTATGGTCGGTGCGAATTTCGACCTCCGCCCCAAATAGCCACGTTTCCAACTGACCCAAGGCCCACACAATCGCGTAAGCTTCGCGTTCGATTACAGCCCACCGGGTTTGGGGATCAGTTAGTTTTTTACTGAGAAACGCCACCGGGTACTCTTTTCCATCACCTGTCCTTTGGGCAAGACATGCCCCTATAGCTCTATCCGATGCGTCGGTGGACAGAACAAAAGGCTGGCTGGCATCTGGCGCTCTCATGACTGGGACTTCCATCAGGAGACACTTCGCCTTTTGAAACGCTTGTTCCTCCTCGTCACCCCACGGTAACACGTTCGGAGTCCTGTCTCCAGTTCGCGCGGTCAACGGCAATACCACTTCAGCATAGTTCGCAATGTAGTCTCTATAGTAGTTCATTAGCCCTAAAAAGCTCTTCAGTTCTTTCTTCGTCTTTGGCCTCTCCATGATCTGAATCGCCTTGATACGAACGGGGTCAGGAGCATGCCTCCCAGAGCCGATCTGGTGGCCGAGGTACATCCTGTCGGCTGCGCCAGTCACGGCTTGTGGTTTGGGCGCCGTGGGACCCGGGAAGGCAGGGAGCCAGCCTTTTGGGGGGAAAGCGTTTTATTCCGGTTCGAAGTCGTGCTTGCACCAGCTCCAGCGCACCGCGTTCCTTTTTTCTCCTCGTGCACCGTCTCCAGCCTCGGTCCTTTCGTCGTCACTTCGTCTTTTTCTCGTCGCACCAATCAGCGCACACCACGGGTAACAAAAATATAACAATCACAAAGCACGATAACCCGTCGGCGACGGCGCGCGCTGAATCCGCTGCCTCGTGCATGCCACATGCATGACACTCGGTACAGATATCTAGGAGTTTCTGCATGTCGCAGACTGATGCCGCGGTCAGTAATACATCGTCTGCGTAGGTAAGTCCGGGTAGAACCCATTCGAGAGTCTTCTAAGTGAGCCAACGAGAAGCCCAGTCCAGATCGGATCAGTTGCGTTTCGAGTCCGGTTACGTAAAGCATGTACAATAGTGGAGAGAGGGGGCACCCCTGGCGTAAGCCTCTTGTCACCAGCACTTCCTCAGAGTTAGCCTCACCTAACTTTGTCCTAACCGTGTTGCCACTGCATAGGCGGTGGATGAGGGTGACCCACTCTGGTCGCATGTCAAGATGTTGGAGTCGACATATCAACTAGGCATGTGGCACACTATCATAGGCCTTTGCGACGTCCAGAAAACAACATATTAGGGTCCTCTGCTCCTTGCGGGCAACCTCAATACATTGTGTTAGCGTAAACAGATGATCTTCCAACCGGCGACCTCGTCGAAAACCTCCTTGAAGTTCCGTAAGCAAGCCTTCTTCCTCTGCCCGTGCAGTCATGTGCTCCTTCAGAATATGTACGAAAGTTCTATATATCGTGCTGGTCACAGTCAGTGGTCTGTAGTTGCAGAGGTAACGCTGGTCACAACCTTTTTTTGGAACAAGAACGACTTTGCCTCTCCTCCAGTCTGCAGGAACTTTTTCTATTCCAGAGGCAATGTTGTTAAAAATTCCTGCCAGCTGATCCCTTGAACCTTTCCCTAGTGCTTTGAGGACGCTTGCCGGAATCTCGTCCAGTCCTTGGGCGGTGTTACTTTTTAGGTGAGTCAAAGCGCGTATAATTGACACCCTGCCGATTTCTCCACCGTCAACATCAACCGGAGTACCATCCGGATTTTGATGTGGTAAGATGTCCTGAGGTGTTGGTGCTCCCGGGGGCGAAAATATCTTCACTAGGTGGTCTGTAAGGCTACGCCCAAGTTTGTCTGCTGTCATCCTTGTGTTCTCGTCGAGTATAGCCAGCCTCTGATCTCTCCCATCCAGGGTTCCAAGGTATCTCCAGAACTTTCTAGGCGCATCTCTCCCGCTTGAGCTAATGTCTCTCATTGTTTGCAAGTCAGCCTGAGACATTTTCTCCTGGACAAGTTGCTTTGCGGCTTGCTTTTGCGCCTGGTACATCTGCCATCTTCGACTTCGTCTCTGGTCCCCATGTGAAGGGCCATGCGGTGTTCTCTGTTCAGTTCTTTCCGTACTCGGATGGCAGCTTGAACCTCCGCGTCCCACCAGCGCTTTCTCCGCCTTCGCCCATTTCGGGCCTTCGTGGAGTGTTGCTGGATGATTTGCTTCAGTTCTTCTACGTATCCCATGTAGTCGGCAGCACTTACAACTCTTTCAACTGCACTTGGAGATAGCGTGAGACATTTTGTTGGATGGAGCTTTCGTCTTGTTGTTATCCACGTTGCTTTCGAGAATATTAGCTTAATTCGGTTGTGGTCGCTTCCGATGCTGTGTTCACCAGCCTCGTCTATGTGGACTTGAACAATATAACGAGCAAGTTTATGTGAGACTACTGCGTAATCAATGCATGTTTTGCTTGCGCGAGCATTCCAAGTAAATTGACCCTCACATGAACGTCTTAGATTAACTAGGGGGATCGGTGGCCGAGTGGTCTAGCGCACACCAGCTCGGAGCACGTGGAGCGAAAGCTCGCGCTGCAGAACCCAGGGATCCTGGGTTCGAGCCCCACCCCTGCCCGTTTCGATCTGGATGAGCATCGTACCGGCGTGCGGTCGTGTATCACTACTGCGTGATGCACGTTAAAGACCCCAGGCTAGTGGTTGTACCGCACTGGCTAAATTTCTCATCTACAGCTGGGAGACTCGTCGCCCCTGTGAGGCAGACCAAGTTCTAGGCTGTATAAACACACACACAACCCAATTTTTAGATTAACTACTTCCAAGGTGAGATCTTCACTCATCTGCAGCAGTAGCCGTCCATTTTCATCTTCCCAGCCATCCAGTTCGTGCAGATGTCCATTAAAGTCCCCCATGATCAGTAGTTCTTTTGTATCAGCCAGGGCCCTAGCATAATTCATCACGCATGTTATTAACACTTGGTTCTCCTCTCGGCGGGCAGCTCGCACCGACAGGTACAGTACGCAAACGGCGACCGGAATACCGAGTATCGCTCCTGTTACCCAGGTGTGATCCCAGCACTCTCCTGGCTCCTTGTGCCATACGGATGAGCTACGCCACACCACTCCCACTCCTCCACCTCGACGCGTCCCCTCCATTCGGTTGCGTCCAGCCCAGTACCAGCTTTCCCAAGTCGGTGGTTCTTCGAGATCCCGAAGGTGCGTCTCAGCTACTCCGAAGAGGGTCATGTCTTCTCCCTCCAACTCGCCGTAGAGCTCTTCCCATTTCTGCTCCCGTCGCGCTCCGTGGAGGTTGAGAAATCCCACCGCTTCTGTGGTTTTCTTACTGCATCTACGTCGCCTTCGTCTTTTTCTACCCCGTTCGCCGCTTGTCTTCACCACCTTGCCTGTGAGCCTTCTCACTGACGGTGCCATTGGTCCAGGTAGCTCAGTTGTTGCCTTACAATATCTGCCACCATACTGCGCAGGTCTTGTGGATGAGGCAGAAGAGGCTGGCATAGTGGAGCAACACGCCCAGGTGTCGGGAATGACGGAGATTGCAAGCAATGGGTCGGGGGCCCTCCATTTGGTAGCATGTTGTGCTGGGGGGGTGACTTCGTTTCGGGAGGCCACTCCGGTGATACATGGTCGTATGGTGGCGCACGTGTGGTTATCCACTGCTGTAACCCTGGAGCTTCTCTCGCCGAACGCAGTTGCATCTCCGAGTCTACAGTGTGCGATTGCTGTGGGAGCCCACACACCGGGGGTCGGTTCACTGGAACAGAGTAGCGCGGCATTTGTCCCAGCTGCGCCGGCTCCAGATATGACACCGAAGCATTCGGTTCCTTTGTCCTGGAGGGCAGCATGACTGGGAGAGACGCTGGATGGTTCTTTGCGGGCAGCTGTTTGTCGGAGCCTCTGTGATATAAATTGCGTGACGGCTTGATCAGGCGGGAAGCAGTCATCCGGTGTCCCCCTGGGAGATGATCCCTGAAGCCTGGAGGAGGTTTCTTCCACTTCTGACTGGTTCTCCAATGATAGTCGCGCATGTCCGAAAGCTTTCTTTTCTGTCTTTCTTTTCCGCCAGCGCTTTTTCCGGCTCCTCTGTCTAAAAAACGACTTGCGACTGAGGCTAGTTGCTGGGCCACTAGTTGGGCTCCTATGGTCCCGTAGTGTACGCCATCTGTATCCATGGTATATTGATCATCTGTATTTCGTCCTAAATCCACGTATCGTGGGCGTATCTTCGTACATAGACTTTTGAGTTTGGCGTTGAGCAGCATCGTCACTGCATGCACTTCCTTTCCTTTGGTCACGACTTCTGGGACCGAACAAATAGTGAGTGCCGATTTACGTGATATCCATCTTTTTTGGAGACATTCCACCACATCTTCTGGTTTGTCTCCCCTGAGCAGATTGTTAATCCCCACATGTAAGATGTACATGCGAGGTATTCTACGGGCATGTTCTTTATATTCGTCGATCATTGCATGGACTCGTTCAACTGTTGCCTTTCTGTGGAGCAGTATCTCCACACAGCTCCTGTTGTTAACCTCAGACTGGAAGAGGTCAGCAAACCGCGCCACATTACTGTCTCCAGCGACCAGGACTTCGCGTGTCACACCTTGGGGAGGTCTCTGGGGAGGACTCATCAGTCTAGGGCACGGAACTCCAGCGCCACTCGTGGCATCTACGGTGACCGTCTTCACGTGGCCCATTGCAAGCAGGCGCCGCTCTTGCCACTACACCCTCTAGAACACTGTAGTAGCAGACATTGTTTTTCACGCGCCGCCGCTGCGACCTGCTGGATAGAGTATGCGTTCATCGTTAATGTATTATTCCATCACGTTTGTGTTCACAATCATTCCATAATTTGGTACTTATATACATTCAATTTATTATAATGCATTAAACAAAATATACTTATATATCTGTGACATTATTTTGAGTTCGTGGGTCCGAGGGTATTCCCCGTAGCAGTTAAGGGAGCTTGGCGAGCTCCGTTTAACAGAGGACCTCCCTTAGCGAAAGGGGCCTTTATGCGCCGTGTGATCACGATCTCCAGCTCCCTTTACTACATGTACCTGTGCTAAAGGTACCTTTAGGCTGCCGTGTGATTTGGGTATTATTCCCAATTCACAAAGATACCTTTAGCTTAGGTCCCTTAGCGGAAGGTACCTGTAGTAAACGGCGTTCTTGATCACATGGTAAATAAACGGAGCACTTTAGGTTGATGTCGATTGCATTCCAGCTTAACCGCGAGAGGAGCACGTAATAAATAATTATACCTCAAAATCAATTTTACGCGCAGTTTTTTTCTTTTTTTATTGTTTGTGAAATGTCACATTTAAAACCGAAATATTATTTCTGTCTGCTATTGCGGCACTTTACTTTTTTTCTCTAAGTCTAAGGGCGCACCTAAAACGTCCAACCCGTTTGACCACACTGGCCCTAAATCATCTGCGTTTACGAGTTTGCATTGCGAGGTGGGCGACCTTTTTATGTTTAGCAGCTCCATTTTCTCGCAAAGGTTTCACTGAAGTAGCTAAATAGTGCCCGGCATAAACGAACCACGACGGAGTTTCACGGTTACGCCAGTCACGCGATCGAAAGGGATGGACGCCGCCGAAGATAAACGGTCCTGGGCGGGAGAGTCGGGCGACTGGTCTACAACATCGAAAAAGAGCTCGCAGCGGTCCATCACGTTCGGGTTCGTAGCAGCAGTAGCCGACATTGTTTTCCACTTGCAGCCGCTGCTATCTGCTAGCCAGAGTATGCGTTCATCATTATTGTCTTATTTTATCACATCTGTGTTCACAATCATTTCATAATTTGATACTTATATATATTCAATTTGTTATAATGCAATAAACAAGATACATTTATATGTCTGTGATATCATTTTTGAGTTCGTGGGTCCGAGGCTACTCCCTGTAGCTGTTAAGGGAGCTTGGCGAGCTCCCTCCGTTTAACACAGGACCTCCCTTAGCGAAAGGGACCTTCATGCGCCGTGCGATCACGATCTCCAGCTCACTTTACGACAGGTACTTGCGCTAAAGGTACCTTTACGCTGCCGTGTGATTTGGGTATTAGTCGCGTAGCCAACATTTAGGCTGGCTACGCGACTACAATGTAGTTGGGTACGTTCAGTAGCCAACATTCAAGTAAAAACCAATTGACCGGGGTACTAATTCTATTCCTCGTAAATCCAGACCGGCATCAAAAGTATTTAAAAGGCTATAATAAATAACGCTAAAAAAGTATTGTAATGCTCGAAAATTTTGTAAAGGGAAAATTCGATGAAACGGCACCAAGCGAGTCGATGAAACGGGGTTCGATTAATCGGCGTTCGATGAAATGGCGTTCGATGAAATGGCGTTCAATAAAATCTCCAGTACCCTACAGCGAGGCAGTTTCCGAATTTGACGTTCTCGTACCGGCACTCGATCAGCACTTCGCTGCTGATCGAGTGCCGAGTGGATGGTTTTCCGTCACCCGCGTTCAGTCCCAGGGAGAAAGTGTCTGTGAGTACCTTGGTACTGTACGGCACCCTCGGCTCTTCTTCCGTTGCTCTGGAGCAGAAGGCGGTAGCGCGTCCGGAAGACTTACGCAAGACGTGACCATGTTCTTCTGGCTGCACCATCCGTGTGGCACTGCAACGTTCGATTTTGCACGTGCCACGTTCGAGTACAAGAATCTGTCAGGCATCTGTAGATGCGCGTTAAGAAAACGTCTAAAAACATTCAGAAAAGAATCATGCTGCTCTCGCACGCAGCGTCCCATCCAACATTCCTTTCATCTTCGCTTTCTTTCCTAGCTTCCGCGAGCCCGTATGTTTCACTTTACGTGATAGCGAAGCGGAAGCTACTCGCAAAAGCACGTCCTCCTGAACGATGCTCGTACTGCACGAGCGCGCGTGCTTATCAGAGACGCTGAAAGGTCGCAGCTCGCTCTCGTACCCTCTGCTAGAAACTACCTCTGCTCCGCTGGCGTTTAACATGGAACGGAGTATAAAAAACTGTAGTGGGGAAGCGTATTGGCGCATGTTCGAAACGCGAGCCAAATATCCTATTTTGCTCGTCTAGAGCACTGCTCAAAACTTGAGAGCTACGGGCCTATTTTGGAGAGTTTCTTGAAGCCTACATCGCGGAAGTTGTTTTGACCGGTCGGGTAATCCGAGAGTCTGCGGGACCTAGACTACGTAGCCTCGAACGTATCGTGTTTTTAGCACACCAGCTCAAACGGACTGCTCGAGGTTACGATCAGTATGCCGATTTTCATCCAGTCTCCCGCGTCCGGAAGCGACGCGGGCCGCTGAGGCCGTACAAAGGACTCCTTTTCGGCGTGGACAAGATGGCCGACACAGTGCCGTCACAAGGGGGATGCGGGGGGGGGGGGGGGGGGGGCGGACCGCCCCGGGTGCAGCGCTCCGGGGGTTGTCGCGGCGGGCCGTGAGAAGGGGGGGCGGTTGCTGCGGGCTAACGAGTCGGAGGGGGGGGGGGGGGGGGGAGGGGGGGTCGCTGCGGGCTAACGAGCCGGGGTGGAGGGGGGTGTCCCTTGTGACCCCAGGTGACCCTAGTGACGCCACTGGCCGCCGACATTCGAGCACTCGAAGTCAAAATGAAGACATGCCCTTTCCTCCTCCCCCGCATATCTTTCTTCCTCACCTTGGAAGGTTTCCTTCTCACCGCGTCACGAGTCGCGAAGGCATACCCGCGTCTTCGTGAGCCGAATGCCGCCTGATGCTCCCCCCGCACGCTCTTGGGCGCGGGCCGCAATCGTTCTGCGTTTGTCCACTTCATCCGCGCGAGGAGTGCGTCCGGAATGCCATGTTTGCTTGTGGCAAAATAGGCCATTTTTGAAATGTCTGCCGTCGCCAAAAATGTGGTGTCCCCAGGGACACGGCAGAGGAAAAGGATAGGACCAGCCCATTCAACGTTCCAAATCAAACTGTCTATTCATCAACAAAGACAAAAATGAAGTGCAGATTATATGGTGGTGATGATTATTTCTACATATGTTGCTAACACAACCCAGCTACACAAAGACAAGAGCATAACAGACGCCTTCACCGTCTGATGTCCCCGCCGCCTGGCTATTCCATCGGGACGTGGTTGTGCTGCCGATCGCCAATACGAGCGGCTTGGGGGTGGCCGTAATCAGACACCCATTCATGGTATTGTAACATTTCCTGACGACGACGAGGGGGAGGAGCAGCCGCCAAACGGCTTCGTCATCGGATCACCGAAAGTCGTCCCGGAAGGGCGCGCCGACTGACGCCCACGGAATTTCCCTGCTGATGTTCAGGTAAATGGATTTACATTGCTTTTAGTCAGTGATACTGGCTCCGAAGCTCCAATACTGTCCAAAAAAAAAAACATATCAACAAAATCAACCCCAAGACACGAATCCTGTTTAAGAAACCTCCGCGCACTCTTGTGCATTACCCCAAAGGTTCGATCCCAGTCATGGGGTGTTTCCAGAGCAAAGTTGGCTTCAAGGAGCGCTTCGCCGAAATTTATTTCTACGTCGTTCTAAATGGCCGATCCCTTCTTGGGACAGATGCCGTGCATGGATTGCGCCTCATTTTGTTCGGTGAACTCACTCAAGTGATTATATTGTTACGGGTGGTGACCAAAAAAACAGGAAATAAACAGAAAGAAATAAACGTTTAATGTGGCGAACTTGTGCCAAAAATAAAGAAGGAAACAGAAGAAAGCAGAGCGTCGCGGGCGTCGAAGTCGGCGTGTCAGCAGAGTCGAACGCTGGGGCGAAACTGACTCGACAAGGTAGCGGGCGGCCTTTTATCTAGAGTGTGTCACTATCTCGAAGATTCGGCGAAAGCGGCTCGAGCGTCGCGTGATCGGGGCGAGAATGAACACGCACTTTCTAGAAAACAAAAGCAGGAATAAATGATAGAAGTTACGTGCGGTACATGAATAGACGAGAACTTTCTGGGGGTCCGTGACCGAGCGTTGCTTTCTCAGCCCTGCGCGCGGCATTATCCCCCCCTTTAAAAGTGCATCGTCCCGATGCAGCACAAAAACGGAAAACAAAAAAACAAAAGGACAGCAGAATTGCTAGCCGGAGTTCACAGTCCACAGTTCACTCGTCGACGAGAGTGGAGAGTCCTATCGTTCGTAATACGGCTTCAGCCGGACGACATGCACCACCTCGGGTCGCGGCTGACGTCTTGCAGATGGGCGCGTTCCGTCGGGTAGAACTTCGTAGTTCAGATCGCCGAGGCGTCGGATGATCTTGTAGGGCCCAAAGTAGCGCTTCAGCAATTTCTCACTGAGGCCGCGGCGACGGATGGGCGTCCATACCCACACCCTATCTCCGGGCTGAAAGTGGACGTCCCTGCGACGAAGGTTGTAGCGGCCGGTGTCGACGCGTTGCTGGTCTTGAATCAGGAGTCGGGCGAGCTGGCGAACTTCTTCGGCGCGTTGAGCAACCGCCTGGGCGTCGTCGCTCTCGATGTCAGATGGCTCATGGGGCAGCATGGCGTCCAGCATGGTCGTTACCTTCCGACCATGTACCAGCTGGAAAGGGGTGAATCCAGTGGTCTCTTGAACCGCCGTATTGTAGGCGAACGTGACGTAGGGCAGCACCTCGTCCCACGTCTTGTGCTCTACGTCGACGTACATAGAGATCATATCGGCGATTGTCTTGTTGAGTCGCTCCGTCAGCCCGTTGGTCTGCGGGTGGTACGCAGTTGTACGACGATGGCTGGTATGACTGAGTCGGAGGATTTCTTGGGTCAATTGTGCCATGAACGATGATCCGCGATCTGTAATCAGAACTTCTGGGGCGCCGTGCCGGAGGACGATGGACTCAATGAAAAACTTGGCAACTTCCACAGCAGTCCCCGAAGGAAGAGCTTTCGTTTCGGCGTACCGTGTGAGATAATCTGTGGCGACGATGATCCAGCGGTTCCCCGACGTCGAAGGCGGAAAAGGACCAAGTAGATCCATTCCGATCTGCTGGAAGGGTGCAGTTGGAGGAGAAATAGGCTGCAGGAGTCCGGCCGGCCTCGTCGGAGGTTTCTTGCGTCGCTGGCACTCGTGGCATGATCGTGTGTACAGGTGGACGGTCTTGGGGAGCTTGGGCCAGTAATACTTTTCACGAATACGGGCCAGTGTCCGGCTGTATCCAAGGTGTCCGGATGTCGGGTCGTCGTGACATGCTTGAAAGATCTCCCCTCGAAGGTCGGTCGGGATTACCAGCAGCCACGGCGAGTTGTTGTCCCCGAAGTTCTCTTTGTAGAGTACACCTTGTCGAATGGCGAAGGTCGACACGGCTCGTGAGAAAACACGGGGTACGGTACCGCCGCGCCCTTTTAGGTGCTCGATTAAGGCTCGCAGCTCCGGATCGTCTCGTTGACGTCGTGCCATGTCATCGGTGTTCACTGCCCCTAGAAAGCACTCGTCATCATCGTCGTCGCTGCTGCCGGAAGGTGTTTCGACAGGGGCCCTGGACAGGCAGTCAGCGTCGCTGTGCTTGCGTCCTGACTTGTAAACCACAGCCATGTTGAACTCTTGTAGCCGGAGGCTCCATCGAGCGAGGCGTCCTGACGGGTCCTTGAGGTTCGCAAGCCAGCAGAGCGAGTGGTGGTCCGTGACTACGCGGAACGGGCTTCCGTACAAGTACGGACGAAACTTCGTGATTGCCCAGACGACCGCAAGGCATTCTTTCTCAGTCGTGGAGTAATTTCTCTCTGCCTTGGACAGTGTCCGACTTGCGTAGGCGATGACTCGTTCGGTGCCTTCTTGTACTTGAACTAATACCGCGCCAAGTCCTGCGTTACTTGCGTCAGTGTGAATCTCGGTGTCCGCATCCTGATCGAAATGTCCAAGAACCGGAGGCGTCTGGAGTCGTCGCTTCAGCTCGTCGAATGCCTGCTGCTTTTCCTCGGCCCATTCGAACCTCTCGGCGTCCTTCGTGAGGTTTGTGAGCGGTGCGGAAATTCGTGCGAAATCCCGAACGAAGCGACGATAGTAGGCGCAAAGCCCAAGGAATCTTCGCACGGCCTTTTTGTCTTTCGGCGCTGGAAATGACGCGACGGCGCGAGTCTTCTCAGGGTCTGGGCGCACGCCTTCGTTGCTAACCACGTGACCTAGAAACTTCAGTTCGTCATAGGCGAACCGACACTTTGACGGTTTGAGGGTGAGTCCAGCGGTCCGTATGGCTTGAAGAACAGCTCGGAGTCGTCGCAAGTGCTCGTCGAAGTCGCTGGAAAACACCACGACGTCATCGAGGTAGACCAGACAGCTCTGCCACTTCAGTCCTGCCAGTACGGTGTCCATAACACGCTGGAAAGTTGATGGAGCCGTGCACAGTCCGAAGGGCATCACCTTGAATTCGTACAGCCCATCTGGCGTGACGAAAGCTGTCTTCTCTCGGTCCCGTTCGTCGACTTCGATCTGCCAGTAGCCGCTCTTGAGGTCCATCGATGAGAAGTATCGAGAGTGGCGCAGCCGGTGTAACGTGTCGTCGATTCGGGGGAGTAGGTAGACGTCTTTCTTCGTCACCGCGTTCAGCTGCCGGTAGTCCACGCAGAACCGAAGCGTTCCGTCCTTCTTCTTAACCAGTACGACTGGAGAGGCCCACGGACTGCTTGATGGCTGGATTATGTCGTCGTTCAGCATCTCTTGAACTTGCTCCTGGATCACCTCCCTTTCTTTAACGGAGACTCTGTACGGTGATCTATGCACAGGGCGCGCGTCGTCCTCGGTAATGATGCGGTGCTTCGCAACGGCTGTTTGGCGTACCTTCGACGACGTCGCAAAGCAGTCACGGTATTCGGCGAGGAGGTTAATCAGCTGCCGTTGTTTCGGGTCCGGAAGCTTAGGGTCGATGTTGAGTTGCGCTGGTGACGTACCGTCTTGCTGAGGTGGCGAGGATTCATCAGTAATGGCGGCGATTTCGGCGGAGTTTCGGAGATCCTCGACGTGGCCAACGGCTGCACCTTTTGTGAGGTGCTGCGTTTCATTCCGGAAGTTCGTCACGAGGACCACAGTGCGGCCATCCTGAAGTTCGGCTACTCCTCGTGCGACGCCTATTCCTCTTCCCAGGAGCAACTGGAGGTTGCCTTCCAGAAGAACTTCGCTACGGGTAGCTGCATCGGTCACGACGGGTACGACAACGCTTGATCGCGGCGGCAGATTCACGTGGTCGGCAGCGACTCGGACGGCGGCTGACGCAGTTTGGAGTTTCTCTGAAGACGGAAAAGGTGTCCGCAGCGTCAATCTGTTTTCTCCAAGGTCGATGACGGCGCCGTATTCACACAAAAAGTCCATGCCGAGAATGACGTCTCTGGAACAGTCTTGTAGAATGACGAATTTCACAGGACACGTCTCGCCGTGAATTTCGACGCGAGCGGTGCACCTTCCAACAGGCGTGATGAGGTGTCCTCCGGCGGTTCGTATCTGCGGTCCATCCCACGGCGTCGTGACTTTTCGAAGGTGGCGGGAGAGCCTCCCACTCAAGACTGAGTAGTCTGCTCCGGTGTCCACCAGTGCCGATGCGTCGTGGCCGTCGATGATGACGTTTAGGTTGTTGGACACCGTTTCAGGAGCGTCGTTTCGGTCTCCGGTAGCGTTCGAGTGGGGGCCCTCCGACGTTCGTGGAGGATCTTGGCGTCGGTCGTCTTCGGCAACTCCACCTCCAGGGGTTGCCGCGCCTAGTTTCCCCGGCGTGGAGCGAGGGGCGACAGGCTTTCACGTCGGGGTCGGTGCATCGGCGAAGCTGGACGTCGTGGTGAAGGCGATCGGAACTCTCGGCGAGACGCAGGCTCGGGGGACTGAGGTCTTCGCAGGTACTCGTCGATCTCAGTAGGGCGTTCACCATGACGGGGGCGCGGGTCGTTCGGGTGGAACCCGCGTAGCCCGAGTCGTCGGTATGGGCATCGGCGGTAGATGTGGTCCGCTTCCCCGCAATGGAAGCACAGAGGGCGTCGGTCGGGCGTTCGCCACACGTCGGTCTTGCGGGGTGCGCGAGGCTCCGGGCAGGCGTACTGGACCTGGTCGTCGTGGCGTCGGTCGTGCTGCGGCGCTGGAGACTGACGTCGGGGCGGCGCGACATAGGTGCGACGAGGAGGCGGTGGCCGTCGGGCCACTGCGGCGTAACTCAATGTCGGTGGTTCCGGAGCGGTGCTGACGGGAACCTCAGGCTGCAGCGCTTGCTGGACTTCTTCCCTGACAATCTCGGCGATTGAGGGCGAAGCTGGGCTTGCGGCGGCAGGTAGAAGTTTCTTGATCTCCTCCCGCACGACGTCCCGGATAATCTCGCGGAGGTCCGGGCTGTTGCAGCTGGAAGTCGAGAGGGCCGCGACGCCGGGAAGTCGCTGGTAATGGGAGGCCCGTGCTTGAAGGGCACGTTCAATGTTTGTTGCCTCCGTGATGAATCCTTCGACTGTGGTAGGCGGGGCTCGTACAAGGCCTCCGAAGATGTTTTCTTTGACGCCTCGCATCAGGATTCTCAGCTTCTTCGCTTCGGAGGCTTGAGGATCGGCGCGGTTGCTGAGTCGCAGGACATCCTCCACGAAGCTGACGATGCTCTCGTTAGGGCCTTGGATCCTCGCTTGAAGAAGCTCTTCCGCGCGTTCTCTTCGTTGTTGGTTCGTGAACGTTCTTCGCAACTCAGCTTTGAGTTGCTCCCAGGAGGTGATCGATGCTTCGTGGTTCTCGAACCAGTTCCGAGCGGTTGCTTCCAAGGCGAAGTAAGCATTCTGTAGACACTGTTCTGGTGTCCACCCGTTATGACGGGCCACTCGTTCGTACTGTTGGACCCAGTCGTCGACGTCTTCGTGGCTTTCGCCGTGGAAGGGAGCCGGTGCCCGAGGAGCGACGGGTAGGTAGACGACGGCAGGAGCGGCGGGGTTCTGCGACTGGTTGGCCATCGTCGTCGTCTCCGGCTTGGGCGTGTCCAGCAGTAAACCGTAGTCAGGATCCTCTTCCTTGGTGCGGCGGCTGGTCCGAGTTTCAGCTTCCGCGGTGAGTGGTCTTCTCACCGAGCTAGGAACCGGACTTGCAGTGCGGGCCCTTGGAGGGGAACGCGGCAGGGGCATGCGGTACCCCGCACCTCCACCAAAATGTCACGGGTGGTGACCAAAAAAACAGGAAATAAACAGAAAGAAATAAACGTTTAATGTGGTGAACTTGTGCCAAAAATAAAGAAGGAAACAGAAGAAAGCAGAGCGTCGCGGGCGTCGAAGTCGGCGTGTCAGCAGAGTCGAACGCTGGGGCGAAACTGACTCGACAAGGTAGCGGGCGGCCTCTTATCTAGAGTGTGTCACTATCTCGAAGATTCGGCGAAAGCGGCTCGAGCGTCGCGTGATCGGGGCGAGAATGAACACGCACTTTCTAGAAAACAAAAGCAGGAATAAATGATAGAAGTTACGTGCGGTACATGAATAGACGAGAACTTTCTGGGGGTCCGTGACCGAGCGTTGCTTTCTCAGCCCTGCGCGCGGCAATATGTCGACGCAGCTTACCCTCGCTCGGCCACCCCGGGACATGTAAAGTCGGCTCGACTCACGCAGCCTCCATGTGCGGCAAAGCGCAGTCCTCCACCGAGTCCTTCAAGTGCTTCCTGTAAGCACACTCCAACATCGTCAACCGTTCTCGACCATTCGCCGTCCACATCATCTGCGTATTACTCAAGTAGAGGCACCTTCGGAGACCGACCTCCAAGGGATCCGTCGACGTCGCACCACCTTCATCGGTGAGGAATGCATCGAAAATACATAGTGGTTTTGAAAGGTTTGAGGACCTATTTTCACCCGAATTGGGGTTAGTCAAAAATGTAATACCCCTGTCAGACGGGCTAATTTAGTGCAGTTCGACCAAGTTCGCCTTTAGTGTTATTTCTGTAGTGTGCCACACGGCTTCTTCCTGTGGAACACACTTGGCTTCGAGTGAGATTGACGAACTCACTTCACTCGATCTAGTGCGTGGCATCAATAGGAGTGTTTCAACGGTAAAACATAACAACACATAAACCAAAATCATGGCGTAAATTTAATTTTATAAAGAATAAGAAATTCGTGAAAGAGAGAACATGTAGAGGAGTTGCATTGCAAAAAAAATAAAAAGTGTCAGGGCCTCCTCTTAGACTTCCGTGGGACGAAGCGGAACGTCAAAGTTGGATATGCTTCTTTCTTTATCTTGGCTTGCGATGATCGATCAGAATCATCTAATTGGCGTAAAAATCGTTCATTAATGTAATGCTTTAGAGCGCAGCTCCTAGGGACCTGTTTTCGGGTTGAGCGGTGTCGGCGTCGGCGTAACCTCGGGTTGCATTATGGGATGTTTCCCAAAATGACGTCACACGTGACGTCGCGAAGGTAAAAGATTTTCGCTAAATTTGGCGGTAAAGGTTTTCGCTAAGTTTGGCGGAAAATATTTCCGCTAAATATAGCGGGAACATTTTACCCTTCTGAAGTCACGTGACGTCACACTTAAAATTTCACGCGACGTATCATGTGACCCAGGCTCGTGCCTATCTCAAATACTCTACTCAAGATACTGTATTTCTAATACTTTTTGAAGTATCTTGGTTTCTTGCAAATACTTTCGATCGGGAGTATTTGATACTCTACTTTAATTACATTTCTGGGTATCTTGTACATATTATCTGAAATACATTTTTGACATTCCGCCATTTTTCGGTATGAATTGGCGTGGGCGTGGCACGAGCGAACGTGAACATTCTTTCGAGCAACCAAATCCTGTTGCTAGCTCCTATTAGCTACTGTGACTTTGATTGAGCTCGTGAAAACATCGCTTTTTCTGCTGATTGTGACTCATACTTCAACCCAAAGTTCGTACAATGAAGGTTTTCCCTTCACCTTCCCAAAGGCACCTTTTGTTTCCTAGAGTTTCCCCCAAAAATGTTTCAAAGAAAAGGGATGATTTTGCGGAAGTAAACATTGCCACACTTAGGCGCTACGCAGACCGGGAAACGACCTACGGCAACAATGAAGACTTGATTGTCAAGGAAATGATAAAGAAAAAAAAATTGATAAGTGGACAAAAAAAATTGTTTTGCTTTTTGTATATTTCACCCTACTGCGGCAAAACGTAACGATTTTCTGGTGTTTATTTTATTTTTGTGGTCAGTCCGGTCAGTCATTGCTGTCGCGAACACGGATAAGCAGAGAACAGGACAGGAAACGAAATACAAGCAAGATGACCTCTCAAAATGCCAACAAAGCGTCCCCAAACGTTAAGTGCCTTTCTGAACAACACCTACTTGAAGAAGTGCGACCACTGCCGTGGCTATTATGTAGGTTCTCTTTGTTTTTCATTCACTTATATTCGTATCCCCCTATTAACGAGGAGCTCTGACCCGTTCGTTGCCACCCCACCTTGGGGTATACCTACCACAAGGCTTTTGCACATGCCCACAGGCCTTGTGTGTTCATGTAACCTTCTTTAATAGAACGCGGGGCACAGTGTAATGCAAAAATAGTAACAATGAACGAAGTGACGTTAAGTGCCGGATCTCTCTCTAGAGCAGTCGTCAGAGGATGCGAGCTTGACCCACCTGGGCTTTTCTGCTTAGCTGGGCACCTTGCATGCTGTATTGTTCGTCCAGGCCGGAGTGGCAACAAAAAGGACTCTCCTCCCACTCACCGGAGAACACGCGAACTTCGAATCCAGCCGAACGCTGACGCCGCGTTCGGTTATGTCAGCCGAGCGCTGAGTCATTGTATTCGTTGTCCCCATCCGTGTACTTCTAAATTAACCACTTGAGGCGCCGCGGTCTGGGCTCCTCACCTTCTTGTTGTCCCAGAAATGTTTTGCAACGTGTATCAAAGATATTGCCACGCGCGTTGCCGAGCGAATGGTTACCGCGCTTGGCTCTCGCGCGGAGGCTCCGAGTTCGATTCCAGGGAGCGTTTAGTTATTCGTTCTGTGGCCAGCGGCTTTGGTATACGCATCACCGGCACAAGCACCGCCGCCGGCCCTCTGTAGTCGGAACCAAAAGCGCACGAATCCACGTCTTTGTCTCTTAGCAATCACCGCGTCCGGGTGTGTCCCTACCCGCGGTTTACACTTTCAACTTGAAATTCTCGTTACTTCGAAAAACGTTTCGTCTGATCGAGTTACGAATGTTCTACGCGTCAAGCATTCTAAGCCGAATGTTCCAGAAACCGATGCGGGTACAAAAGGTACTCCGAGTGGCGGTCCGAAGTCAGTCTCGCCCCAGCGCTCGATTCTGCTGTTTCGCCGACATCGACGCCTGCGACGCTAGCCTTTCTCTATTCTGTTTTGGGTACAAGTTCACCCCATTAAACGTTGATTTTCTTGAGTCATTCGCCGCCTTATCAATTGTCATTTGTAACAATATCCTGCTCCTTATAGTCGGACTGCATAAAATAGCCCTACGATATAATCCCCCCCCCCGTTTTGTGTTGTTGCATGTTAAGAAACCATTAGGGTAAACCTAGGGTGATCACCCGTCCCGCGACTCGTGGGACTGTCCCGTATTGAGGGCTCGCGTCCCGCGTCCCGCAAGAAATTCCCCAAATCTTCAAAATGTCCCGCCTTTCGCACTGTCGTAAATTTCACTACGTATCTCATGATGGCGCCGAACAACGGGGCACGGGGACGCGCGGAAGTCGTTGGTGAACGTGTGAATTGCGATGGTGCACCATTTTCTATTTAAGCATTGCGGGTTGCGATCGCCGTTCTTGCAGGAGCATCGACGCGCATGCGCGGTTGTGCCGCTCTTCCGTTGGTAACAAAATATTGCAAAAGAAAATTGCTCGCCAAAAGTTAAATAAATAAATAAATTATTGTAATTTTCAACTTTTGCTGCGTGAATACGAAAAAATTGCTGCAGAAAGTATTTTTTTAGGAAGGGGGGGGGGGGGGCAAGACGACCATACAATGCAAAAGGAAACTCGCAGCTGTCAAACACAACAACATGAGGTTCGAAATTTGTGTAGGAACATCTTGGTAAAAATAAGAATCGATAGGAAACAAGAAGCCGTGAAAGTCTGGGTCCGGACATTTCATCGAACGCCGTTTTATCGAAGCCGTTTCATCGAACACCTTTTCATCGAACGCCGTTTCATCGAAAGCCGTTTCATCGAACGCCGTTTCATCGAACGCCGTTTCATCGAACGCCTTTTCATCGAACGCCGTTACAGCCTGCAATATTTTTGTAATTTATTTTAATTTTTGTGCACAACGTTATCTTATTCTCCTTTTTTTTTTAAATCACAGTATGCAGTCACGAGATAAGTTCCATCGTCAGCATATCCTGCTTCGAGAAGAAAGCCTCAAGAAACAATAACCCCTCTCCATGTTACATGAAACAATTAAAAATGAGACCAAAAAAAAAAAACACAAACAAAGCACGATGTGCTTTCTGGGAAGCGGGAAGTGTTTTATTGTCTGACAGCGTGCACCTGTAACCTTGGGTTATCTGAGGATCCGAAAGGGTTCTGTCTTCTTGGGTGACAGAGTACACCCAGGGCTTTACTATTGTCTGGTGCGGGTTGGCCTTCCTAAGAAAGCGTCATGAAGGTGATTCATAGGCAAAAGGGTTGGTGATAAAGTCGACAGTGAAGGGGAGGTGGTTCCAGTCCAGGTGTAGCCCGAAACCATGTTGGCTGACACTTTGTGCAACTTTATCTCTCTAGAGCTTGAAAACTAAAAAAAAAAAAGCAGAAACGTTCAACCTGAGCATAAAGCTTATAATTAGAGTATCGTTATATTTTATTTCGTGTGCTCTCCTGGCAGAGTATCGTTTTATTATAAGCGTGCTGCCCTGGCAGTTAAATGTTTTTCGTGAATAAACCTTCAACGAAGCGTAAGTGTGCCAACGAGCTGGTGTGGATCACACATCACTGAAACCCCCAGACAGCCGGTAAAAAAAAAACGACACAGACATTCAAAAATGTTTTAAGTGTCGGTCCTACACCTCCAGTGTCATGTTTTCTGACATGTACATAAGGAAAACGTTTCAGTAAGTCGCATACCCATTTGTTTTTATACCAACGGTTTTTATTTCTAGTAGTTTGGCTCCACCCTAAAAACAGTTTCACAAGTGACTACCTCAGTCTTAAGAAATGTAAGGTAAAACATCTATAAAGCACTGTTATGCCCCATATCTCGATACAGAGAAATTCGATGAAACGTCCCTTAGCGATTCGATTAAACGGCGTTCGATGAAATGGCGTTCGATGAAATGTCCATTCATTCAATGAAACGGCGTTCGATGAAACGGCGTTCGATGAAATGTCCGCTACCCGTGAAAGACTGCTTCTTCTTTCCTCTTGATGCATTGAGTTCTGCTGCAGTCGATTTTATGTTTCCACCTTAGATATATTTATTAATACGTAGCATTAAAACTAGTTCGCTAGCAGAAAGGTAATCACCCTACGTGCGTAAGTGCAATCTGCCTCATCCCTCTCCCCTCCCCCCCCTTCCCCCTTTCCAAATCAGCGTGTCGCCCATTTCGCTAGCAGGAAGGTGGTTTCCCTAGGTAAACCAGGTTTGCGCAACCGTATAATTGTCATTGTGTCTGACGTCGATAAAAATCACGGTATTCGGAAGTGTCTTCAAAAGTGATTGAAATACATTTCTAAGCATTTGTACTCTACTCAAGATACTTTAGAGTGAAAGTAACTTGAGTAGTATTTTAAATACGTTATGGAACAGGTATTTAGTGGCTTGACTTAAATAATTTTATCGAGTATTTTGTCCAACACTGATGTGACGTCCTACATCGATTCGGCGGGAAAATTTTCCGGCTAAATTTATCGAAACTTTTCCGCTAAGTGGGATGGGAGCAGTTGCCATACCCTCCCCTTCGTACCCTTTCTCCCTCCTTCTTAAGATCTGCGCTCCAATACGGCATTACAGTGAATTGTAAACGTCTAATTTTTTAACGTGTTTTTATTAAGGGGCATCAGTGGCCGAGTGGGCTAGCGCAGACCATATCGGACGGAGTATCTCGAGAGAAAGCTTGCGCTGCAGAACCCAGTGATCCAGAGCTCAATCCCCAGCCCTGCTCGAAGAACACACTTCCGATGACGTGAGTTCAGGGAGCACACTACGCTCGCTCCGGTCGACCAAGTGTGTAGTCTCAATAGCAGTCTTTAAGGAATAAATATAATAGAAGAAACTAACGCTACGTGAAATTAGTATTATTTCGATTGCAGTAATATTAGATTCGCACTTGTTTTCTGTTGGCAAGAAAGTAGTGCGTTGTAGAAAAACAAACGGCTAATCTAGTTTCCAGCCTTGGCCCCTTCGCGACGGCCAGCGACGGCCAGAAGGCACCCGGCAGACTCGACCAAGAATCTGAAGGTGGCAGGAGAGACGCGAAAGGCTTACATAAAATGGAACTCGCCCAAACGGGGCAAGGTGTCTACGAATTACCGTTCGTTCCTCTGGAAACTTCACCGTTATCGAGTGATCACGGGCAGTCTGTCGGTCATGAGAGCGGCTATAGTCGATGTCGCTCGAAATTTTTCTGTCTGCGTCGGTATCCAGTTCCAGCTGCCTGTCATCTGAAAGGCGTTGGGTTCTCACGGAAAAAAGTGCCCACAACAGGCGCTGTCCGAGATCGCTGATATCGCTCTCCAGCTCGTCCTCCACACACAATGATGTTGTGGCGAGCAACGAGTGGCCGAGTGGGCTCGCGGCGCGTCGCACACACCAGATCGGAGCGCGCGGAGCGAAAGCTCGCGCTGCAGAATTGCCAGGAATCCTGAGTTTAATCCCGTTTCGATCTGGATGAGCATCGTACCGGCGTGCGGTCGTGTATCACTACTGCGTGGTACAAGTTAAAACCCCAGGCTAGCGGTTGTACAGCACTGGCTAAATTTCTCATCTACAGCTGGGAGACAAGTCGCCCATACACATACACACACCCGAACTTTTTTGTTTGTTTTTGTGGCGAATAATAGGGATGTTTGTATTTTGGATTTGCCTGGCTTGTAATGGCTGATCATTGTCATCAAATAGGATTTAAAGTTTGATTAAAGCTAGTGACTTGGTGCAACAATATGTGGTAGCGTGTTTTTGATAGGACGGCCAAGGCATTTACGAAAATATGCGTATGTACTTGAATATCTTGCGTGCCAATCACTTTACCCATCGTCATTGCCATCATTTTGGAGTGACACTGAGTTTTCCCGTGTAGCACCAACACACTTGGAGTGTGTTTTGACGGGTTAAAGTGCACTCGTTGAAGTGCACTAAACTCGCCCGTCTGACAGGGGTATAACACACACTGTCACTGTCCCGCTGGTACCGGACTGTCCCGCCGGTACCCCGTCCCGCCGGTACCGGCGTAACTTCGCCGGTTACCGATCACGTTGTGTAATGCGGTCACTGCAAAAAATCAGAAACTCGAGCTCCAAAGCCTTATCGACCGGGTAAATGCATCAGACCGGGTAAATGCATCAGAATGGAAGTATTTTTAACTGCCATTGTAGCAGTTAAAAAGAGAGATGATGGAATTCGAATGTGTGTAGACTCGCGCGCACCGAACCAGGGCCCGTTTGCTCGAAGCCGGTTAAGTTTAACCCAGGGACTCAAACCGTAACCGTAACCGAAACCGAAAACCATTTAGGAACGAAATTTTTTCAGTAACCATAACCGGAAGAAACCGTTACTCGGAATTTATAAAAATCGTAACCGTAACGTAAAGTATTTACCGGTAACAGGTTTTAACCGATATTAACAGAAAAAAAAATATTAGTTTTCTCAAGTATGAAATGTCGTGGCCATTTGACAGAGTTACTGTCAGCGAGTGGTGCATCTGGTAATACATTTCCGTTGAATCTAACTTTAGGATTAAAAATACTTAGTTGAAATCAGTGGCTGAGCTTATAATTAAAAAAGTCTATTTCTAAACCTTCCACACTCCTACATCGCTACATTTATTCCGTACGTGCCGCCTTCAGGGTATTAAAGGGCCCCTGAAAAGAAAAAAAAGTTTTTTTAAACAGTCTGGTTGGGACACGCGTGTCAAAAAAATGAATTTTACGCGAAAAAAAAAATTTTTTTAGAGCAATATTGACGGCGAGAGATTTATTCACAAATTTGCGCGCAAATTCCAGGTCATTCAGCTCGGCTTCTCATTGGTAACCATGGTCATTCAAATCGGCTTCTCATTGGCCAATAGAATGAGTGACAGCTTAGATGTTGGTTATAAAATCTTCGTGATCTCTTGAGATCGCCTTTTGAATTACATATTTTTAGGTTTAAGAAACAATCCATCGAATGATTGTCGCAATTGCTTACAAACGTTTTACAAAATCGTAACTTCCGTTCGGATACTACAACAAAACAACAAACAAACGCTTCGCCATTTTGTTTTCTGTCATGGTCGCCGTCGTTGTAAGGCGTCTCGCGTACCTCGGGTGGTTTTATAGTTTTATCGAGTTTATATGTGAAAACCTTCTGAAGAGGGCTTGTTGCTTGTGTTAGTTAGTCATCATAAGTACTTAGGAAGTGGCGCGGTGTGACAGGTTTTTGTTTTCCTGCTCTTCTTTGCGTGATTCGTGTGTCCCGTCTACCCCATCTTTTGTATGTTTTCTGGCGAGCACCAGTGCCAATTTTTTTTTAGATATCGGTTCCCGTAAAGAGTTTAGTGAAGGCACGCGGCACCGCACTCAACGTTTAATAAAAAAATGAGTCACCACTGCGTGTCCTCGCGGCTGCTTGAAGGGTCGTGCGGCTCGGACGAACTCGTCGAGGCACCCGCTTCGCCGCCTTCCGCAGCGAAGTGGGTGCCTCCTCGCGAGCGGCTGTCTCGCGGCGATCGGAGTGGACGCCTTCCGGCTGGCGAGGCGTGTCCTCGTACGGGCGAAGGCCCAGCTACTGGCAGCGTTGAAGGGTTGAAGCAACCGACGCTTCAGGTCGGGGTCCATCGCGACGAGTATGTACTGTGTGACCACGGTACGTGCACGATACGACGCGGTACGTCGTGCGACCGGCAGACACAGGGGCTGTGTTCCAAATCTCCAAATGGATCCGAGTTATTCCGGCGGATCGTATCACGTGACAGCACAGATTGAAAAACGCTGTACGCGGGTAGGTTTTAGAACGCCAAGGGTACAAAACTCTTACCCTGGGGTAAGATCGAGTAAATTTTGGAACACGGTCAGGAAGTAGCAATGGCTCTCGTGCGGGGCGCAGCCAAGCCGGGAAAGTAGCCAAGCCGATCCACTACGAAGAGGCGGGGTGTACCTCTCCTCCACGCGCCCGAAATGCCGAGAGAGAAAAAGGTGGAAAGGAGGTGGCTGCCTACTAAATTGCGTCTGGCGCGGTCAATATTGCTCTAGAAAAATTTTTCTTTTGCGTAAAATTAATTTTTCGACACGCGTGTCCCAACCAGACTGTTTTTTAAAAACTTTTTTTTTTCTTTTCAGGGGCCCTTTAACTAGAATTCTCAGATATCCATCCAACTCGGTTCTATCAAAACCACCGATGTTCCTAACATGTGGTAGCCAGTATGAAGAAACGAGGTAAATTGACCATCATGCAGAGCTTGCGAAAAAAAAACTGGTATTAATTTAATCTGAGACATGTACCGACCTTATAGGGAGTATTCACTGGACGCCATATTTGTAGGTGATGTTTAGAGCGCATGCTCAGAACGAGCTTACATTAATAGGTTGCTAAGACCATCAATCTTGATGGTTTTGTATGCACGTTTCAAAAGAACTGTGGAAGCTCGCCATCAGCACGCGCTCAGCAGTCGCGCACACAGCTGTGGCCGCCAGTGAATACTCCCGGAGCGCGCGGCCAAGAAATATCACGTGAACGGCTTGGAGGGATCAAGTGTTCTGCTTGGCGCCGCCCTAGCTCACAACCAAAAGCGCGGCGGCCGCTATGGAAGGCAATGGGAGCGTGTTGAAATGACGTTGGTTTCGGATGATTCCTGTCGGATTTAATAGGCAGACGCTAATGCTAGCATATAGTATGTATAGAATAGGGAAACATCAGTCACTATATTATAGTTTTCTCTAGCAGAATAGTTAGTATTGTGAGCTAAGCATCTATATAGGTGTACGAATGTAGAGGATGGTGCATCCAGTCCGCCTGCTGGAGCCCACTCCCGTAATCGGAATAAAATATCGAGTTGGATGCTCCGCAGGTGGGCCGATACGCTCTCGGTGAATGTTCGAAGTGAGACGCTGTCGATTGGTGGTGAACTGGTAACTGGCGGGGGGAGGGGGCGGGGGGTTCCTTAGAAGCTGCCCTGCACGGGGTGCGAAGGAGTTCTACTGACGAAGCGTACGGGTTAAAAGGGTCTGCAGTCCACCAGTGCGAGTACGCCGCAGCGAAGAGGCAAAAGGAAGCGAGGAGTCCGGTAGCAGAAAGTGGCCAGGAGCCGCGTGGTCTCTACTTAAGGACGATGTTGAAGCGGGTCCCTGCCGGCTGAACGGAGAAGGTGCAGTGCTCGATAGGATGGTGTTCGGGGGCCAAGTTGGCGCCATAATAAGGTAGGAAGCACGACGTTACTCCGACTCGAGGGAGGCAACAAGTTGCCTGCTTGCCGAATCCCACACCTAGCAGCAGAACTCCAGGATGGGCAACACCAGTGCTGTGAACAGCAATCGGGGCACATCGCGACTGGCTCTTCTTGTGGACCGAACGACGAAACCAAGAAGCCACCTTTCACCCGGACACGACGTTTTGGACGTAGCGATGGAAATCGAAATGCTGGTCGATGATGACACATAGGAGGTGGATATGCGTTGTTATTGGGATCTCCACTCGGTTCAGGAAAACTGTTGGAGGGGTCGAAGGTTGGCGCGAGGCAGTGATGTGCATGGTAGCGCATTTGGTTTAAGTTTAGGGGAAGTTTGTTGTCTTTTGACTAAAGAAGAATGCAATCTAGATCAGCTTGTAGCTCTTTACCGAACGTGCAATTGCAATAACGACGAGAAAAGTCCTTAAAGTACAGCCGATTATCGTCAAAACGTCGCCGGTCGGGGAGCGGACACACATAGATACAAACGCGAAAGCATATATTGTGGTGAGGTACGGCGCCAGTAAACGCGGTGGCGGTTCAGCGAACTAGAAAAAAAGTCCTAATAAGCAAGAGCAATAGCTGTGCGGTCGCGCTGCCTCGGGTGACCTGGTCGCCCCTATAAAGCCGGTCGTGGGTTTGACATTATTGTTTTGTATGATACATACATATATATATACATATATATATAAAAGCCTTGGTGAAAACAGCGACAACGGACGGTTTATTCTTAGACGTTTCGAGCGGAGTCCGGCCTTCGTCAGGAAGCCGCCTTCCTGACGAAGGCCGCTTTCGGACTCCGGCCGAAAGGCCGAAGAATAAACCGTCCGTTGTTGCTGTTTTCACCAAGGGTTTCCTTCTCTTCTCAGTCATTTACCTGCGCCTTCGGACCCCCGCCACCATGCCGAATATATATATATATATATATATATATATATATATGAGGACAAGGCAGGTGGCGATCGAACCGTTCTGTAGAACAGTCTGTTACCAACCTACTTCCATTAAATCATCCCCATTAAAAACCCCTTCACTCTATATATATATATATATTGTGAACGAAGAAGGGAGACGGTGATTATTGAATTTATTGCATTAGCGCGGGCCTTAAATCAGCAGCGGTTGTCGTCTACCACGTTTAGCGAATTCGAAACTAAACAGTACATAGAGAGCTGGTCAGAAATTGAGTCCGTCGAAACCAGTGGCCGGGATGGTCTAATCGGTTAAGGCGTCGCCCGGACAGGCGAAGGTTGCGGGTTCAATCCCCGCAACCTTCGCCGCTCCTGGCCCAATTCAATCCCCGCTCCTGGCCCAATTTTTCCCCGGCTCTCTTTCCCTTTCGCTTTCCCTAACTTTAATGCAATAAATTCAATAATCACCTTCTCCCCTCTTCGTTCAAAATATTACAACGGCTGCACTTGTCAATCTTCACTCATTCCCATTACATATACGGTGCAGCCTGTCCCTATGGAAAGGAGTGGTTCCCTAGATATCTTGGAAGACGGGCCCTGTCCGACATTTGCAAGCTGAGATGACGTGCCACGTCACTGCCGCATGTCGGAAATAGCGCGGGCCTTAAATCAGCAACGGTTGTCGTCTACCAAGTTAAGCGAATTCGAAACTAAACAGTACACAGAGAGGTGGTCAGAAATTGAGTCCGCCGAAACCAGTGGCCGGGATGGTCTAATAGGTTAACGCGTCGCCTCAGACAGGCGAAAGTTGCGGGTTCAATCCCCACTCCTGGCCAAATTTTTGGCCAGCTCTCTTTCCCTTTCCCTTTCCCTAACGTTAATGCAATAAATTTTAATATATGATTTAACAACAATACAGTGATTGATGGGAAGTGCTTCATAAATACGTTAGTTCTAGAGTCAAGTGTCAATCTCGTCTTTGTAAAGAACGAGTGAGGGCACAGGCAGGTTATCGTCAACTGTGCTTACAGTGAATGATTCAATGACTTCCCTGTAAAATCTATTAATATGCCGTCCCAAAAATCTAGAGTTCTCAAAACACGAAACGAGTCGTCACATGAGTGGGCATGGAGGACACTGGGGTGATGGAACTCAGCTCAAGACCGTAAGACGTAGAAATTATGATCGCTAAGTGTGTGGTTTAAGAACGCCCCCGTCTACTTTCACTATCTTTCAGGAAATATGAAGCGTACGAGCCGGCCCGGGCGTACATCTAAACTGCCCCGAAATTTCCAGCCCCAGGGGATGCAATGTGACGAGAGGCGTTGTTGGATTTTCGGGAAAGACGTGTTGATTGCATTTCCTCCTTCGAAATTAATACACATCGCAAACATTATATGTAAACAAAGCTATAGGATATTAGGTAATTATTATGTAATTCTCTTTTCCTGATGAACTCGCATAATGTCTGCCGGAATAATTTTTCAGGCGGGAACGACAGCTGAGAATCCTGTCTCTGCCTGACGCCAGCAGCCCTCTGGGACCGGTGGCTTGTGCCCGAGGGCAAGTAATACTCGAGGACTGTGCACTTCCAACGTCCTGTGCGTCCTTGGGTCCGAAGTAATTTCTCTGAGGACGGAGAAAACGTAAATAGGAGCGATAATGTAGAGGTGACAAGGAGGTCGCCAGAATTAGGGCCGAATTAGTTGCCTGAACCATCTTCTAATCTTGCTTCAAATGCATCCGGTAAGTGAACGTTGTCTTTTTTATACCTCGCTTTTGCTAGTGTGATAAACCTCTATAAAAGTTGCGAGGTTGTCTTGACTCGAACGTTTCCTAGTACGTGGGTGATCTGCATTTCACAAATGTTATTGGCCGATGCATACTTGATTTATACACAATGCCACACATGTGTCCTGAGCATGAGCGTGCGCAGAACGTTTTTCAGAGAAGAAGGGATGGGAAATGTGAAATTGTTTTGACGGGAGCAACCATGGGATTACGAGGCAAAAGCCTCGCTTTCTTAAGCCATGATTGGCCGCTTGGGCATTATTGGTGTTTTGATAGGATCGGAGTCCTTTAGTCGTGTTATTTTCATTTTATCAACAGAAACACGAGAAATATCAAGCTCAACTGTGATGGCGTGTTTTTGAACACGATGGCTTCCAAGCTTCTGCAGTGCTTGTTACACATACCATTGACCTTGTTGTTCACACTTGCTGATTTTCCGTCGTGTGTAGCAGCGATAAAGCCGTAGTCGTAAAAAGAAAAAAAAAAAAACAACAACAACACAGTATTCGCTGCAGACGTGATGACAGAAGTATGAGCGTACATGTGTCAATTGCCTTCGAAGCACGCCTGCATGTGTATGCGCTTCGAACATCTGTGCTGATAGTTTTTGTAGTGGTGTGACCCCAGCCTAAGAATACACCACCGAAACAGTTCGTCGTCAGTAGCCACGGAATCATGAAAGGACATTTGCCCTCCGGCTTGCAGAACTCTCCAGACGCCCATGATTTCGAGTAGTGAATGGCATGAGAACCGCCAAAACCAGATACATTCTTAATCGGGCTACAAAGATACTTCGGTTTCTATGATGTCTAAAGAACCATGAAAGCACTAGTAAGAACGCGCGTAATAAAAATCCCAATGTTGGGTTCCTGCGGGGACGCGTTAAGTATGACTCAAGTGGCTAACTAGTTGTTCAGTGCTCAAAGTTCCGTGGCTTCTTTTAATGCTTTAAAGATTGCATACTTTTAGCCTTTCAACTATACCAGCACAATTGTGTTCTATTAAACCGTGCCCGTTATAATGTTCAAGTTCGGTGTATTGGGAGGTGACGTTTCAGCGCCAATCGTGAATCCTTTTTCTATTTATGTTTAGGGCTTGGGAGTTAAGATTGATTTCCAAGCATAAGGTTCTATAAATTCCGGGGCTCGCTCGAAAATCGACCCCAAAAAGTAGCGTCTGCACGTCTAAATTTAAAATTTAAATAAAAAGTGTATTTTACTTTGTGAAGCGTCAAGGCGTAGCTACAATGAAAAGTCCGAACGGTCCCTTCGACATGGCCAGTGATAGACTTAAACTCGGACGACGGAGTTACTCGAATGCTGTGCATGTGGCGCCATTTCTCAATAGACACAGCAAACGGACATCGGCGCATAGAGTAATCTACACAAGGTAAAGAGCGGACACTGCCGTAGGCCCCAGCGTCCCGTATAACAACTAGCGCGCCAAACGGTCGATGAGAAAAGCTTACTTTGATTCCGGTTCCGGTGGTTTCAGTTTCGGTTTCGTTTCTGGCGCTTTTTTTGCCGAGCGCGCTGTCGCGCGGCTTCTCTTACTTGATGGCACAAATGCTTCTGATTAGAGGCTTCACACCACGAAAGAGCAAAAATTATTGTCTTTACTGCTGTGAAATATTAAGATATCTATTCTTGTCATACTGCTTCAGCTTGTTTACGTGTTTACGAAGTATTTTCAGGCAACAACAAAAAGCGCTTCAGAATGATTTATTTTGAGGTCAATCATAAACACACTTGGACAATTCAGAATCGCGAAGTATTCTTTATGAGGGCACACACATTCATATCAAGAAGAAACGTTACAAGAGTCCCACATTTACCAACACTCCAAACCAGAACTTTCCAGTGATGCTAAACGGTTTGATTGAATTAATCATTGGTTGTCACAATGCTGAGCAGTTTTAGTAATGTGGACATGTGGCCATAGCTATCATTAACAAGTACTGTAAGCGACTTTATTGTTGCCAGCTCGACATTTAGCGATGTGCCAGTTTCGGGAATATTTCGCGGGCACAAACTTTCACCACCGTGAGTGACATTGCATGTATTCATGTCCATAGGGCAACTTATTCACGTTACCAATTTCTTGTGAACTTGATCAAATCGCGATATTTTGCGAAAATTAGGTCCACACGAAGATTAGGTCGTTTACGCTATTAGAGCACAGCCTAGACTGTACAGAATTCACAGAAGCAGATTCAATGTCAATATACACTACACTATTTAGTAGCCTAACACTTCTCGTAGGCTAACAAAAAAGACCTCATACAGACCCAGGGAATATTCAACATTCCCATGCATATTCAACATAATATGTCTGCAGCAGAAAATATAGCAATGCTAGTACAGGGCCTGTGGGAAATTACAGCAAGAACAGGCAGCTAAGGTCAAACCACCTAACAGTGTTAGGTAATCAAAATATACAAAAAATCTGTTGCCAAGTAATCATACAACATTTGGTCAATATACAAGGCACATTGATTAAAACATTAACATATCGGACACGTTCGGCATATACTCCACGCACGCACCCATGAAAGATCACTTTGCTACAAAACGTCCTCATCCCGTATATAAAAAACTATGTCCTGCATTATAAAGTTGCAAAAAAGCCAGAAATATAATCGGCATGCAAACTGTACAACCCAATGAAAAATCGTTCTTTCATAGGCACCTCAAACACTATACCATGCTAAGCTTTGAACTTGTCGAGTTTAGCGCCAGCAACAGATGAATGAAACCGAACTTTTTCCAAGTTTCGATTAATAAAGCGCACATGCCAGCACAACCGCACCCTGCAAAACATCTTCAAAAACCTCCGCTGACACTCCTCGGTGCATGAATGCAAAAAATCAATACGTGACAGATGGTGATACTAAACATTAGAGACATTGCGCAGGTGTGCTACGCTTTCTATAACACATATAAAGTGAGATTCCAGGCTCTGAATGTAAGTGAAAATAGCCTCCAAAGGCACAATTAAGTTGCCGAACATCTTTCCTGGGACATGAAAGGCTTTAGTCATCGTAAAATATTGGTGCGGCCAGTTCAAGTTGTCAGACCCTTCCCTCAGTGACCCAGAACAGAGACAACCCTGTGAACTTTTTTTCCAGGAACAGCTTGATTAGAAATCTTGCAACATAATAGGTAGCAGAGTCGTCTATTATGGTAGAGTCTTTACTTGATGCAAGTTCCGAAATATCGTCCAATGGAGGGAAGTCGTCCACGGGGGCAGGAGGACAAAACATATTTATTAAGCGTTTTACGCTGTGGGGTGGATCCTCAATTCAGGTACCCATGTGCCGTCCTGGCTCGATCGGCCCTCTCCACCAGCAAGAGCTGATCTTGAGGGAGGGAGCTGGACAGCAGTGTCTCCCACTGCTCGGGGGTAGGGGAAGGAAAAGGGGGGTGACATGTCTGGGTTGTTGTCGCACTCCCATATGATGTGTCTCAGGGTGCCGGGTTGGTTGCAGAATTGACATTGGGCATCGAATTGTGTGGGGAATAGAAGGTGCATCCTAATTGGATGGGGAAATGTGTTAGTCTGTAGTAGTCTGAGTGTGGTTTCCTGACTTCTCTTGAGGGAAGGGTGTGGTGCGGGTAATGTTCTTCTGTTGAGCCTGTAATGTTGTGTAATTTCTTGATAGGTCGTGAGGGGTGTGGGTTCCAGTGTCTCCTCCGTGGCCTGGTGGGCGAGGTCTCGGGCCGTGAGATGGGCGTGTTCGTTGCCTCTCATGAAGGAGTGGGCTGGGGTCCACACAATGTCGACCTGCCTGTCCGGTGCCTTTTTTTCTAGGATACGTAGCGTGACAGGTGCCACCCAGCCCGACTGGAAGCTACGGCATGCCTCTTGCGAATCCGTGATTATTGTGGAGGTTTTCGTTTGTGTGAGGGCGAGGGCGATAGCAAGCTCTTCTGTTTCTTTAGCCGTTCCCCGTGGGACGGAGGCACTGGTCAGGTACTTCTGCCCGTCTGTCACCACGGCCACCATGGCTCGTTTGCCGTTGTAGTTGGCTGCGTCGGTATACGTCGTCGTGGGTATTCTGGAGTATGTCTCATTTAGTGCTCTTGCTCTTGCTGCTCTGCGGCCCTGATGGTGGTTCGGGTGCATGTTTCGAGGGATTGGGTAAACAAAGATGTGTTGGCGCCACGATTCCGGGAGTGCCAGCGGCAGGGTCTGGTCCCGTGGAACCTGCTTGAGTTTAATCAGCAAGTTGTGGCCGGTTTGAGTGTGAGCGAGTCGTGTCCTTTGACTTGACAAGTAGCCCTCAATGAGTTCCCCCACGGTGTTATGTAGCCCCATACGAAGTAGCTTGTCCGTAGATGCGTTCACGGGTAATCCGATTGCCTGTTTCAGCGTCTTGCGTATGAGCACGTCGAGCTTGTCTTGTTCCGCTTTACTCAGGGTGACGTAGGGAGCAGCGTAAGTTATGCGCGAGAGGACGAAGGCTTGAACTAACCTGACCGTATCGCTCTCTCTCATGCCTCTGTGTCGGTTCGTGACTCTGCGTATCATATGCATGACTTGCTCAGAGGTTTTACTGAGCTGTTGCACCATTGCGTCGTTCTTGCCGTCCGCTTGAATTAGCAAGCCCAAGATCCTGAGGGACTTGCTTGGCTTGATGTCGTGCCCTTCGAGAGTGACGTGGATGTTGTCGTCGTCCTTCTTGGTTCGCCGTCTCCTCACCACGAGAAGCTCGGATTTCTGTGGCGAGCAGGACAGTCCGCCGCTTTTTGCGTATTGATTCACCGTCTCGGCGGCGAGCTGGAGCGTGTCCTGCAAGCCTCCGAGGGAGTCGGTGCCCGTCCAAAGGGTGACATCGTCCGCGTAGAGGGCATGGCTTAAGTTCGGTATTCGTCCCAACTGCTCAGGGAGGCCCAGGAGCGCGATGTTGAATAACAGGGGGGACAGGACCGAACCTTGGGGAGTCCCTTTGCATCCCAAGTTGATGGGTGCTTTGGAGGTGATGTCCCCGATCTTAAGTATGGCTGTGCGGTTAGAAAGAAAGTCACTTATGTAGTTATATGTCCTTTCCCCGCAGCCTGTCTTGACTAAGTTTCGGAGGATCGCCTCGTGTGCTACGTTGTCGAACGCTCCCTTCAGATCTAGAGCGAGGATGGCTCTCGGGGAGTTACGTGTGGCTGGGACAAGGATGTCCTCTTTGAGTTGAATAAGCACGTCCTGGGTACCGAGGTGTTTCCTGAATCCAAACATCGTGTCCGGCATCTGTTGCGTTGCATCGAGGTGGTTCTGAAGTCTCTTCAGTATGATTCTCTCCATGATTTTGCCAATACAGGATGTAAGAGAGATTGGTCTTAGGTTCTCAATATGTGGCGATTTGCCGGGCTTTGGGATGAAGTGTACCTCCGCCATCTTCCATTGGTCCGGGATTTTTCCTGTCGTCCAGAAGCTGTTAAAGTGGCTGAGCAGGGTATCCATGGTGCGGTCGTCTAAGTTGAAAAGGAGCTTATTAGTGATTTTGTCTGGACCCGGGGCACTGTTCCGCTTACTATCCGCTATTGCCTCTCGTAGCTCGTACAGTTGGATATCTTTGTCTAGTTCTTGATTGGGCGATCCGTCATACGAAGGGGAGGAATAGACTCCTCCCGTCGGGAGGTACTTCCTTGCCAGGTCCTTCAGGAGTTCTTCGCTGCTACCCGCGTAGGCATTGAGTGTGCGCGTCATGTTTCTGTTAGACTCTCCTCTACTTTTCAGGTGGTCGATTAAGTGCCGAAGCAGATGCCATGTTTTCTTTGTGGTCAGGGTGCCTTGTAGGCCGTCGCATTCTTGTAGCCAATTCTCCTTGCATAGCGCAGCTGCGTATTCAGCAGCCTGTTGGTTTATCAGAGCTATGCGCTTCTTGAGCTTTCTGTTGTGTCTTTGCCGTTTCCATCTTCTTGTGAGGCTGCGTCGTGCTTCCCAAAGATGAAGTAGTTTAGGATCTACATACGGTGTTCTGTATGAGGGGGCAATAGTCTGAGTGTGCGTTTCGGAATCTTTTAAGGCCTCTTGGATCAGTTCTTCGTAGGAGAGATTTTGATCGAGGTCTTGCGAGTTTCTGCCCTTGCGGAAATTATCCCAGTTGGTTATGCGGGCTGAACCGATGTGGGCCTTGTAGCTTTTGTCCTTAATTAAAATATGGATTATGTCATGGTCTGATCCTAGGTTATCCTGTGTATTAGTCCAGGTAATGTCCAGAGCTCCTGCCAATAAAGTAAGGTCGGGGCTCGTGTCTCTGGATACGCTGGTGCCCGTTCGGGTAGGCGTTTGGGGGTCATTGAGCAGGGTTAGATGGTCCTGTTCGATGGATTCGACTATTGCTTTTCCTTTTTTGGAGTTGTGAGTGTATCCCCATAGTCGGTGTGGGGCGTTAAAGTCCCCCACGATTAAAAGGGGTGAGTCCTTTGCTATTAATAGGGCTTCCCGAATAACTTCTCGTATTCCTGGTTGCTTCCGCGATGGCCGGCAATACATATTGAGTATGAACAGATTAGATTTTTTCTTCGTTGACTTCGAGATAATTTCTACGAGCGTGTGCTCGCAGTACTTCTGCGTCGTGAGATGTTGCATTGCCGCAATGCAACCTTTTATGAGAATGGCTGTGGATTTTTCGGTTGGGTCAGCATAGGTGATGTATCCTGGAAGATGAGGGCTTCTATTTGTTTCTTGTAAGGCAACTATTTCTGGCTGAGGGTCTAGGGAGGAGACGTATTGCTGGAGTGCTCCCTGCTTGTCTTTTATACCTCGGCAGTTCCACTGGAGAGCCACCGTACCGTTCGTGTTATTGTTTGGGCGAGTCGTCATATTGCTTGGTTGGGTCCTTGCTTTCCACCAAGGATTCTCGTTCGTACGGGGTGGGTCTGCGGCCACTGCGTGGGTTTACTGTTTCAAGGCGTTCGATGCGGATGGTGTGGCGCTCTATTTCTTGCTTAAGAGACTGTACATCTTGTTTTAGGTCACGCATATCTTGCTTTAGGGGCTGCACATCTTGGTGTACTGTTTGTATATCTTGTCGTAGGGCATTGTATTGTGCATCCAGGCGTGTGGTAAGCGGCTCCAATATGGATCTTATGGTTGCCTGAAACCACTGGGGTTGAGCGACTTGTGAGGCATCTGGCGTATGGACCTCGCTCGTCGCGGGAGCCTGGGGTGTTGTTTTTTGTGCGTCGTTATTTGGGGATGGTGGTGGTGGAACCACATCCATTTGTGTTTGCTCCCTCTCTGGGCGGTTTGGTTTCTTGCGTTTGTCTGTAGTGTTCCTCATCTGGGCTTTCTCTATTGTTTCTAGTCTACCATGGAGTACTGCTATTTGTGCTTTGAGTTGTGTGCATTCCGGACACGGTACGGGTGAGGGTGTGGGTTGGAGTGGTGCTGGGGGTTTAGGAGTACTGGGAGCAGTGGGAGACACAATTTGTGTCCAGCTGACTTGCTTGTTGTTGCTCTCGCGGGGCCGGGGTTCGCTGCTCCGGGAGGTAGACTGGGACCTTGGGCCCGAGCTGCTACGCCGCCTTCGAGTCGGGGTCCTGGAGCAGTCTCTGGGCCGCCCGCGTTGCGGTGTCGGGTCCCTCCGCACGGCTCGCTCTCTCGTCTGTTTCGCGAGCGCTCTCCGTCGGAGAACGTAGGGCTCAGAAAACCGCTTGGGACAGCCCCGAGCCGCCGTGAGGTGAGGTCCGTCGCAGAGGGTGCACAGAGGTTCGCATGTGTGGCCCTCGTGAGGGTCTCTGAGGCCGCACTGGTGGCACACATTGACTTTTGGCTGTGGACATGCCGTGGATCGATGTCCGGCTTCGTGGCATACGGTGCACGCGGGAATTGTCTTTTTGTATAGCGAGACAGGGTACTCCCCGCCAAATAATGTCACGAAGAAGGGTACCTTTAGCCCCGCAAAGGTGAGTATTACCATCTTGGATTGGCCCAGTCTGCGGCAGGTGTAGATTTCGAACTGGCTTTGGTCGGAATTCGCGAGGATTTCGGCGTCGGAGAAGCGCAGCGGCACTCCCCGAACGAGTCCCTTGGATGAGTCATCGGGCGCCAGGCCATACAGGGTGACCATATGAATGGTGTTGCCGATCTTGAGTTGTTTCAAGTTTCCTAGGGCCTTGGCTGCATCTGAAGAGGGTGTGCTGATTGTGGCCGTATTTTGCGTGGCATCCACGCGAACCCTAAGATTGGCTTGCCGCCACGTGAAGTTGATCGAATTCAACAGAGCCGGGGAAACCTCGGCTATGTCCAGATATGCAAGCTTGAGGCCGTCTTGTGGGCGCAGAACTAATTTAAAATCATCGCGGGGAAGTGGATTGGGCCTGGGGGCGGCTTTGCGTACTGGCAGGGGAGTTGGAGGTTTGGGCACGGCGGTTGGGCCTACCTCATCGTTGAGCTTGCGCTGGCGTCGCTTCTGTGCCTTGGTGACAACATCGATCCAAGTTGAGTCATGTTCTGAGGAGAGCTCTGAGTATTCACCTTCGTTGGAATCGTGGTTCATCGCGATATCCTCTTCGTCGTTTGAGTTGCGGCTAGGGGAGTCCGCGACGCGGCTCCCGTCGGCGGCGGACGAGCCCGACGTTGGGAGTAATCTTGCGAAGTTGGTCACAGAAAAGTTTCCACGCATACACTACAATGAGCTGAGTCGGCTGGTAGCGTTGAAGTCTGGCTGGAATCCGATTTTCCTCACAAATAGTTGAAAGACTGCGGAGCTCATGCGAAATGCGTCCACTCCGCCGTGAGTCTTCGTCTTTCTCTCCACGGGGGCACATTCCCCGGCATCAGCGATTGAGTTTGTCTCTAGTGAAAACGGGGACATCTTCTGAAGGAGGTTAGTGTTGTCATCTTCAACATTTCCCTTTTCCGAGAGTTTTAGAAGCTTCCTAATCCCAATGTGCCTCAGTCCACAAGTAATCTGATACACATTAGGATTGGTGTTGCAGCCGTGTTGTTGCCTCATCTGCCCGAAAATATTTTCGAGGGCATCTTGCTGCAGTCGCCGTGTCAAAAGAAAGCTGAAGTTATATTTCTCAGAAATATCCTCCCAGAGCATGAGGACGGCCCTGATAGTAACCTGCCGCCCAGTGACTGTTTGTGGCTGCCGTCTACCCTCAAACTTCCAGGCTGCCACCCACGGAAGTTGGTTGCAAAGGAAATCAACGATTTCAGTGTCGCC
Organism: Ixodes scapularis; assembly: GCF_016920785.2. Classification (NCBI taxonomy): domain Eukaryota; kingdom Metazoa; phylum Arthropoda; class Arachnida; order Ixodida; family Ixodidae; genus Ixodes; species Ixodes scapularis. The sequence continues at coordinate 4,502,885 of NW_024609836.1, forward strand.
CTTTCTAATCGCATAGCGTAACTTTTGTTCAGATTTTTTTGGTCTCGAGCTGTTAAGACAGTCAAAAAGTTTGTCCATGCGGTCACAAAAGTATGCCGTGGACATGGCCGCCTCAGGGAGCTGTCTGTCATACACAAGAGCTAAAAGTGCAACGCATACTGATGAACTGAGGACCTGAGTCGCATGTTTCACCTTCATGTTACTGAAAGGTTTCTGGTAAATATGCCGGTGCTGTCAGTTTCGGGGCTAATTGTAGTCGCATCTCGTGCGTCGAGTGGTAAAGTTGCACAATGTAGTTCCAGTCTACAGTTTCACTCCCGATGTGAAGCTTGTGGGCTTGCAGGTTGTTACGTGTGGTCTTTATCAGGTGCGGGACATCAAAAATAAAATAGACACTTTCATTTCTTACTTTGAAGAATGGCTGCTCAACAGACACTCCAAGTTGATGCGCCAAACTTACGTTGGAGGCACCCTGGTCACAGACCACTGCTTTGATAGTAATGCCAATGTCCTTCAGCTGCTCAATCAATGACATAAGCAGGTTACGAGTTACAGAGGACGGTGTTGACGTATGCCCAATAGGGTATGCTACAGGTTGCACCCACCTCCTAGAAACTCCAGAGAGGAGGAAAACCTGGGCTCTGTCAGCAATACTGGAAGTTCGCTCAACACCATTATCTGCAAATCTGAGGACAACATCCTTCGCCACATCGTATGACAAGTTCTTTTTCAATGTCATCTCGTCAAACACTAAAGTACAAATACGGTCGCGTTCATTACATGACTTTGTTTTTGACGCAATCGATGACATGATGCCTGGAATGATACCTGGCGTCATTTTGACATTGGCGAGCCACCTTCGTAGTGAACGCCGAGATGGTAGCGTGAATACTGAAGACTTAAATCGGTATGCCCGCGGTCCATGAAAATTCAGATCGAGCGCAAATTTCTTCAGCTACAGTGGAAATCGCTTCCCCCCGTCCTTCGACCTATTCTTTACATGCGATGATATGAGGTGAAATACCTCTTCAGAAACATGAGGCCGAATTATTTTCAGAGCTTGAGAAGCTGTCTGAGGCGTCTTCAGCTGCTGTTTCCGCAGTCTGGCTATCGCCTTTCTGTAGCTGGAAATCCTCGCCTGGAGTCGCTTGATAACGTCCTCGAGCGTTTTCGTGAGCTTGCGGCAGACAGGTGCAGGATGATTTGGACCAGCTATAAAAATGGCAACAAGTCAGTGAGATTAAAAACAGTTCCAATAAGTGCGATACGAATTAACCGGTACAAGCACCACTAACCAGTAGCATACCAGGTAAGGTGTGGAGTGAAGCCTGAATTTTCTTGTGCTTTACCATTTAAGCACTGTCAAAGCCAGTGAAACTTCTGACCACCAATTACGTTATTCTTTTACCAGTCATGTAAAATGTTCTGTAGTAAATGTCTTCACGTAAAATCCTTGATAACCTTGCAAGTTCGAAAGGCTGAAATAGCATGAAAAACGCAAAACAGCCATGAAAAATACTCTTGAAACCTCCGGTTGATATGTGTGTTCCGTTTTCCCACACCTGCCCAGTCATTAGTAATACAAACTGTTAGATCGGTATGCCACACACACGAAGCAAAGACTATAGCTTATAAAGGGACCTATAATTCTTTAAACTGATCCTTCTGGGACCATATTGTATTATCTACTGGCTATAAGGATCACACAAATATGTTTCAAAAAGTATCGAGAGCAAAATGGGACACTTACAGTGTTGACCTGGACCACAGTGACCAGCGAAAAGACCAGAAGAGCTGATTGCCTGACTTGGGTCTGGAAGAGTGCGCATATTAGGCACAGGCTGGTGCTTTAAAATAACTATATTACCGAGCGCTGCAGAGTGCATTACTGCGGAGCTGCATGGGAGTGGTGAATTCTGCAGTCTGTCGGGCTCTGCCTGGTGTGGAAAGGTTTCATTATTAGACACAGAAGTGCACCATGACGAGATAACCTCTTACCAAGCACAGCACGGCTGGCTGCGACGGAGCTGCACTGGAGTGAAGGGCCAGACGAGCTGGTTGCCTGAATGATACCTGGAAGAATGGACTTATTAGCCTACATAGAGAAGTTACTTAAACCTTTGTGTATATAAGGGAAACACATTATTACAATCACCTATTTACCGTTGTTTTCGCACCATGCGACACAGCAGTAGCTACCATAGTAGTAACCGGAGGGCATCTGAGAAAGAAAAAAATGTAAGATATAAACACAAATATTCGTAACTCTTAGTACGATAGCGCAGCCCATGTAACAATAATAACACACACGGGAAAAGCCGGCTGCTGTCTGGGGTTTATTTCGCAGCGTCTGTTGAACCTCTGAGCATGCAAATAACGGGTAAAACAAACGGACACGATACAGTTCGCTTTTTCTCTTGCCCTTGTATGCGCACGCTGTGTTTTGCTCGCGACTAAGCAATAACAAAGAAATGAGAAAACGTCTTACCTTCTGAAGAAACCTGTTAGGCGCAGACAATATCCACGTTGTGCTCACATTCCGCTCGTTGTGCTCACATGTGCTCAACACAAAACTCGTTGACAGGTGTCAGGCACCATGCGGTCACGCCGTCCACGCACGCACGCATCCGTCCGTCCGTCTCGCTTTAGCCACTCCAGCCGCTTTATCAGAGCAACTGCAGGAACCGGAACTGGCCCGTACATCACGTGATCTTCTTAACGTAGTAAACAAAAACTATTTCACCCTTTATGATACTTGCAACAATTTTAAATATAATAAAATTAAAACTTGAGTATTTATTTATAACAAACCTCACGAAATATTTTCATTCTTTGGCACACTGGCACCACTTAGCGGTCGGTGAGAAAACTAAACGCTCGGCCGCAAAACGGCTTGAGTGGCCACTCTTTCCCTTGTGTAGATTACTCTGTGATCGGCGCTCGGTCGAAAGCAGACGACGCCGTTCTGTACTTGCTGCGTCTATCGGGACATGACGCCACACAAACTTCGGGCAGAGACCAGTATAAAGAAAGTTTGGCGATTAATTGGGAAGTATAGGAGAAAAATGAAGAGGCACACTTGGCCGAAAGCGGGCTGGGCGTATTCCAGGCCGTCTTTACAAATTCGAATGTGACCAACCAGAAGCCGGAACTAATACCCTGGCGGTGGTCGGGAGAAACAAACTTAATAAGTGCTTCAGAGTAACTCTCGGTGATTGAAAATATGGTACACGTCATGTTTCAATTACGGTCGTCTAAAATTATGGTGGAAGAGTGCGACTAGCGGAACGATCGGCATGATCCGTACGCCAGGCGCCAAGGGCCGGGAATCTGCCGTCCGAGCGGTCACACTCTGTCCGAGCGAAACAGAGTTGAGCGGCACATTCGTCTCTTACATCTTCCTGCATGATCATGATCGAAGCATCACGTGCACTCTATTTTCAACCACGAAGGTTACTACATTTAACTCTTGCGCGCATATTAAAATCATATACCTATGATTAAAACTGTTTCTTTCTACCACCGCTAGAGCATTCTTTTCGGCTGCTGGTTGGAGAGCATGTTAAGCGGTCTTTCTGCGTTTGGTGCACGCCCTGGCTCTGCCCGCTCCTCCCGTTGTCCAAACTTTTTCTATACACGGCTTCGGGTTCCTCGGTCGTACATGCGGGCGTCCGCTGTTGACCAGGACAAGGGTCTCTATCGTGAAAAGAACAGAGCTACGCCAGCTATGTCTTAAAACTTCACAAGGAGAAATCAACCACTAAAATGCAATTTCGATGAAGACTTCTGGTTCTCATAAGCAGGTGCTGATTTTGCTGACCGATTTGATATCAAGATATATGACATCTTCTATATATTTTTCTCTGAAAATAATGGTCACCGCAACTCTCAGACCCGAATGCACCAGTAATCGCATTATTAACTTTTAAGTTTAGCTTACGATAACACAACCGACGCGTTGCGTCAGTTGTGTTATTCAAACCAAAATAAAAAAAGTGCACCTTTCATACAGGGAACGAGGATTGGTTGCAAATACCTTCCCTTTAAGCTCAATATAGTTTCTGAAACCAAGTGGGACCGCGACAGCCTGGTCGCTTGTTGCAGCACAAGTTTAATTCTTCATGTAGTAATTGGCACAGAACCGAGACACTTAGGCAGGTTGTGTTTTTTTGAGCTGCACGTTTTCCGGGAATGCGCAGATCCCGGACATGCTGCGAGGGGCTCTCATAGCGACGGCTCGAAGACAGGGAAACGAAGTGTTGGCGACGAGCGAATGATCTACAACTATACGACGGACAACGAGGACACCAGTAAGAAAGAACCCAAAGAACCGGAGACAGTTTTGTGCCCGCTATCAAAAATAAGTAACTGAATAGCGTTACTCGTTCGTTTGTTGAAACCAAAACTCCGCTACACGCGCTTGCTACCGCCTAAAACCGAATGCCTTAGAATCCCCTGGGACTTCTTACAACGACATTAGAGTTCCTGTATAGGCTCCCTACGGGAGTTAAAGTTGCGCGTTCATCCCCTAGCGCCGCCTTTCCTGCACGGCATGTTGATCCTGCTTCTCACGTGACTGAATTCGGCGAATAGCGGCGCCGCGCTCAAAATTTGTGAACGTACACCGGGGTACGTGCAACGGCTACTTTCCTGTACGGCATTTGATCCGGTGAATAGCGGCGCGGTGGCACGTGTTAAACAAACTCACAACTGTGGCTCCCGCAGGGAGCCGCAGTTGTGAGCAGGGAGCCTATAGACGCTTTAAGCAGGTGCAAGATTGAGCCGCCATTGCCGACCTTCTTTTGTCTTACTGATATGCCGAGACACTGATGTGGGCGTTGACGATATTTCATGAAGGACTACGCTGGAGAGAAGGACACGGTAGCACCTAAAGTGGCGATAACCTGACCTGGTTTGGCAATGATGAAGTGAAGCGAACGGACTAAGAGGAAAAAAAGAACTGAAGGTAGCTTATGGCGGCACCTATGCACAGCTGCCTCAAGGCGTCTATGCAAGAACCCTATAGGACTTAATACGCTGGCACCATCTATCGGCTAGTCTGAAAACAATTGCAATTTTCGTAATATATTTAAATGTTCCATTGTATTATGCTTTTATCGTGATAAAAAGAACTCGTATTAATGACATAAAGGACAATTTCTCGAAGATCGTACGCGCAACTAATCTTTTAAATATTGCGAAATCTTCGCTCTAGCAAAAAACAGTTCCAGCGTCATCCTATACATCGTGCAAGCGGGACTGTTCTTTTGTTGTTTTTTTTTCGTTGTAGAAATGACAAAGAGTTTTCGTAGATCGTTTTTCCTTCCCCCAACCCTCTCTGCAACCCGCACGCACGCACACTAGAGTCCCTAGTGAAGATCAGCCCGAAACACAAGGACACAGAGGGGAGAAATACATACAGGACAAGGCGCAGCGCCTAGTCATGTATGTACTTCTTTCCTCTGTGTCCTTGTGTTTCACGTTGCTTTTTCATATGAACGTTTACCAACTAGCCCAACTATCCATTCTTGTAAACTAGCGTCTTCTACGTTGAGGAAACCGTAGCGGAATAGGAGAAACGGTCAACGAAAACTTCCTAACAAGAACTCGGCCGTAGGTACACTCTCAAAAAAGGGTATCACACCTTAGACTCTTTTTTCCCATATAATGCACCCCAATACTTTAGTTCCACGTACAGCGCCCTAGAGTCGAACAGACGGCCCCAAATTGTACGAGGGGCTTCATAACGGTGCGATATAGCTTGTGAAATAGCTAAAGTACGTTTGAAAGATCACAGAAAGAAAAGGCTCAGGTTTTGCTGTTGAACCAAGAAAACCCCGATTTTTTTATTTGTTTCAGTTTTCAGCAACAGGTACATAAGCTAGTTTAACAAGTTGCAACACACGGTTAACAAGCCTCTCGCGAAAATTGGTACCGTCAGATCGACGACCGTGCGTTGTACGTCGAACTGAAGTTTTGGCGTGTATTATATGGGACGAAGGGTGTAAGAATACACTCTTTTTTTAGAGTGTAAACGCAACTGTGTAAACAAGCCTTCAGGCGTTACTGAGCCTAGTTGCCGACCTAAGAATAAGGACTTCTAGCAAACCGTTACTGGTGTATTCCGTACCGGACTACCGGAGTCTTTGAAGCATGCTTTTGAGCACGCGCCCAGGTGATACCGTGACCGCGAGGCGCGCGCTTAAAAACAGGCTTCTACGGCTCCGGTAGTGCGGCACGCAGAACACGGTAACGGTTTTCTACAAGTTCACGATAAAAATAAATAACATTGCAGTTGCTTCCTACGTCTAACGGACTTTAATTTTGTGTTAGTTTTTAAAAACAACAGGCCAACTTCAACAAAGTGATTTCATATTTTTTATCCTTTTTTGTCGAAGTTGCGTAACACATTGAGGTTCCGATGTCGCGTTGGACATTTAAAAGGACCGAAGTTGTTAGAGATTCCATTCATATCTAAGAAGTAGCGAGTAATTAAGAAGTAGCGCGAGAGGCAATATCTTTAATAGTAGCAAAATGATTAATCGTTTCGGACTTTATTGATTTATATATTTATTTACCCTCAAGGTCCGAACACATTAAGAGGGGAGTGGGGAATACAAAGAAATAACAACAGGCAAAATAAGCGCAGTCATAAATAAAAAAATAAAAATTTAGATAGAGCATCTTTAAAAATGCATAGGTCATCAATGGTGGCAATGTCATGAGGAAGGTGGTTCCATTCTACAGAATTGCGCGGAATGAATGAATAAAAGAATGCAATAGTGTTGCATGGAAAGACGCCCACTTTGTTATTATGATCTAAACGACGGGAAATATAATATGGAAGGGTTAGTAGATTGTGACGCATGCCGGATTATGATACATTTTGTGAAAAAGGGAAAGACGAGAATATCGTGCACATAAAGCAAGGGTGGGTAATTATAACGATAGTTTCACGGAGGTTACACTAAAAATACGGTGGTAGTTAGAAAGTATGAAACGTGCGGATTTGTTCTGGACGGCCTCCAATGATTGAACGAGGTATTCCATGCCGGCGTCCCAAGCGGAAGCTGCGTACTCCAGCTTCGATCTAACAAGTGATTTATAAAGAAGTTTGAGAGATGACGGCACAGAACTAAAATTCCTTCTTAAAAAGCCTACACACTAAACGAAAATATACCCAGATGGGAGTACATTGCTTGTCCTCTAGCGCATTCCCTTATGGGAGGTTTTTATATTCTGCAGGATGGGAGCTCAGAATGAACTCCCACGCAGGCCAGAGGTTTTTGGGGGATGCAAGGGAGTACGTACAGAACTCCCAGCAGTACGGGAGTCTGTTCATGGATCAATGGGAGTATTTATTTACTTCTATCAGAGTGTTCCTATGTGGCTCCAAGGGAATATTCTTTCACATCCTTATGGAAGTTTTTACGTGGACTCACGGGAATGTTCCTTTACTTCCACCTGGGAGTTCTTACGTGGATCCACGGGAGTATTCTTTCACATCCACATGGGAGTTTTTTACGTGCATTTATGGGGCTATTCTTTCACATCCATATGGGAGTTTGTACGTGCACTTATGGGACTATTTTTTCACATCCATATGGGAGTTTTTACGAGCATTTATGGGACTATTTTTCCACATCCATATGGGAGTTTTTACGTGCATTTATGGGACTATTTTTTCACATCCATGTGGGAGTTTTTACGTGTACTTATGGGACTATTTTTTCACATTCATATGGGAGTTTTTTCGTGCGTTTATGGGAGTATTTTTTCACATCCATATGGGAGTTTTTACGTGCACTTATGGGACTATTTTTTCACATTCATATGGGAGTTTTTACGTGCATTTATGGGACTATTTTTTCACATCCATATGGGAGTTTTTACGTGCACTTATGGGACTATTCTCTCACATCCACCTGGGAGTTACTGCCGGGACCTAAGGGAGTATTCTTTCACATCCATTTGGGAGTTAGTACGTGGACCCACGGGAGTCTTCTTTCACATCCTCCTAGGAGTCGTATACCTACGGGAGTATTCCTTCGCATCCATCTAGGAGTTTCTTCAAAGCCAGGAAGTGTGGAAGGGAAGGCATAAGCAGGTAGCATAATGCACGAAATAAATTTATTGCACTATGAATATTTTTTGCACATGTCGTGTAACAAGAGCTCATTTTCCCTTGGGCGCAAACTGACCTCCTCAAAAAATGTCTGCGAATACCAAAGGGCACAGGCAGAGCTGAGATTGTGAACTGATTTGCCGATTCTTTGAAGGAATTCATTCCGAAGGTCATTTAAATGCCCGACTGACAGGGGTATTTATTACAATGTAGGGTACGCTAGGCTAACTGTGGTACACAAGCCACGATCGCTCTGTAGAAATTTATCAATTCCAGTGCCTTCACCCGTGGCTTCATGTAGCAGTTGGCAAAACCACGTTCAATGAAAGTCAGCATCTTATGTGCCTTCTTTACGTAGTGGATGTGGAAAATCCAGTAGACGGCAATGAGGTACGCCACATCCTGATGGAGCCATACCATAAGTTCAAAGTTCTTCCTTAATCAGTCCTAAAATATTGAAATAAATTACCTCAAACTTGACAGAATTTGATAAAACATAATATGAGGGTCACAGATTTTTCACCTCAGCTTATTTATGTTAAACACTCTGACTGCTCCTTCTTAGACGTTGCAGCTTGCTCGTTATATGTAGTAGCGGCAGATGCAATTACTCTTCCAGCAATCAGTCCGCTGTTGGCCATTCTCTTTCCTGCATAGTGCTGGAAGGGACCTGTAACCAAAAAAGCACAAGCATTTAAGTTAAAATGTACTCACAATCAACACAACAGATGTTTCCGACGTTATCGTATGAACCTTGTAAACCAAGTGGGGAGTGGACTTTTCTCAAAAAGTGAATTGAAGACAGTTTCTTCAAAGCAATATCAATACTATACTGATATTGAAAATATGGTAAAAGGGCAAAATGGTTTTAAAGTGATATAGCAACGAAATTGTAGTGCCTATTTTATTGTCTAAATGTCAACCTTGTTTTGACCATACAGTGGAGACACCAATTTTTTGCTCAAAAAGACACAAAACATCTAAAACTAGTGTCTCAGAAGATCTCCCGATGTGCATCACGTTTGCGACGTCTGGTTCTCCTTCAGTCAAAGCTACGTGGGGGCTGGCATGGTCGTGAGCTTACACGTTCATGACGTCTGGTTCTCCTGCAGTCAAGGATATATGGGGGCTGGCGTGGCTGTGAGCTTCGCCACTTGATGATGTCAGTGCACTACAAGCTGGCCATTCGAGTTGTCCCTCCTCGCTCTCCACAGGAGTTGAATAGGCACGGGAGAAAAAAGAAAACCGGTTCAGCCAAGTTAGACAGGGCTCGGGCGCACACAGCCTGCAACCATGTTCCCGTGTAGCGGTGCTGCTTTTATGTGGTGTGATGTGACAGTATTTGGTTTATTTAAATAATGTTTCGGCGTCTTTTTTAGCAAAAAAAATCGGTGTCTCCATGGTGTGGGCAGAACATGGTTAACATTTAGACAATACAATTAGTGCTAAAATTTTGTTGTAATAACCTTTAAAAAAAAAAGGAAGACCAAGGTACACCCTTATTTTCAACAGTCCACATCGAACATGTTTATAACTATCTACCTTTCTGTGCTAGTTTCCTTTTCCATCATTTCATAGTCTCAGTAATTTTAAGAGTGAGTGACAGTCCTGCAAAAATGTCATCAAGCATGTAAATATTTTCAAAGCCGGAAAAATTGACAGCTTATTGCAAGCTTTTAAAAAGTCAAACAAAACAAAACGACCAATTGCAAAAACTGTAGGATACCTGTCTTGCTGCATGTAAGCTTAAGAAATTGAAATTAGTATACATTTCTAGCGATTTACTCCTACAAACTATAATTTTCTTCACTCTCGCACAATCACTAGGCAGAAGAAGCAAAAGCCCTCCCATTAGCATAATCGTGTGCACTGCAAACATGCAAGAGTTATAAACTTTTTGAGAAACGACTATAAGGGATAGCTCACATATACGGCACAGAGCTAAATCAACAGTAAAACAGTGCTGACTTGAACTTAACTTAGTACTGATACAGCAGTGTATGAGCATCAGATCATTAACAAAGAGCAAAATCAGCACTATTCCCAGCACTTACTAATAGTACTGCACTATTCTAATGCCCCGAATCTGGGTGAAGCCTTTCAAATCACCGCATAAATTGGCTTCACAATGTATCGCACTACAATTTACCAGAGAGGTGCCTGAAGGTGGTAAAAGCATCGCAGAAAAAATTTCAAAGAATGAACTTACCCGAGTAAAAAGTTAAAAAACTGGTTTGGCTACCTATGGCACCAGTGTGCTAGTATATGCGCACCCTCCGACTGGCACAACAACCGACAAATGGCGGCAACGGCACCGACGCCTTATGGCAGTTCAGTAGCTCCACAGTCACGCCAAAAGCACACCACATGTAGCTGAACTAACTCAACGAACCATCGGTTTATTTTTGTGTCCATTTAATGTGATTTATTGGGGGTGAAAATAAAATAATGTTCCGACAATTATAGCACCGAAAAAGTGTGCACCATTTATGACTCAAAAAGGTTGTCTGATTTTGGTGTGACTGGGCGGCTGCTGAGCAGCTACAAGCCGCTAGGGTTGATGTCGCCAACTGTCAGTTATTGAGCCAGTGAAAGGGTGCACAGTTAGCAGACGGGCGCCGTAGGTAGAAAAAAATAGTCATTTGTTTACCTTTTACTCAGGTAAGCTTGTTCTTTGAGCTTTTGATGCAGTGATTCCAATACCTTCGGACACCTCTGTCGTAAATCGTAGCGTGATGCATCCCCAAACCGACTTAATGCAGTACTTTAAAAGCTTCACCAAGATTAAGAACTTGGCAGCACAGGTGTAGTGTTAATGTGAACAGGTCTTAAAGGAAAGGAACAGAAATTTAGATTTCACAAAATAAGGTAGCAGGAGTGTTCAACGGGGCGCCACCAACCCCTAAACACCACTCATAAAGCAATATCTCAAACGGATGGCCATATTTTTGTAAAATAAGGATGCGATGAGTGAGAATCGCGACATCGTGTTTCCTGCAGAATAGTTGAGGAGGGGGGGAAACGGCCTTGCTTCTTTCCCTTTTCGCGTCCTCGCGGAGTCAAAGTGAGAAGAGGAGGAAACCAGAATCGCGACGTCACGGGCCTTTTTGGCCATTGTTCAAGCATGCTCTTCTTTCACAAAAATACAACCATCCGTTAGAAATATAGCTTTATGCGTGATGCTTTCAGGTTTGTAGCGTCCCGCCTAGCGCTTCTGCGTTGTTTCCCGAAATCAAAATTTCGCTTCAGCATTCCTTTAAAGGATGTGCACCTAACAATGATATTTGGCAAATACATGACAAGGAATTGACTAATTTATACAAATAATTTCAATTTTTTTAGTTGTGATACACTGATTTCACAGGCCAGTTTGGCTAAGCCACTGCTGCTGCAATGCATCAAGGGAACTTTCGTCTTTCTGCATGTGCCCCAACCTCGCTGGAGCTCTGCGCATGCAAAGCGCGAGACGGCACGAGGTGTCTCAAGCACTGCCATCTGCCTCTTGTGAACTAAAGTTATGGCGGCTTCACACATGCACTGCACGCTAGGTGAGATCGGTCTATTGCACTAAAGATTAAAATAACCATACCAACAGGCTCTTATCAATCTTTCATGAGTCTTGATTGTTTCAAAAAGCAACATGTCCCCTATACCCTGTTTCATTATAGTAAGTTACAGCTCCAGAAGATGGGGCGAGCGAAAGGAAGGCCGGGGAGGAGGAAGCAGACGGAATGCTAGATAGAAGAGGGAAAAACTCCCTCCTCTCCTCTCCAGCAATTCGTCTGCTTCCTCCTCCCCGGCCTTCCTTTCCCTTTCCTTACATTCTTGAGTTGTAACAGACTATAATTACGTGAAGGACAGACGAAGGCAACGCCAGACGAGGGGAGAAAGGCCAAGCACTAGAAAGGTTGGGGAGAGGAGAAACCTACCCTCCTCTCGAACGTTCCTAGTGTTCTCTCTTTCTTGCCTCGCCCTCTTCTTCTGTCCAGCCTTCCTAGTGCTTGCCCCTTTTTTTTTGCCTGGCGTTGCTTCGCTTGCACTGCACACAACTAGTGACGCAGACTATTAGCAACGTGCACGACAAAAAGCGTCGCTGTAGTTGAGGTTTGCGATCCGCCGAACCATAGCTTCCTGTATACTGATAATGCTTACCCAAATGCCGGCTGACGGGGAGGGAAATTCTGCCAATTACAGGGAGTTAGAGGCAAATATTGCCAATCAGGACAAGGAAAATTCTGTTTGTGACGTCACGGACGGAAACCATTAAAGGGTGCCAACGAAACATCTTGGAGCTAATGGAAGTGGAACATAAATAGCTCTGATGACTGCCCGGTCCGGTTTTCGGGCTGCGCAAGGGCCACTGGTCCTCTCACTCGAGCAGTGCTTTCAGCTCTTCATTCTGGTACCTGGGCCACAAGTTGTGCCAGCAGGCTTGCAGCACCAGCTGAAGGAGTTGAAGGCCCACTTCTGAAAATACAAAGCATAAAAGAAGCCATCACTTAGAACAACAAAAATAATAAAATCATACAAATAATTAGAGTAGAGCTTTGAAGATTCATCTCAACCACCTAGGTATTGTTCAGATTGATGGACCTTGCAGAACAGTAAGCCTGTCGAATTGCAGGCACCTCGGTCTGGTTTACAACCTGATAACTCGGAATCAGAGGACAAAAAATTGTAAAAAAGCCAAGTTACAATTAGTGGCCAATCAGACAATAACCTCTCAATATTTTGAAAGCATTGACAAAGCACAAAGAAGAGGAGCATAGCCATGACAATCTACTTGACTCACAATACCAAGTTAAGTGTCAGTCAACCAAATAATGTTCTTATGCCCTTGAAAACCGTGGCACGGATAAAGACTACCACCAAAAAGATACCCCGTCACCATGCTAAACCTTGCTCTACAAGCGGACGTGTGAAGAGCAACCCACAAGGGCCACAAGAAAGCACCTGCCTCTCAAGAACCTTAGCTTCACCACAGAAGATGGTCTACTTTGATAAAAAGGACATAGCCTTGCAGCTATTTCAACTATCCGCTCACGTGATGGGGATAGTATACCAAACATCTATATCAGATCGAAGATATAGTTTGACAGTCAAGTTGACCGACTGATTACGGAGCAAATTGCATGGAACAGAGGAGCCTGCTTTAATCTGTTGGTTAGCAATTGTCTTAAAAAATTAAAGAAGCACATAACCAATTTAAGTAGCTATTGCTACTTAAATCGGTATCAGAAATCGATTCCTCGGGAACTATTGCAGACACGTCCACATTTATGACCGTAAATAGACTTTCGCAGACATTGGTTTAGTGCCCCTTTAACAAAAAAGGAAGACAAGTCATTCGAATACAATGCCTGTATGGGTAGTGAGCTTCAAAGAAACTGCTCGTTCAGCTAAAAGGCTTTTGATCGCCTTGTAAATGTGCATAATGGTGACGGGGTATCTCATGAGAGATCATTAATGCTGGAGGAAATTGAGTATGTCGTAGAGCTGCGAGAAGGAAAAAACGAGAAGGAGGAGGCAGTGCAGAAATATCAAGCGAGCATTCGCACAACCAAGTCGGAGTTGCCGGAGTCTTTCCTTTTTCGAATGTGCTGGCGACCTTCGGAAACTCGTCAAACAAAAAGCATATTAATTTTTTTTTAAAAAGGCGCCCACCTAATTGTTGTTAACTGCTGTACCTTCCTAAAAGCAGGGGGACAAAGGGGAGGCCTGGTCGCTCTGACGAAACAACAGATATTCTGTCGGCCGGTCACAAATTCCCCTCGGCTCCCCACGAGCTGGGGGGATTTGAGAACATTCGTGATACGGAGCACATGAGTTTAGAGCTCGATGACGTTTAATTCTGTGCTCAGGGAGAAACCTAGTCGTGCGAATACTCTATTAAGAACTCGCAAAAGGATGTTGGTCTGAACTCGAAGTTTCGATTGATCCTGCTTTGACTGCTCAAAACTGACATCGTTTTAGCGGTATCAATTAACTGAAATGAAACGTTTGTAATGGCTGTTTCACAAACTTGTGACTGCTTATGACCGGAGGGTGCAAAAACAGATTTTAATCTCTTGCGACTGCTTAGAATTGGTAATATCGCTGCACAGTTAAGGCCCGTACACACTCTTGCAACCGAGTACGACCGAGAGAGACGAGACCGGTTTTTAAGCCTTTTGCGGCTTCTTAGGACCAGATGCGATGCAGCGGAGCTGGTCCTAAGAGATCGCAAGATGCTTAAAAACCGGTCTGGTCTCTCTGGGTCTTACTCAGTCGCAAGACTGTGAACGGGCCTTTAGTAAGAAGTTGAACAAGGCTTAAAATCCGGTTTTTACCCTCACTCTGGAAAAGAGAGGATATAGTTGTGCACGCCCTGGTGAGCGAGATTGTTTCTAACTGCTCCCAGGACACTGATGGATTTCGCCGCGCGAGATCGTGCCAACCAGGCACGTAGCCAGGATTTTGTTTCGGGCAAAGGGGGGGGGGGGGGGGGGGGCGCCTATGACAAAATACTGTATGAGGGGGAGGGGGGACAGGAGGGTCCCAGCAAAATGGAAGATTTCGGGGGGGGAGGGGGAGGGGGGGGCGGGGGGCCAAGCCCCATGGGCTTGGCCCCCCCGCCCCCCCCCCCCCCCCCCCCCCCCCACTTGCTACATGCCTGGCGCCAACCACGGCCGAACCCCGAGGCTGAGAGTTTCCGGCATAAGCATGGAGAGGTAGGTGCTGCTCGATCTGTGGTACCAGTGATTGCAGAGTTCCTGTATAGGCTCCCTATGGGAGCCAGAGTTGCGTGCTCATCCCCGTAGCGCCGTCTTTCCTGCACGGCACGTTGATCCTGCTCCTCATCTGACTGAATTCAGATGAAGATCTCATTGAAGCAGGGGAACGTGCGCTGGGGCGCACGGAACGTCTACTTTCCTGCACGGCATTTGAGTCTGCTCCTCACGTGATCGGATCTCGGCGAATAGCGGCGCGGCGGCACGTGGAAAACAGATGCGCAACTCTGGCTTCCGTAGGGAGCTTATAGACCATTCCATTTAATTCTCTCAGGGCGGCGCCATTTTGTTAGACCACAGCACCCTCTCCACACATCCGGGAAGTTCAGCAGGGTCGGCGGGGTAAAACGAGAGAGGGCACGCGCCTGACTCTGCTAGCAAACGACAAACAGGGAGGTTGCCGTTCTCCTTTGGGCTGTACCGACGGGCTGTACTAAACATCGAACTCTCACTCGTGGCTGCCGTTATGAAGTGGTTCGCATTCTTAGAATATTTATGGCTACTCCAAAATCAGCCTTTAGTGCTCTGTTGTTTTATCTCAGTAAATGATCAACTAGCGTATCTTTGCCCTGTTACTTCAATAGCAGTGGAGTCAGCTGGCAACTCAACCACTGCGTCTATTGCGCCAGGAGAGCATGTTTTTATTTATTATTCCAGACTTCCACTCATTGTCGCTAAAGGCCCACACCACTACCAACTTCGTATAGTAAAATAGCTACAGCGACCGGATTTAACATAAAAAACGAGCGTGTTGGTAATTATACTTAAACAATCGGAAAGAATAAACAAAATTTGAGACGAAAGCAGACGCTTACCACTCTTTCAACTCTCACCAACATTTATTTCGTCTCCGTTCAAACGACGGCCATCGAGCAGGTTCAGGGGAGGGAGCAGAGAAGGAAAAAGAAGGGGGGGGGGTTGAAAGAGGAGGAGGGGGAAAAACGAGTTATTCGCGGCCTTCCCTCAAGGCCTCTGGTCCCTTTTGCCCAGTTCGGGACGGAGGAATTTCATCTGCCTGTCGGAAAGGGCTAGATAGAGAAGCCGAAGCGACGTTAGTGACCAAGCTATTAATGGCGTACGATTCGGCGACTTCCCTGCCAGATCTCTGCCGGTGTCTTCCCAATACGTGCGTACCTTCGCATCTGGGCGAACAACCATCGCACGTCATACGGTGTACGACTATTCGATGCATGGAGTCGTCGGGGGGTTTGCTCAGTGATAGGCGAGTCCCTTAAGGCCATGTGCGGTGTTGTGCAAGTAGGGGATAACTGTAAAACGCTTCTTGCGAGGAACAGGAGCGGCTGGCGGTGCCCAGGAGGCTTTGATCAGCCTCTTTAGTGTATTTGCCACATGGTCTTCAGGATACCCTGCCCTCTTTAGCCTCTCTGTTTGTAGAAGCACGCTGTGCGCGCTGTGCATAGGAGCTGAATGTGTTCCAGTATGTAGACGATTATCTGATCGTGCACCCAAAGCAGACCCCTCCCGAGTCTGTCATTCAGGCCTTCGCTTCGAGACCCACCGGACTCTCCTTCAAGAAAAGAGACCCGTCTGAAGACGGTCTTCAATACTCGGACCAGCACCTGAAGATGCACCCCGATGGGATATGCTGGGAGTTCAGATAGCGCACACAAAAGCCGGTCCGCCCTTCATGAGTGCCCACTCCAAAGCAGTAAAACGGGGTCTCGTAAACTCACTCCTAAAATCCTCTGGAACCAGGTCGTGCCCCCATCTCACCGCGCACAGCGTGCTTCTACAGACAGAGAGGCTAAAGAGGGCAGGGTACCCTGAAGACTTAGTGGCAAAGACACTAAAGAGGCTGATCACTGCCTCCCGGGCACCGCCAGCCGCTCCTGTTCCTCGTAAAAAACATTTTGCAGTTATCCCCTACTCGCACAACACCGCACATCGCCTTAAGGGACTTGCCTATCACTTCGAGATGGGGGTAGTGTTTAGCTGCAAGCAAAAGCTTCAACGAATGTGCAGAATGGTGAATACCTTACCCTCCGTGACCCAATGCAACAAAAAGCACGGACAGCACTTTGTTAAGTGCAGGAAGGAGGTGGTTTATACCAGACTTGTACGTAATCCGTTACAAGTAACGAAATTACTTGTAATCCCTTACATTTATCGGTAATTTAGTAACGGAATAATTACATATTTTCTAGAGTAATTTTAAAGTAATTCCCTTACATTTTTGACGTAACGGATTCCTTGTAATCCGTTACATTTTTTTGTCAGAACCAACCCCCCCCCCCCCCCATCCCCTTCTAAATAAAGTTTTTTTTTCATTTTTGTAGAGTCGAGCGGCAGTGAGCGCAAAGGGAGGCTTGGCACTTCAGTTCCGCAAAGCCCCTTTTTTTTTTTTTTTTGGCAACACCAAGCCCCTGAATTTATTTTTTTTAGACCCTAACAACATGTCACAAAAATCCAAATAAACATTTCTAGAAAAAAAAAAGGGGGGGGAGGGGGGAAGGGCGGAGGGGGGCAAGATATTTTTTTTTTTTTAGTCCCTCTGTTTTTTCTTTG